>NC_050576.1:306791118-307391118 GCF_011100635.1 Trichosurus vulpecula | reverse complement strand
ATAATGTGTATATACACACATACACCTGTATATCTAAATCTATATATGTATGTACACATACATATCAATAAAATGTCTTTTGTTTGTCCTCTGAGCTCCCAATTTTATGACAGGATTTGCTTCTTCAGTAAGATTTCTCCATACCTCTTTGTTCATTTTTCGCCAACCATACCTTCCCTTTTGGCTACAGTTAATATCACAGGGTCACATACAAATCAGAACTTTGATGGGTGACCATGTCATCTTAGAGAAATAGGTTTTTTTCAAAACAACTGGTGAAACAAAACAATATAAACTCTTTTTCTGTTCGGGAGAGAGACTTTAATAATTTGGATTTTAAAATAATTCTTTTTCATTTGGATGGAAAATAATGTTGTGAAGGTATCTTCAAAATACTTTTTTAAAATATGGTAGATGAATTAAAAGTGAAGTTGTCCAAGCTAGCAGGAGACTTGAAACTATAACATACTCTATTCAGTGGTGACACCAGTCTTTCTAAATGTCAAAATGTGGTGAATCTTGTAAAGACAGATCTTAAAAAAACCCAAACCTTCCAGTAATTCCAGGCCTGACCATTTCACCCTAAAATATTGTTATACAAACTGAAGTGGCCTTTTCAAAATTCAATCAGGCATGTGTAGGGTCCATTGGCATCAAGCTTTAACACTTGTCTGTTCCCCTAAGTTTCATGTCACCATCAAAGCAGCTTCTGCACATTTACTATTAGCAGCAAGCTCTTTTTCACGGAGTTACAAACTGAGAATAAAGAGCTAATTCTTCTTTTCCAGAGTTGGTGTGGTACTGCATACTCCTTCCTTTCATTTTTCCTCCGAAGGTGGTGGGTGATGAGGATGTTTCCAGGTAGATCCAATACAGAGACATGCTTGTCATTTTTGGTCTCAATTTCACATCCAACAGCGTGCTAACCATTTGAGGTAGAAGGTTTTCTTCAACACTTTTGAAGAAGCAGATATAGATCACTGATGCTCTTGGAACCTCCACCCTCTGAGCCGAGGGGTCGTCCTGGGAAGGACGGACTTGCAGCTTGGCATGAAGGCATTGCTTCAGGAGCACCCGGGCTTGCGGCGGGCGGCTGGCCTCTGCCATGGTGGAGAGCGAACATGAAGATTGGCCATGGCCCAAGATATCTTGCAGCCCAAGCAAAACAAGAACCAGGTTCATATGTCCCTTGAAGAAACAGGAGAGGCAATATAGAAAGAGGATGAGAACAAGTACCATCAGCTTTGTTTTCAGCAGTATATTAATCAGTTCCCTTTCACTCAGCCCCATTACACAGTCTCTATTCTAATAATGTCTGTGTCCTCCTCAGCTCGGTGCCTTTCTAATGCTTCAGCCTGTGCTGGCAGTGACTTAATGTGGTGGTGGTACTGCCTTCACACACTGCAAAAATTTCTATCTTTTCTAGCCAACTAGTTAGATAAAGCATTTATTAAGTATTTACTGGGCACGATTAGGCACTATGCCAAGCTTAGGGTTTTAAAGATACAAGCAAACAAGAAAGACCTAACCATCTAGAGCTTATGCTAACGAAGGGGGGAAGATAACGCATAATGGAGAGTTGGAGAGGGGAAGGGGTATTTTCACCAGTGGCTTGGTTAGGAACTGATGGAGACTTGGATCCCAGCAATATAAGTTGAGAACTAACCTATCAGAAGTCTTCACTGGAGTGGAGGTGGGGATGAAGGTCAGAGTGGAGGCAGAATATTTTGGAGCTGGTGGTTGGGAATTTCTGAGAACAGAGGTGACAACAACGGCGTTCTTGGCAAGAACATCTAAATCTATTTCCCTATTATCCCAAACTTCATTCTCTCTGACTATTCTAAAAACACACTCTTTAGTGGTGATGTCTTTCTCTAGTAAAACGTAAGCTCCTTCACGGTAGGAAGGATCTCGTTTGCTTGTATTTGTATTCTCACTGCTTAGTGGTGTACATAGTACATAGTACGGAGTGAGAGTGAGATGCTGAGTCATTTTCAGTCTTGTCCGATTCTTCGTGACCCCATTTGGGGTTTTCTTGGCAAAGATACTGGAGTGGTTTGCTATTTCCTTCTCCAGGTCATTTGATAGATAAGGAGCTGAGGCAAACAGGGTTCAATGACTTGCCCAGAGTCACACAGCTGGTAAGCTTCTTAGGCCGGATTTGAACTCACGAGGAGGAGTCTTCCTGACTCCAGCTCCGGCACTCTATCCGCTGGGCCACCTAGCACGTAATACGTATCTTAATAATGACTCATTCGTTCATTCATTGATTTGTTGCGCCAGAGGACTTCCTAGATCCTTTCTAACTGATGTCGGTGGAAATCGTCTTCCAGCCTCAGCGTGGCCCTGGGAGGTGCCAGTCCTTGGCCAGCTCTTGGCTGTCTCCTAGCCTCAGGGCTGGCACTCCCCCAGCTCCGCGGGTCTCCTCCCACCGGCCTCTCCTCCGGCCCCGCCTCCCTGTCCCGGTGAACCGAGGCTATAACAGCTTGCTGCCGCCTCGGCATCAGAGGAGCGCTGGAGCGCACTGCACTGTGAGCCGCTCGCTTGCTCTCTAGCTCTCTGGTGCTGCCGAGTCCAGAGTCCAGCGGGCGCAGCGGACGCTGGTGGCGGCGGCGCTAAAGGCTTTGGGGACAGGATTATCAGAGCCTCACTCGCGGAGAGATCCCCAGTTCGGTCCCATGAAGTCCCCCACAGTACAGCGCAGCGCCGGGGGCGCGGCGGCTGCCACTACTGAGACAGGTGGGTGCATCCCTCAGGGTAACGAGCTAAGGGGGAGTTGACCAGCCCCGGGAAGGCGCAGGGACTGCGGCCAATCCGAGAGTCCGACCGCAGCCCTGACCTGGAATGGAGCCTAATCTCCCTGGCTCCCTTAATCCAAGCTTCATCATCATTTTATCAGCTAGTCCTGGACCTTCAGGTGGGGACAGATAAGAGAAAGGAGGAGAAAGGTCGTGTAGAAAAGGGTATCCTCGAACTCCCTCCTAATTTCCAATGGAAGAAAAAAAAATTCCTGCTCATGAACTTCTCTTTAAAAAAAAAAAAAAAAGAGGAAAGGAGAAAGAATCTGCTTGTTGCCCTGTCTTTCTCGGTTCTCTGCTTTCTCCCTTCTGACTGCTTCTGTCCTCCCTTCCTCTCCCAGCTGGTACCCGACGCCTCTCTCGCCTATGAGCCAGTCTGACCCTGAAGTTTGTCGTCTTGGGTTGGGGGAGGCTTTTAAAAATGCGGCTCAAAGATCTGAATCTCTCTTCTTTCTGCCGTTCTATTCCCTTCCATCCTTACTTGTTAAGCTGGCAGAGACTGAGATAACGTCTTGCACCTATCTTTTCCCAGCTGCGGTGGTTTGCACGGGACCCTGGAGGCCCCGCAGCTTTGGAATCCTGGAGGGAAGAGGTTGATGCTGGGTCGGTTGAGGAGGTGTGGGTGTTGGCCGGGCCGGGCTCGCCTCTCCGGGTTGTGGCTGCATCTCTCCCTTCCAGCTTGCATTCTATGGTCTGGCTTTTCGTCCTCTGCAGTTCCTTCCCTGGACTCAGTGGTGGCTGCAGACCTGTCTGATGTCCTGTGTGAGTTTGACGAGGTCATGGCCGATTTCTCGTCCCCCTTCCACGAGCGCCACTTTGAGTATGAGGAGCACCTGAAGAGGATGAAGCGCAGGAGCAGCGCCAGCGTCAGTGACAGCAGCAGCGGTTTCAGCGACTCAGAGAGTGAGTAGGTTCCTTCCAGCCCCCCCCTTCCCCCTCCCCTTTCCTCTCGCCTTGTTCTTCTTCCCTTTCCTCTTTCTTCCCCTTCTCCCTTCACCTCCTCTTGTCCTTCCTCTTCTTCCCTTTCCTCTCTCCTCCTCTTCCCCCTCCCCTTTCCTCCCTGCCTTGCTCCTCTTCCCTTTCCTCCCCTTCTCCCTTCCCCTCCTCCTGTCCTTCCTTCCGTCCCCTTTCCCATTCCTCTTCCTCTGCTGCTGGTAGTGGTAATATTTCACCTCCGTTCTGGGACAGCCCCTGCTGTCTGCCTGCCTTCCAAGGCCAAGCAGGAACTCTCCAGTTGAGAAGCTTTCTATGCATTCTCTGAGGGTTGTAACTGCAGAGTAGGAGAGGTGGGGGTAGGGATAAAAGGGAAGGGAAGGATGGAACCTGGCTGGTACAGAGGGAGGTGGAACTGAGTCCAGGACTTCTGATCCCTGACTGCTGGATTTCAGCAGGAACAGGAATACCTGCGCCTTTCCGGGACCTTGAGCGTGAGAGCGAGGAGTTAAGAGTCATGTGAGTGTTTCTTGGGGGGAAAAAGCTATGCGAACTCAGGTCTGCAATCTTTAGTGTCTAGGGACACAGAAAGGTTAAGCAGTATTCTTTCAAGTCACACAGTAAACTAGTGGCTTATTTGGGAACATAGTTTAGACAGAGGTGGGGAACCTGCAGCCCTAGTCCAAGCCCACATATAGCCTGAGTCCAAGTTTTACAAAACAAATCCTTTTTTTAAGGGGATTTGTTCTTTGAAGTTTGGATTCAGTCAAAGTGCCACACTTGAGGAAGAAAAGGAGGAAAGGAGCATGGTAAAAGACTTCATTCAAGGCTCTTTGGGAAATGGCCAACAATGAGGGGATGAGAGAGATAAGATCTAGACTATAGAAACACCTAGGAAGCTAAGAACTAATTTCTAAAAATGACATCCTGGGGATTCTCAAAATAACCTCTTGCACTTTTTTTTTAAGGTCAGAACCCCAGGCTTGAGGTTTACATATTGTTCTCTGACCCTGGGCACCACCTCTGCTTCAGTTTCCTCAACTGTGAAATGGGGATAATAATGGCACCTACTTCTCAGGGTGGTGGTGAGATAGAGCACTTAGCCTGGCACATAGTAGGTGCTACATAAATGCTTATTCTCTTCTTCCTTGCCTTGTATCTTCTGTCTTCTAAGTATAAGTGACTTTTATGGCCCTCCACTCTATGGAAACCTGGTCCCAGCCCCCAGGGGCTCCCACTTCTTCTTGTGTTTACTGAGTTATGCCAACCTGGCATAAACTAGGGTGGTGAAAATGGGAAGAAAGCCAGTCATGCCATGAGCAGACAGAAAACTGACTCTCCAGAACTGCTGAATTGTTTTTTCTTCTCTTTCTCAGCTACTTCAACATGCTGAATTTAGAAGCTTGGGTTTGCCTAGTCACTTACCAGCTGATATGCCTGTTTTGTACTGCTGGGTTAGGATCCCTAGGGAACCTAGATCAGAGGTTTACAGCTGAAAGGACCTCATTTTACAGATGAGGAAACTGAGGGAGAAGGCCTAAGGACAGCCTTACGGCAGCTGGTTTTCTGCAAGAATTGGATATTCATGTAGATTTCCTGACTGTTAATTCAGAGCTTTTAAGTCTATTATTATTATTATTATTATTAGTTCTTTTATCATTAACAAATATAACTAGGTCTTTTAAAGCACTGAAACCTCTTTAGGTTTTAGTACTTTCATGTAATTTAAGTGCTTGCAATAATATTTAGATGCCTTATTGTTTCAAAGTATTTTTGCATACATTTATTTTATTTTCAAAATAGCGCTGTGACCTATGGGGCAGATATTATTACCCCCACCTTGCAGATGAGGAGATTGAGGTCCAGAGCTGAAGCAGCTAGTGAATGCCAGAATGGGAGCCCAAATCCAATCCTTCTGATGCCTTTATCTAGCCCTCTTCCCGTAACAGTATGTTGCTGATTCTATCCATCTCACTATTCTTTCTTCTTGAAGTGAACTCAGTGAAACTTGACAGCCATAGAAACAGTGTCAGACAGTTTCTCAAAGGACCTCAAGAGATCATTTAACTCAACCCTTTCATTTTGTAGTTGAGGAAACTCTTTGTGATTGTACTTAGGGAAATGAAGATCTATTTTCTCCCTTTAGGAAGGAAAAATTCAGTCATCAAATTTGGATATAAGCTGATATTTTTTATGCGGATAAAGGGCATTCAGTGTCCTAACCCAGGATTTGAGTCAGGCACTTGACTTCCAGCTTTGGTTCCTTTGGCAGCCGCAGCCCAGACACATCATTTGGAAAAGAAGGATAATTCTTACTTCACAGGGAGGTTTAAAATGAATTGCAGCTTGTAAGAGGCAAGGGACTGAAATAGTTTTTTTTTTCTGAACTTTTTAAAAAAAAATTCTGTTGCTAATAGCCTGGAGCTCTTGCTTCCAGTGAGAAAGCCTCTCTCAGCCTGGATTCTCTTCTAATTCGATGTGAAAAGGAAATCTTACATTTCTTGAAACTTGTCTCTCCTTCTGTGGCCACACTTGAATACGTCAGCATCAACCATGGTATGAGACAGAAGGTGAGATGTGAAATACACATCCTCTCCTACCAGGGCAAGAAAATGAGGACAGTTTGTCCAGTGCTATTTCATTGCAAAGAAACAGCTCTTGTTCAGACAGTGACCACACTCCTCTTGAATAGAGTATAAGATTGCCCATTCATAGACTATCAGGATTTCTTTTGGGTGGGATCTCAGATCCAGAATCCTTTCTTGTTTCTTTTGTGGACACAGGAAGAAGGAGCTGGAAAACATCCTTGACCAGCACTGGGGGAGGTATTTCCAGTGTGTGCCTCTGTGTGTGTGTGTGTGTGTGTGTGTGTGTGTGTGTGCATGTGTTAATAAAACTAACCATTAGTTTGGTAGCTAGGAAAATGAAGAGGAAAAAATGATCATAGGTTATACTCATAATAGCCCTTACCTCTCTGCTGGCTAGTTGAGTCCATTACCTACAAAAGACTAGTTAGAATATAGGCTCTGGGGCAGCTAGCCTCTCACATACACCATTGTCTTTTTAAGGAGATGTATTTTAATTTGCATCTCAGTTGCTGCCAGGAATAAGCTGCATGGAGCATTTGTCATATTAATTAGTTGGCTTTCAGTGCTATAACTCTAGTCATATTTGTTAATAGCTATGCCATTTGAGGGAAGGGTCAGCAGGCCTCTTATACAAATTTTCCAAAATGTTTTAGTGCAGTTTAAAATTTTAATAGCCGCATATATCCATTTACCAGATGGGGAAAAAAGTGGTAGAGATCAAAGTGTCTCATTTAAGATCTACGATTTCTTAACAATGAGTGAATCTGAGTCAAAAAGCATTTAAATGCCTCCTGTATGCCAGGTTTTGTGCAAAGTGCTAGGCATACAAAGAAAGGCCAAAAAAAAAAAAAAGTGGTGATCCTGGGCACAGAACCCAGATCTCCTGAAATGAACTGAATTTTCGTTTAAGATATTAGTCAAGATGCCAGGTGGTGAATCATGGCTATAACCATAAGATCATGTCAGGATCTCTAGGTGTTCCCACTGGCTTACACAGGGACCTCAGGCAAATCACTGAGGTTTTGGTATGCCTTTTTTCTCCATCTGTAAAAGTGGAACAGGATTACTTGGATTAAAAAGTTCATATTTAAAAAATACTTTGGCATCTTCCAGAAACTTTTGTTTCTATCACTTAATAATAATTGATGGTGCTTTTAAGTGTGCAAAATATCTTGTCATTTGAGCCTCACGACAATCCTGTGAGGTAGGCACTATAGGTATTATTGTGTCTGTCTCTACAGGTGAAGAATCTGAACTCACCAAGAGTTTATAGTGCTCCAGTCATGGTCACACAGCTAATAAAGCTATCAGTTTTATTAATAAGGTCTAAATCCCTGTCAAATCACAACTCATCATCATGATATTAAATGTTGGTTGTAGTAATTGATCTTTCTCACATATGAAAACATGTATCCAGTTGTAAACTCGGTACCATTGGGGTTTTTCCCCATTTCTCTTGTAAGTTGCCACCCCCTCCATACCTCCAACTCACTTTTCAAAGAGAGATCAAAATGGTGCCATTATCTGAGCTACCAGTAAAGAAGAAACTCTATTGAGGGTGTTTTTTTCATCCTAAGGAGAAAATAAACATAGCACACATTCTTAGTCCTACAGTTGCAGACCAGTGTGTACACTAGATGGAGGGGTGGGGTGGCTAGAAGTAAACATTTCAATGAGCCAATACTTTTCCTGTTCCAGCTTCTAAGGTGGTGTCCTAATCAAGACTGAACACTAAAATAACTTGTGATGGGTACCTTCGTATGGATAGTACTGTTTTCTTGGTTCCTTCTCCACCAAATTGCTAAATTGATTGAAATCGAATTAATACCCCTCCTTGTCTTTCCCACAAACCTCTGCTGTCCTGAGTTTGAGCAGGTAATATCAGGCCTTTTGGTGGCAATGAAATTAAAATAGAGTTTGAGGAAGATTGTAGGAAGCTTTTAAGGAATGAGGAACTGCTGGAAAGGATCACTCTTGACTTATCTAGCATAACCTGGGAGTTGGAATGGAATTTAAAGGACCTTTGAAAGTCTGCTTTTGCTTCTTACTGGGCAGGGCACTGGCAGGAGACCTTTATTTTGGGTATGGTGAGTGTCATCACCATGATTAGCATGCACTTGCCAATGACCTGCTTTTAGGATCAGGCTAAAGGCTGAGTCGTGTCTCTGGACACTGGCAAAATAAACAGTGTCCTGGGTGGCTTGGGATACTCATGCCAATTCCATGAGGTTCAGGTCATATTATTAGTCAATCTGAGTGGGAAGTTTGTTGTGTTCTGATGCCTTGGCAGGACTGGAACTGTCTCAGAAGAGTAGCTGATGGCAATGTTGGTCAGATTTTACTTATTTGGACCGCTGGAACATAGATGCCAAGGAAGATGATGCCCCTCTCTCCCCCCTCCATTCCCTATGACAAAAGGCAAACAGGTCTAAGGTTTTCCACTCAGTTAATTACTATAGTTCACTTGCCTGAAACTTGTGGGGTAGTTCTATATTTGTAGGAGTTTTGGAAAAGTTTTATGTTTTGTGGCTTCATTCTGTTCTGAAATAGAAAATGTTAGTGCTAACCCTGAATTACCCTTCCCTCCTCTCCAAGCTAAAACAACACAACTCCCTCTTTAAAAAGCCTCATATTCTGACTTCTCTACCCATCTTTCCCAAACTCTAGTAGTGTTCAGGTATTTAATACTTCATGGAATTTTAAAAAATGAAGTCATTTGCATTCAGTTTGAGATTTGCAACTAGAGAAAATGAAGCTGATTAAACAAAAGTGTCTAATTAGGACAGATATCTTTGAAAGGCATACCTTTAGGTTTAGGGAGGTTAGCTGGTTCAGGGCTTCAAAAACCCCTCTCTCCCTGTGGTCTAAGGGCTTTGAAATGATCATTATTAGAATCAAATGGTTCTTTGGGTTGAGGCATTGTGTCTGTAATGTTTCTTACCTGGAATTGGGTTCCATGACTACAACAACATCCATGAACACATTGCTGTTATTTTATTATATTAGTTAGCTGTTGCCTAGTGGAAAATAGGGACCTGAAGTAAAAGAGGTGAGGGATATAAAATAGGCAAGTTTTTGTTTTTTTTTTTTGTGAGGGAGGGAAGTAGGAAAGGGAAAAGTATAGGGTACCTCAGTGGGGATGAGGATAATAAGGAACCAGGAGAAGGAGAAATGAGGTCGAAGGATAGCAGAAGAAGAGAAAGAGGCTCCTCATTTGAGCGAGATGACTTCTTGGCTCTGCTGATCACTAATTGTGGTGCAGTGCAAAGAAAGTGTTAGAGTCAGGGGACTTGAATTCAAATTCTGGCTTTGCCCTGTGTTACCTTGGGGAAGTCACTTAACCTTGGGACCTCAGTGTCCTCATCTGCAAAATAAGGTTCCTCCCAGCTCTAAATCTGTGACCCTATGAAACTTCACTTATTTACAATTTTGCTCTACAGACAACCTGAATGTTCTGATCAGTTTTTAGGTCACTGGCTAGATGACCTGAGGAAGAGAAGGGAGTCTATGGTGAGGTTTTCAGCTGTGATTTTTTTTGGTCCTCTAGTTTCTGTATCCTTCCCTAGGAAGTGTTCTCTCTTTGTATTCCTCTCTCTAATGAACTAGAAACTTGGCATCAAATCAGCATCAAAGCCAGAATTTATAGCAGGCCAATAATTTGTTTGGGAGCTCCTTAAGATGCTTCTATTGATATAGTTTTAAAAAAGCATTTTTTTTCACTAGAAAGGGGGACACAGAAATGTTAAGGGGGATTTGAGCAAACATCTGGATGAGTTACTGGTGGGGGTATGTGAGTCAATCTCTTCTAGGTAACTGGTTTAACATTTGCAGACTCTACCCTGACAGCTACTACTTTAGAGTGTGTGCCTTGAGATCCCATTCCATCTATAGATTTGTGATATTGGAATGAGCTGGGCAGGATGTAGGGAAGGATGTATTGGTTTGGTGGATCAAGATATAGGGTGCTAAGCATGGGTTTATTTAGACCGGAGTGGGGAACCTGTGGCCTTGAGGCTAGATGTGGCCCTCTAGGTCCTCAAGTGCAGCAAACGGATTCAGTCAAAAGGCCTCGAGGCCGCAGGTTCCCCACTCCTGATTTAGACTCTCAAGGTATTAAACTTCCCTTTAAGTCTTGTTAAAAATGTATTCTATGTGTTCAGGTAGAAGTTGACAAACAGACTTTTTAACTTCTAAAATGGCTGAGGCAAAAGAGTTGATTCAAACTGCTCGTTAAAAACTTAGCTGTGCCTACCCAATTAAAAATAATTATATAATATTCATGAGATACATACGTATGCATTAAATAATTTTAAGAGCCTCTTTCCTCCAGAGAGTTCCTATGACATTTTAATAGCTCAAAGATAGACAGGAAAGGACAGGTAGTATGCTCTCATTTCACATATATAGAAACTGAGGCACAGAGAAATGAAAGGAATCAACCAAGGTCATGTAGGACAAGATGAGACTAGTACCTATTCACTCCCAGTCTGGTATTCTATTAGTCTAATCTACTAACTGTAAAGGCTCATGTTTTATGGAGTTTGGCGTCTGTGAATAGACATAAATATGGGTCCCTGGGATTAGAGGTCTGAACCATATAAACTGATGGAAGTTTGTTTGATTATATATACAGTCCTGGTTTAAAGCATTCACTGAAAGGTCACATTTCTTTAAATAGGTGCTTTGAAATTGTGTTACTGGGCATGATTTCACATACTTGGGGCCTTGGATTGAAATGCCCTTTCTGCATTTCCTTTGCAAAATCAGCTTGGGAAGGTCAGGACAACGTCAGTTTCCTGTGGAGCCTTTAGGAGCAGGGGTGTCTGGCTGCTGCTGAGTGCTGGTTCATTGGAGTGTCTGGGTTTTGGCCACATGGGTTTTCATTCAAAGGACTATGAGCTAATATTGTGTTTTATATTGCCATAGTTGAATCTGCCTGTGTTTTCCATCACAAATGTCCACTGGTGTATAACCTGGCTGTAAAAATATGCTTGGGGCCATAAGTTTGTGTTAAAATTCTCCCAGAAGCAAAGAAAAAGGAGTTTCTAGACTTCAGTCAAATATTCACATTGTTTTCAGATACTATCTTTACCCCCCAAAATGAGCATGTTAATATCTGTCCCTTACACCAAATGACACTGGTTATTGGTTCATTTTTTGGGCCTAATTTTGTGTGCTTTTTATGGAACTTTTAATGGAACTTTAGAAATATGACTTCTGCTTACGTAAAGAAGTGACTGGTGTCTTTCTCCTTCCTTAATCATGGGAGGAGCATGCCTTAATTAATAATAGGGACCTCATATAATATTAGAGCAGGAAGAGAATAATAGTTAGCATTTATATAGAGTTTCAAAGTTTGTAAAGTATTTTAAATATGTCTTCTCATTTATCCTCATAACAATATCCCCATTTTACAGATGAGGAAACTGAGTTGGAGAGGCAAAGTGTCTTGCTTTGTCTAATTGCCTGTTCCCATAGATGAGGAAACTTAGCCCAGATAGGTTACATGATTTAGTGGCAAAGCCTGAGACTAGAATCCAAGTTTCCTGACTCTCTACCTGTAAAAATTATTGATTTCCTTTTGTTTTTACATCACCTTCATTTCTAAATATATCCTTCCTTTTTCTCTTACCTAGAGAGATATCACTTTAACAAAAAACAGAAGAGAAAAAATTTTTCAGAAAAACTAGTTAACATATCAACCAAGTCTGACAGTAATGTGCAACGGTCCACACCCATAGTCTCTCACCTCCGCAAAGAAGGGATGAAAACACTATTTCTCCTATCTTCTCCAAGGCCAACAAGCTGATTTTTGAATGCTTTCCATTAATTCTATTGCCTTGGTGTCTCTGATGTTACCTGTATGGCTTCTTACCTTTCCTCAAATTCTAGTGTAAGTTAGGGTAAAGGAAGAAATGGAGATAAGTAGCCTTGTGGTAGGTGGGGTCAGGGTTATTAAATGGTTATTCCTAAAAGCTATAGTTATTCTTCCAGGGCTTTTGGACTCCTCTTTGGTTCATCAAACTCCAAGAAAGGATAAATCCAGGAGGAGCGATAGCCCTAGGGTACAGCTGCCCAGGTAAAGGTTCATTGAAGGACCTTTGGAAATACTCTTTGAGAAAGGAGTGAGGATCCAGTCACAAGACCAGGCTTCCTTGTACTTATGTTCTTAGGTGAACTCAGATCATCTGGCATAGGAGGGGCTAGAAACAATGTCTCCCTTCATTAAATTATATCCCTGTGTAGAGAAATGTTGCCTCACTTGTGAAAAAAAAATTCTCCACCCAACCCCCCACAACCTGAAACAACCAAAGCTATTATTGGCTTGGCTGTCACAAAGATCCCTGCTATCCCAATGGAGTCTTGCATATTATTGGAATAGAGGCAACTGCTAGAATCTCATCATACCCTTCTTGATTTGTGGATATGGGAGTTTTCATTGTAACACCTACCTCTCAGGGATGCTGGGAGGAAAGCGCTTTGCAAACCTTAGAGGGCTGTAAAAATGAGTCAATTCATAACAATCATTATACAATATAATTATATAATTATCATTTCATGTGCTAATATGTATATATGGTACATATCTTCCATTATAGAATACAAGCTCCTTGGGGTCAGAGACAGATTCTTTTTTGCGTTTGTATTCACAGAGCCTGGTATGTAGCAGGCACTCAAATAATTGACAGAGTGACATATGTTTATATATATATTATATATATAAATATTCATACATATGCCCATAGGTATGAAATCAAAAGCAAATAAAATTGTGTCTGTATATTATTTGTATATTTAAAAAGAGAGAAACATATGTGCGTACATTTATACCTAATTCTTGCTCTCCTTTGGTCAAACTTTTGAAGAATTGCTTATTTATTTTACATTACTTAGTATTGTTAGTAATAAATCACCACTCACTACAGTGCTTTTCAGACCTTTAGTCCATATTGATATTACTATATATAATATCTATCAATATATACATTATATATGTATGTATGTACACATAAAGACCTGGGTTTTAATCCCAACCTAGCTACTTACTAGCTATGTGACCTTGAGGAAATAATTCCGCCTTTTTTGTGCTCATTTCCTTCATCTGTAAAATGGAGATTACAATACCTGAATTACCTAACTCACAGACTTGGTAACTATCTAATGAGATAATTTACATAAAGTACTTTGTAAAGCCTAAAGTATTAATTATTGTGAGCAATTATTAGCTATTAGATGTGTTTGTATATATGTGTTTGTGTGTGTGTGTACACATACATATGCATATACCTGGAAACGCAGGTATGTTTTCCCATGCAGATTTAGGGCTTTGTTTTTTTTAGAGACTGTACATTATATGTGTTTGTGTGTGTGTGTGTACACATACATATGCATATACCTGGAAACGCAGGTATGTTTTCCCATGCAGATTTAGGGCTTTGTTTCTTTTAGAGACTGTACATTATTAATATACCTTCATTCTAATTGCCTTATGTGCTCTTTTCCTTAAAGGTGCAGATTCCCCTTATAGGCACAGTTTCAGCTGCAGTGATGAAAAGCTGAATTCTCCAACAGTCTCAACGCCATCTTTGTCCTCTCCCCTAGTTGTTCCTCGTAAAGGTAAATTTAACAAGGGGCACATGGTCTTCCCACTCTTCACTCCCCTTCCCATCCCCTCTGTCCAACTGTACCAGACTCTGGGGCCATCTCTGCCGGCTCTGAGGGGTCTGTGTTTCCTTGACCTCTGTGGATGGGAGCTGGTGGGCAAGATTTTGGATTTCTCACATTTGTAGAATTTTATGGGGAGAACATGTCTGCAAGTGGTTCCAGATGCGCCTTTGTTCTCTTCCTTGGCACAGGTTGTAATCTGATTATAGACAGAATCTGTGCCAAATAGCAGTGACTGGCAGACTCTTCCCAGACTGGTTGGTTCTAGAATGCAAAACCCCTCTGTCAGGATTTGTTAAAGGTGGGGTTTTGTAACTGCACCAATTATTTCACCCACATTCTTCGTAATTGCACCAGCTGAACAATTAAATAGGATTTTCATGATGTGTAGTGAGATGCCCTGAAGTAGGTCAAGCTAGAAGCTTTAGTATTTCCTGACTGTTTTGAGAATAAAAGATCTCAGAATTTGAAGTGCAAAGGATTTTAGATAATTTAGATCCAACCCCCCCCCCCCCGCCACCTCCACCATTTACAGAAGAAAACAAGCCCAGAGTGCCCAGTCACAAAGGGAACAAGGAGCAAAGATGGGATTTGAACTCAGGTGCCTGAGTCCTAGCACAGGACTTTTTTTTTCTTCTTCTTCTATATCATACTGTTTCTTGGGTCTTTAAAACTCATGTGAAACCTCCTGGTTCTTTGGGGTTAGTGGATTGACTTGGGTGGGAGGGAAGTAAACTGACCTTAAATGTCCTCAACCTCAAATGCCTTTGCTGGATAGCAGGACATCAGGTTACAATGGACAGTTGCCTTCCTGACAACAAAATGATGTGTTTGTTCTTTAGAAGAAATATTACCCTTCGTGAAAATTGTAGACTTTAGCCAAAAAAAGGAAAAAAAGCTATAACATTTTTGGATTTTGCTACTCCCTAATATTAAAGCAGAACTCTTCCTAAGAGAGAGATTTTCCATTTCCAGCCCCCCCCGCACCCCCCACCCCCAGGTCTTGTAACTTTAGAAGCTTCTTGGGAATTGGTGCAGTCATCTACCCCCACATTCTCTGATGAGCCTAGCATTTTAAGAGTAGTCTCCAGATGGCACAATCTTGCCTGAAGTTGCTACCTGATCCGGCAGAGGTGTCAGCTCAGAGAATGAGCACTGTTGGCTAATGGACCATAAGGGCTAAAAAGCAAATGTAGCAAGGAGTTACTTATTACTAAAAATGTCAAGTCATATACTTCAACAGCAAAATAAATGGGCAGTTCTTAGAAAGTTGTCAGTTTTTCTCAGGCTGTTGGTTATAAGCTTGCCTTGTTCACACCTCTCGTAGGAAGCTAGCTCAAGAAAGGAAAGCTGGTTAGATTATTGAGCCTGGGGTGCCCATTGGTGCCTCAAAGTGAACATATCTAAAAGAAAATTGATCCTAGTTTCTATTTTCTGTTCTACATTCCTATCTGTCTTCCAAAGAGAAATAAAATCCAAACTTCAGCCAACCCCTAATTCTGACTTTTCTACTTCTGAAATGACATTATTATATCCCACCTTCCCACCCTGCCCTGCCAACTACCATTCCATCCCAGTCACCCAGATGTAAAAAAATCTCATAATCTCCAATGAGAAATCCCTGGACATTTTTATGACCTGTCTTATCCTTCCACTTCCTTCTCTGGGTGTCAGTTTCTTCCTGTAAAATGAGAGGACCAGATTAAATGATTAGCCAGAAGATTTTAATTCAATCTCTCCAAAGACAGTGAAGGAAAACTCTTTCTCTCCTATGCTATGAAGGAAGAAAATATTGAGCTTAAACTTTAGAAACATTGTTATGCCTGAACCTTGGAGCTGGTGCCCAGAGGAAATGGTAAAAATCAGTTTTTTGAGACAGTTCTCTAAGAGTCTAAGTCACAGAGAAGGTGCCAATCTGGACTAGAAAAGGTTTCCTTCTCCAGGAATTCCCTATATCAGTGAAATCACAGGTGTAGACCCCCATCTGCAAGAACTATTGGATCGTAAGCACCTTGAAGGCAGCTGTATCTGGTGTTATTTGTCTCCTTGAGCACAAGCTGATGGTAGCAGCGTAATGGTTGTTGAGTTTTATTGAATGAATGTGTGAAAACTAAATTTTATCCCTCGTTTTATAGCTAAACTTGGAGACACCAAAGAACTAGAGGACTTCATTGCTGATCTGGACAGGACATTAGAAAGTATGTATATTTCTGATGATTCAAAACAAATAGCTAACAAGCTCCCTAAAGATAAAGATACTAGCTATGATTCCTTGATGTAGAGAATTCCCTCCACACTGTGAACAGAGAAGCTACTAGCAATTATTTGATGTGTGTTTGACATATAGAAGGTGCTTAATGCTTATTGATTGAGTGTAAAAATGAAAACATTGATTTAGAATCAGGCTAGCCCATTATCTTCACTGATAACCCTGTCATAACCCCATTGGACATTAAATAATGTTTCCATCAGAAAGGTGAGCCTTTAAAATGGAAGAAAATTAGCAGATTCGCCACCACAAACATTCTGCCATCAGCAAAGGTCTTGGTAAAGTAGTGGTCTCCAAAGAATAGTAGACCATGAGGACATGTGTGGACTAACCCTCGTTAGAGGATTTTAAAGACAGGAGTAGTATGGTCATGGGGACTTGAATGGGGTAAAGGCAGTTAAATCTCCCTTTCTGTAATTTGATTTTAAATGTTTCTATCACTGAAACTCCTAACTTGGACATTCCCAACTCTTTTGGATTGGGGATTGACATAGAATAGTATTTTTTTGAAGCCTGAGGGTAACTTCTTTTGGAATGAATTAAACCGAGCTATTTTAATGGAGATTTAGGAATAGTTTGAATCTTTTGATTATTAAAATTATTTTTAAAAAGAAGTTATATAAAAATTTATTAAAAGACATATTCACATACCACACTAAGAAAAACCCAAGTTAAGTACTGAATAATATAAGTTATTCTATATGTTGCTTCCCATTTGGAAGCCATCTCTAATGCTACCCCATTGGCATACCCAGAGGTGTAATCTATCGCTTCCAGCACATTGTTAATATTGATCCTTTGGGGAGGCTTGAGGAGCCTCTCCTATGTGTAAAGGACAAATCAGCTAGTTCATATTCCAAAGGGAGTTCATATTCCAAGGCAGGGAGAAGTGAGTCAAGAGATCTGGGTGGAGGAACAGTGTGAATTTCCCCAGGATGGCTCCTTGACAGTGTTGAAGATTTTACTCTTTGAATTCCCCACTTCCTACTCTAGCTTTGCTTTCTTCTTCTGAGCTCTAGGGAGGAAGGGGCACACAAGCAGTTATCGTTGCTTGAGTCTCTTTCCCACCAGGGACTCCGCTTGTTCAGTTACTACTAGCAAAGTCACGGCAGTTGAATTTTGACTCAACTCCTCAATCTCCAGCAAGTGCCTTGATTTATACAAATAGGGCGTCTTGCTCTAAAACTAAGTTTTCATCTTGCCAAATGTCTGGATGACAGTAACTTAGATGAGTTTAAAGGTATGCAAGTATTTTTGGCAATGTGTAGCTACAGTCTCAGATGGGACTGAAAGTGGAGGAGAGAAGCCTGGCACCATACAAAATTCTATTTGAAGATTTTTATTGCCCATTTTTAACACAGTATCCTCCTGCTTCAGACAATATAAACCTGTTTTGACAGACATTCCTTATAATTTCCCCATACTTTATCATAGGGCCATGCTACAAACTTGCCTGTCTTATTTAAGTTGTGAAATTCTGCCCAATTCTGGCAGTTAGAACAGACAGGAATTAGTGGGAAGACTGCCATTAAAGTTGGTCCTTTGATTCATGTCTATGAAGTACAGTGTAGTTAAGTATAGGATTTGTATAGCCTTATGAATAGAAACTCTTATTTATTTCATATTTATAGGCATGTGAAAAGAGAAGGTGTGGGTACCTGTTCTTTCAATGGGAGAAGCTTCAGAAAGCTGTGAAGACCCAAGGAAGCCAACTGTTAGACTATGTTGATTATGATCAGTGTATCCTACCATGTCATCTGAGATATTGTTATTTAAAATACAAACTTAAGAATCATTTTTGCTGGATTCTTAGATGTTAAAATAGACTTAATTAACCTATGCAGCGGATGAGAGCAAATGACTTATGCTAATATTATATTTTTCCTTAAACATACTCATATGTAATTTAAAATGTGTTTATGAAGATATTTGTAATTATATATAGTTGGAAACAGTAATGATGCTTTATCCCTTTATAATATATTTTTGTATGCAAATAAAATTTGAATTGGAGTCTGGATTTTGTCAGCATTTCTTCTTCCCTTACACCCCCACATTTCTTCCACCATCTAAGTTCAAAAATCTTATGGGGAAAAAAAAGATTTGGAAGGGGCCTTAGATATTAAGCTGTCTAACCTACTACCTAAAGGATGAATTCCAACTACCAACAGCATCACTGATAAGTTTTCCAGCTTCTGATTTAAGGCAGCTCCTCCATCCTAAAAGGGACCCTATTCCATTTTTTAGTAGGTTTAATTGTTGGGAAGTTCTCTGTTATTCAACAAAGAAACATTTGTTGAGCCAAAATCTGCTTTCCTGTAACTTTTTACTGGTCTTAGTTCAATCCTCTGGCCAAGAAGAAAGTCTGATTCTTCTACATGACTGCCCCGAAAATATTTAAAGGCAAGTGATCATGCTCTCCTAAATCCTTTTCTAATGGGAATAAAATAGTATTTCTAAATAATTTGATGTTCATTTGGCATTCCATGTAAACAACTAATCATTTGCGTAATATGAAACTTGACTTCAGGTATTGTGCTTTTGTTGGAGATTAGATTTCTGACCTGTCCTCTTTCCTTTCCTGGCACCTTCAATAGCTTGAGATTATCCTATGAAAATCCCACCTGAATAAATCGACTTCCCGAATAAAGGAAAATCTCAGCTTAGGGAAATCACAGTTACAGGCAGTTTCCTGCTTAGAATATTGGAGGGTCCAAGTCAAAGTTCCTCAGTAAAGCAGCTGTTCACAAAATCCAGGTGTTGGGAAGTCGGGGGCAGCCGAAACGATGATATTTCAGCTTGTCTGAGGGAGGAAGTGAATATCCATTTTAGCTCTGGTACTATAATTACTGTAATAGATTATACTTCCATAGGGCTTTTTATGCATTATCTTATTTGATCTGGCCATTGATCAGATGAGGTAAGAAAGTGTAAGTTTAATTATGCCCATTTTCTAGATAAGGCATCTGAGCCTCACAGAGGTTATATAATTTGTCCAAAGGCAGGTTGGAAGAGACTTTGGAGGTTACCTAGTCTTACCACACATTCCATTTTTAACATTCCTGAAAAATGGCCTTGAAGGCCTCTGGTGGCAGAAAAGTCACAATTCTCTAAAGCAACTGGTTCCATCTCATATCATTCTAATTGTTGAATGAATGAATGAATAAAGCATTTATTAAGTGCTTATGATGTGTGAAACACTGGAAACAGAGAAAAATCCCTGCTCTTAAGAAGCTCACATTCTAATGGGGCAGACAATATATATAGAAGATTTTGGCCACCAGACAGATGGAAATGTCTCATTGGACTGCTGCAGTAAAGCAAATGGTAACACCTTTTCTTTGATGTCATTTCCACTGATAAAGTCAAATCGGTTTTTGATGTTGAAACATTTGGTGGTGCCAAGGAATTTGGTGACAAGAACTTTTCTAGGTCTTCAACAGAAGCAGAAGCAGTTGCCAGGCTGGTGTTGCTTCCCAGGATGGTGGCATCAGCCACTAGGCATTGCAATTCCCAAGGCTCTTGAGTTCAGTGTACTGAGCTGTCTCTATCAGTCTGAGGGGAGATAGTGGTCAGGATTGCGGTGGTGGATTGACCCATCTGTTACAGGCTACTTCCTGTCTTACCCACCTTGGAGTGACTTGGTGTTTCAGTTAGGCTGGATTGCCTGCCCTATGTGTGGCCATTGGTTGTCAGTTGGTGGGGATGGCTGGCCCCTTCTCCACAGGAACTGCCTCTCCAGATGATGGTTATGGCTGGGATGAAAGCAAGTCTGGTGGTTTGGGGTCACTGCTATTCCCAAGTCTCTTGGGTTCATGGTCTTTGGGTATCTCCACCAGAGTCTGGGGGAAATGGTGGTCAAGTTGTTGGTGGTTTAATTTAATTTAATTTTCCTGACTCAGGCTGCTTCTTGACACTCCCCCAGAAGTTAGTGTCCTGTTGCTTTAGGTGGGTTGCCTGTACTGTGACTGGCAAGTTGGTTAGCAGTTGGATTTAGGAAATTTTTTCTTTTTTCAAATAAACATTCATTGAGTTGAAATCAGCTTCTCAGTAACTTCTACCTATTTTACCCATTGGTATAAGTTTTGTTCTTTGGGACTAAATAGAAAAAGTCTAACCTCTCTTCCAGATGACAGCCTTTTAAATGTTTGAAGATAGCTATCATGTCCCTCCCTGTGTTTTCTTCACCCTACTATGCAGAGCTCCTTCCAAGGATCTTTCTATGGCCTGAGTTTCCTCACCACTCTGGTTACCCTCCTGGGGATGCACACTAATTGTCAATATGTGAAAGATATCATCAATTCAGTACTCTGTATTGCATCATTAAACATCAGCAAATATAAATATCAGCAAATATGAACATCTCAGTATACAAAAGAACAACAAAAAAAGATTGTATATGAAATAGAATTTGTTACAATTTATTCTTTAAAAAAACATATTAAGTGTACATGGTAAGTAAACACGTGGTGTTTTTATGTCCCCTTCTGAATTTCATTATGCTAAGTTCTATTATTTAAATTTTTTTTCATTGATCATCTTTTCTTTCTTTTTTCTTTTTTTGAATCTATATCATTACATACCTATTCCCTGCCCCCACCCCCAAAAGAAGCCCTCTCTTGTAACAAAAAAATAAAACAAAACAATTCACCAATTGGCCATATCTGAAAATTTATTTTGTACTCTATCACCATGTTGCCAAGAAGTGGGTAGCATGCTTTATTTGTAAGTCTTCTGAAGCCATTATTGGTCACTGGACTGACCAGAGTTCTGGAGTCTTTCCAAGTTGTTTATGTGATTGTTATTGTGTAAATTGTTCTGGCTCTGTTCACTTTACACTGCATCGGTTCATACAAATCTTCCCAGGTTTCTCTACGTTATTACCTTCCTCCATGTGATAACTCCTGATCCTCCCACAAACTGACTCCATTAAACTAAGGCTCACACCATCAAGTGAGAAATCTAGCAACAAGCTTTTAGTAAGTGTGCTAGGTGCAGGGATGGTCTAGAACTGGGCTTGACCTTCTCCATACTCACTGCAGTCCAGACCCTTAGTCAGAAACAAGCAAGATAATTAAGTAGCTTAATTTGGTCCTTATCACCCTCATACCCTGCTCTTTCTTTTGTCAAAATTTGCTCTCAGTTAGCTGTTAGTTGAAAAAGATCTTAAAAACTAATTTACTTTGAGAGTACAAATGAGTGATAATTTGTTCTTTCTCCCAGAGATACTCACTTTTTAATAGAAACTATCCCCTAAGTCAAAGGAATGAATTTGTAAGGGTAAAATTTCAGAGGGAACCTGTACCTTGTAGCCTCTGGGGTTTCAAGTGCTAGAAACGTTGGAAGCTAGTTTCCTTGATATAGGTATAGCTCTAAGGTTCCAGTTTATCTTTCAAAAGTCCATATCTCACCCTTCAGACTTCTCTCTCTTGAACTCCTTCCAAGTAAGTCTTCCAACAATCTCAAGAAGTCCCTTCTCCCCTCATGCAGGTACATAGCATCAAGGCTCAATATTCTCTCAGCCAACCAGGAGTCATGTCTCCCTATGAGTATGTGGCATGAAGTTTCATAGGGTTATACTTCATAAAAACTCAGGCTTAGTAAGAATCAGGCTTATACCTTTAATTCTGAAGTTCTATAACTATGATTTTAATCTCTGAGTCTATTTCTTCTTCTGTAAAAATATATTAGTGTTGGATCAGACTGTCTCTAAGATCCCTTCCAATTTCAACATTTACAGATATATACACTTCACTAAGTGGCCTGGGAGGTCTGGTTCAAGGGTAGGATGTGTCTGATCTCCTGTTTGTCCATTTAACCTCTCTGCTAGCATCCAAGAAGCCAGAAGTATTTAATTTTTCTTCAGGGATTACCTGAAGTAGCATCTTGCAGTGGAAAGATCACTGGACTAGGTACAAGGAGATTTAGGTCCTAGTTATATCTCTGCCACTAGACTGTTACAGGGCCTCAAACACGTCTCTTACCTTTTCTGGGCCCAGTTTCATCATCTATAAAATAGGTGGTTGGATTAGTTGATCTCCCAGATTCCTTCCACCACAACATGGAGAAAGAGAAGGAAAATGGCACAGTTGGAAATGGTGTTGGATTTGGAATGAATGAAGTAAATGAAAATGAATTTAAGTGCTATGCCAAGATTAGTGGGATACAAATACAAAAGCAGTCTTTGCCTTGAAGGAGTTTATAATCTAGTAGGAGAAACAATGCACATCATCTTTAGGGAGGATCACTTTGGTCCTTCATGATGCATGGATGGTGAGCGGGGGCCATAGAGAATAGAATGATTTACTTCATTCAGGAACAATAGCAGAATTCATTTAGTCATGGTTCCTGACTTGACGGTTGGGCTGTTGATGAGATGGTGGCTTGTATTCAAATCCTGGCTCTGCTAATAATTACCTGTGTGATTTTGGAAAGAACACTGGACCAGGTACTACAACTCACTTAACTTCTCTGGGTCTCAGTTTCCTCAGCTGCAAAATGAGGAAGATTGCTGGTGTCAAACTCAATAGAAATGGGGACCACAAAATCATACATAAAAGATCCCCATAACCATATAATGACTTAGAAAACCACATGTTAGCATTTTCTATGTTCTATTATATTTTTATTTATTTTTGTTAAATATTTTCTAGTTACATTTTAATCTGGTTTCTTGGGGTGTGTGTTTGAAAACTCTGGACTAAATGCCATCAAAGGTCCCTTCAAGCTCTAAGATCTGATGATTTTCAACAGTTTTGCAATTTTAGGAGATGGGCTTTTTCTCTTCTCTTCCCCGAACCCACACCTCTTTTCTAGGAACAGTTTGTGGGTTATTTTTTTTTTTTAGCTTTTCAATATGTACTTCTTCCTCCACCCTCTTCCTAAGTTGTTTTCTGATGTTAATTTGTTTGCCTGGAGAATGTTTGTGGTCAGAGACACCAAACAGGAAATAGCTGTCATAACTGCTGTCTATCCACGGTTTATTTTTATTATTTTTAATACTTTCTCTTGCCCAATTCACCTCCTCTGGGCCCAGTGTAAGGGGGGGAAAGGGAAAGGGAAAAGGAAACATATTTTTAGAAGGGAATGATTTCCTCTGAGTACAAAGTTTGTAGAGGCTTCAGGACTAGAAATATTAATAGTTACAGAATTGTGTTAGAGGAGTAAATATTAGGAGCTCAGTAAATGCATGAGTGAATTTTGATGCCCTGACTTACACTTTCCTATTTTCCATTTTTTCCCCCATTACCCCTGGTAAGAGAATTTGGGAAAACAGCTGTTAAGTGGACCTCAAGGAGCCACAGATGTGAGTAGGGATCTGTCCTATCTAGATTCCCGAAGGAAGGTGGGAGTCAGATTTAAAAGGGCAATTATCCCCGCAGCTTAAAGACCCCCTAACTCTGCCTGACACTTGGTTTAGGGAGAGGAAGTACAGATAGCTATTTTAGGTGTTAACAAATTCTCTTTGGGCTTGTCTCACAAGATGAGCAGGTATGGAAGAACAGGGCGTGAGCTGATTTATGGGGCTTTTGTGAAACAACTTCACTCTCTTGCCGGGGTGAATGCTATAGAGGGATGAAGGGAGAGGTTTGTGGGAAAGTGGAGTTTAGCTCTGATGGCCTCTTTTTTGGGGTCTCATCCTTCTTGACCCCCCACAGCATTTGACATTGTTGATCACCATTTCGTCCTGCATATTCTCTCCTCTCCAGGTTTTTATGACGCCGCTCCTCTGTTCTCCTACCTATTTGTTCCTTCTCCATCTCTTTTGTTGGATTTCCATCAGTGCCACAAGCATGGGTGTCCCCAGGGAGTCTGTCCTGGGCCTTCTCTTTTCTCTATACTATCTTACTTGAAGGACTCATCATGAGGTGGATAGAGCGCTGGCCCTGAAAGTCAAGAAGTTGTTGTTAAGTCGTTTTTCAGTCGTGTTCAACTCTTTCTCATGCCATTTGGTGTTTTCTTTGCAAAGATTCTGGAGTGGTTTGCCATTTCCTTCTCCAGCTCATTTTATACATGAGGAGACTGAGGCAAACAAGGTTAAATGACTTGCCCAGGGTCAGACAGCCTAGTAAGTGTCAGAGGCCAGATTTGAACTCAGGAAAACAAGTCTTCCTGACTCCAGCCCAGGTACTCTATCCACTGCACCACCTACCTGCCCAAAATCAAGAAGACCTGAGTTCAAATACATTTACTGTCTCTCTTACTGTTTATCCCCATTAAAAGATAATATTTGCTCTTGGTTTTAGATAGATACTAATAATTTTAAGAAAAGTTCCATTGATTCCTATGCTTTCTAATGTTTTTTAAAAGGAATGGGTATTGTATTTGGTCAAAGGCTTTTTTCTGCTTCTATTGATATAATCATATGATTTTTAGTGTTATTGTTATTGATATGGCCAACTAAACTGATAATTTTCCTAATATTGAACCAGCCCTGAATTTTGGTAAAAATCCCACCTGGTCATAGTACATGATCTTTGTGATACAGTGCTGTGATCTCTTTGCTAGTATTTTACTTAAAATTTTTGCATCAATTTTCACTAAGGAAATTGGTCTGTAACTCTCTCTGTTTTTGCTTTTCCCAAGTATCAAAACCATATTCATGTCATAAAAGGAATTTGGTGGGACTCTTTTTTTAAACTTTTTTTTAAAAAATAGTTTATATAGTGTTGTGATTTATTGTTCCTTAAAAGTTTGGTGGAATTCACTTGTGAATCTATTTGGTCCTGGGGTTTTTTTCTTAGGGAGTTCCTTGATAGCTTATTCAATTTCTTTTTCTAAGATAGGGCTTTTTTGAAGTATGCTATTTCTTCTTCTGTTAATCTAGTGAGTTTGCATTTTTGCAATTTTTCATCCATTTCATTTAGATTGTCAGTTTTACTGGCATATAATTGGGCAAAATAACTCTTAATAATCACTTTAATTTCATCTTAATTGGTGAATTCACCCTTTTAATTTTTGATACAAGTAATTTGGCTTGCTTCTTTTTGTTTTTTTTTTCTATCAAATTAATGAATGGTTTATCTGTTTTGTTGACTTTTCATAAAACCAGCTCCTAGTTTTATTTATTAGTTCAATTTAAAATTTTTTTTTCAATTTTATTAATCGTTCCTTTGATTTTTAGGATTTCCATTTTGGTGTTTAATTGGGTGTTTTAAATTTGTTCTTTTTCTAGTTTTTTTTAGTTCCATGCCTAATTTATTTACCTGCTCTTTCTCTTTCTTACTGATGTATGCATTTAGAGATATAATCCACAGATTTCAGACATGTTATCTCATTATTATCATTCTCTTTAATGAAATTATTAATTTTATCTATGATTTGTCCTTTAACCTATTCATTCTTTAGGATTAGAGTATTTAGTGTCCAATTAGTTTTTAATCTATGCTTCCACAGCCTTTTATTAAATGCAATTGCATTTTGGTCTGAAAAAGGTGCATTTAATATTTCTGCTTTTGGTTGTGAGGTTTTTATGCCCCAATACATAGACAATTTTTGTGAAGATGCCATATACAGCTGAGAAAGTTATACTCCTTTTTATTTCCATTCAGTTTTCTCTGGAGCACTATTATACCTAATTTTTCTAAAATTTTGTTCATCTCCTTGACTTCTTTCTTATTTATTTTATGGTTAGATTTATCTAGCCCTGAGAAGGGAAGGTTGAGGTCTCTCACTAGTATAGTTTTACTGTTTCCTCCTCTAGTTCATTTGACTTTTCCTTTAAGAATTTGTATGCTGATCCAATCATTTTGGAGAGCAAACTAGATATATTGCCAAAGAGTTATAAAACTGTGTATACCCTTTGACCCAGTGATATCGCTACTAGGTCTGTTTCCCAAGGTGATTGGGGGGAAAAGGACAAGAACTTACATGTTCTAAAATATTTATAGCAGCTCTCTTTGTGGTGGTAAAGAACTGGAAATTGAGGTGAAGCCCATCAATTGGGAAATGTCTAAACAGGTTGTGGTACATGATTGTGGTGGAATACTACTGTGCTATAAGAAACGATGAGCTGGTTGATTTTGGAAAAACATGGGAAGACTTGCATGAAATAACAAGGAGTGAAATGAGCAGAACCAAGAGAACACTGTATACAGTAACAACAACAGTGTTGTAAGAACAACTTTGAATGACTAAATCATTTTGAGTATCGTAAATACTCAAGTTAACTACAAAAGATCTATGAAGGAAGATGCTAACCACATCCAGAGAAAGAACCGATAGACACACGTATGTTATGGTTTTATATATGTATATACAAATTTGTTTGTAATGGTAGCCTTCTCCAGGGTGGAGTGGGGAGGGAGGGAGAAGAAAAATAAAAAATGCACAGCAGGAAACAAAAGAAAAGTTATAAGGAAGCATGGAAAAGCAGGGTAGCTTTGAAGACAATGTCTACTGTTTATTACATAGTTATTCAGAAAAAGTAAAGTGTGAAATGGAAATTCATGGTTTTATATATTGAGTCCTCTATTTATGTTGTGCCCTGTACATGGAAATGTTCCTTTTTTGTCTTTTTGTATTTAAGATCAAAATGAATAAAAATTTAAAAAAAGAATTTGAACAACACCAACAAAAAAGAATTTGGATGCTACACCATTCAACGCATATATTTTTAGTATTGATATCAGTTCATTGTCTATGGTTCCTTTTAGAAAGATGTAGTTTTTCCTGCTAATCCCTTTTAATTAGGTCTATTTTTGCTTTTGCTTTGTCTGAGATTATGATTGCTATCTCTGCTTTTTAACCTCAGATGAAGCATAACAGATTCTGCTCCAGCCCCTTATTTGTGTGTCTCTCTGTTTCAAGTGTGTTTCTTGCAAACGATATATTATTAGGTTCTGGTTTCTAATCCATTCTGCTATCCACTTCCATTTTATGGGTGAGTTTATCCCATTCATATTCACATTATGATCACTAACTGTGCATTTCTCACCATTCTATTTTTCTCCTACTTATCCTTCTCTCTAAAGTCTCTTGTTTTTGACTACTGCCTTCTTTTATCTCCTTTCCCTTTTATTATCCCCTCCTTCTCTTGTCCTTTTCTTCCCTGTTAGGTAAGATAGATTTTTTATTACTAATTGAGTACACACACACACACACACACACACACGTATGTATGTGTATGTATGTTTATTTTCCCTTTTTGAAACAATTTAGATGAGAGTAAGTTTCAAGCACTGCCCCCACCACTCTTTTCCCCTTCGCTGTAAGAGTTCTTCCTTATGTACCTCTTTTATGAGATCATTTTTTCCCATTCTTCCTCTCCCCTCCCCTTTCTCTCAGGGTATCCCCTTTTTCTCACTTCTTTAATTTTTTTTACATAATCCCAACATAACTGCCTCACTCCCACATTTCCCTTCTATATAGAATCCTTCTAACTGCACTAGTAACGATACATTTCTCAGAAGAAATACTTATCATCTTCCTATGTAGAAAGGCGCACAGTTTAACCTTATCGAGTTCCTTATGATTTCTCTTTCATGTTTACCATTTTACGCTTCTTTTGAGTCTTCTGTTTGAATGTCACATTTTTTATTTAATTCTGGTCTTTTCACCAGGAAAAGAAATCAATCAGACTTAGCAGTTTGCTCATCCTGCTGGGCTGCCCCTGCTGCTTCTGGCTTCATTTTTGTTGCCCCTGTACCAGCCATCTGCTTCCCTCTGCTGCTGCTATTTCAGTGAAGTATCATAGTTGGAATGAGCTCAGCTGGGCTAATGGGTTTCAGGCACAGTTGACACATTTCCACAGCTTTTGTAAATCGGCTACACAGAACTAACCTGATAAGGGGCTCTTAGGTAGCTGTGCTGATTTATCTACTTGCTGAGACTGAAGCAGTAGGTCCCCCAATCCTCATTCATTTTCAAGACACAGTGATTGAATTGCATTCACTTCTTTCTTATTTCAAGGTATGGGCAGTGTGCCCTTACCTAGTCAGCACCCCATCCCCCCCGCCAAGTCTTTTCGAGACTGTGGAAAAATATTCACACACTACCCATTCACCTTTCCAACATTTTTCATTGTCTCCTTCCCTTATTCTCGTGGGATCTCATGTGATCCATCCATCCCCACTAGTATATCATCCTATGTTTCTCTTCACATTTGTAGCTATGTTTCTCAAGAAGGTCATCTATAATTGGTGCCTCTACTTCCTTTTCTGTCACTCTCTTTATAACTCTCCACTGTCAGGCTTCTGACCTCATCATTCAACTGAAACTCCTTTCTCCAAAGTTACCAGCATCTTAATTTGCCAAATCCAATGGCTTTTTCTCAATTCTCATCCCTCTTGATCACCCTCTTCTTGACATTCTTTCCTCCCCAGGTTTTTGTGACACTGTTCTCTCCTGGTTTTCCTCCTTCTTGTCTGACCTCTCCTTTCCCGTTTCTTTTGGTGGACCATCATCTGGTTGCTTAATAACCATGTATGTCTCTCATGGCTCTGTCCTGGGACCTTTTGTCTTCTTCCTGTACACTGTGTTGCTTGGTGATCTCATCGACTCTCATGGATTCAATTATCATTTCCATGCAGATGATTTTCAGATCTATTTTTCCAGCCCTAACCTTTCTGCTGATCTCCACTTGGAATCAACTGTCTATTAGATATCTCTAACTGGATGTCTCAAAGACATCTCAAACTCAACATGTCCAAAACTGCTCATTATCTCTTCTCCCAAACCCTGCCCTTCCCCTAACTTCCCTAGGGTATCATCAGTTTCCCAGTCACCCAGGCTTGCAAGCTAGGTGTCATTCTCTACTTCTCCCCACCCTCCCCACCCCCTGCCCATAATCCAGTTAGAAGTCAAGTCTTATTTTTACCTTTGTAACTTCTCTTATGTATGCCCTTTTCTCTCTGGTGCAAACCACATCATCTCAAGCCTGGCCTATTGCAGTAGCCTCCTGGCTGTTCCCAAGTCTTTCCCAACTCCAATTCATCTTCCACTGAGTTGTCAAAGTGATCTCCCTAAAGTCCAAGTCTGACCATATCACTCCCCTATTCAATCAACTCCACTGGCTCCCTATTACGCCCAGGATCAAACATAAAATCCTCTGGCTTTTAAAGCCCTTGATAACCTGATCCCATCCTGTTGCTTTTCAGTCATTTCAGTCATGTCTGACTCTTTGTGACTGCATTTGGGCTTTTCTTGGCAAAGATACTGGAGTGGTTTGTCATTTTCTTCTCCAGCTCATTTTACAGATGAGGAAACTGAGGCAAACAGGGTTAAATGACTCACTGAGGGTCACCCAGCTATTAAGTATGAGGCCAGATTTGAACTTGTGTCTTCTGGACTCCAGGCCTGGCTCTATCCGCTGTGCCATGGACCTGCCCTGGATCCCATCCTACCTTTCCAGTATTCTTTCACTTTTTTCCCCTCCATGTATTCTGTGATCCAGTAACGCCGGCTATCTTACTGTTCATTACACACGACACTCCATCTCTCGATTCTGAGCATTTTTACTGGCTGTCCCCCATGCCTGGGACTTCTTATTTCAGCCTCCTGGCTTCCTTGATTTCCTTCAAGTAAAGACCCACCTTTTGAGGGGTAGCTAGGTGGTGAAGTGGAGAGAGCACCAGGCCTGGAGTCAAGAAGACCTAGGTTCAAATCCAGCCTCAGACACTTACTAGCTGTGTGACCCTGGGCAACTCACTTAACCCTGTTTGCCTCAGTTTCCTCATCTGTAAAACGAGATGGAGAAGGAAATGGCAAACCACTTCTGGTATTTCTGCCAAGAAAACCCCTCAAAAGGTCACAAAAACATTCCTTCAGACGCTGGGCATTTTCACTGTCTGTCCCCCATGCCTGGGATTCTTCATCTCAGTCTCCTGGCTTCCAAAGATTCACCTTCCGCAAGAAGCTCTTCTTAATCTTAGTGACTTCCCTCTGTTAATTATCTCTAATTTATCCTGTAGACATCTTGTTTTGTACATAGTGGTTTGCATATTGTCTCCCTCTTTAGGCTGTGAGCTCCTTGATTGTATAAACTGGTTTTTTCTTTTCTTTTTTTTTTTTTAAGTTTTTCTTTGTATCCCCAGCTTTTAGCCCGGTCCCTGTCACATAGTACGTGTTTAATAAACGTTCGTTGACATGAATTACTGACTTCCTCCCATCCCTCCACTGACCTCTGGATGGTCAACTGAAGAAACCTCAGGAAAACACCAGAAACACCAGAGTGGGGAGGGGGCAAAGCCGGAAGTCTTGCCATCTGCCCTGTAGCAAGGGCAGATATTGGTCATATGACCCTTTGGTCATAGCCTTGTTATCTGTGAAGCAGTTGCGTCTTCCTGGTAGAATGTGAAATTATTATATTGTTGTCTTTGTATACTCAGTGCCATATGTGAACTGGATGTTTAATAAATACCCAAATGCACTGGTATACTGGAAAGAAGGCTCATCTTCGAGTAAGGAGAGGGATTCAAATCCCAGGTCCAACACTTACTGAGTATATGATCTTGGGCAAGTCATTAACTTCTCTTAGCCTCAGTTTTTCTAGCTGTAAGATGAGGATAATAACATGTTCACCATCTGTCTAATAGGGTTGTTAAGAAAAGGGATCAACAAAGCTTAAAGCCCTATGTACATGTGAGTTATTATTATTTGATGAAGGTTATCAGGAGGAATCTCTGTTTGAGTTGTTTCTCCACACTAGAACGTAATCTCCTCGAGGACAGGGGTCTGTTTTGCTTTTTTGTTTTTGTATCCCGAGTTCCTGAGTTCCTAGCACAGTGCCTGGTATATAGTAGGTGCTTAATAGTACTTAATGAATGATAAACCCTAGAGGAAGGAGAAGTACCAACATGAGACTAAAAAGACTCACAGTTTGGTGAGTGGTGGGGGATGAGAGCCAAAGATATTGACTTATATGCTGACCTCCTTGGAGGTCACTGGTTTCCTGCACTGTCCTATTAATAGGCTCTAGATCTGGCTCTGGAGGGACCCTACAGGTCATCTAGTCCAAGTCCCTCATTCTACAGATGAAGAAGCTGAGGTCCCAAAAGGTAAAGTGACCTTCCAGGGTCACACAACCTGACCCCACGTCCTCTGACTCATTGCTCTTTCCATTATACCTCTAGGAGCTTCATTATTTGTCTCCAGGGGTCCGAAGAGCTTTCCCTTGGCATTTATTTTCCTCAGCCTGTTGGTTCATGTCTCCCATAGGCTTGCCCTTGCTTGTAACAGTTATAAAACATATTTGGAGTTGGGTTTCTAATTGGGTTTGACTGCATCCCAGGGATGGGAAGGGCCCATTCCTGTGTATTCCCAGGAGGCATGTGACCCACTGGCTTGGGCCCAGGGCCAAAGCCTGTTCTTGTGCAACTGGAACCTGGAGTGGGCTTGGCTGTGGTTGCAGGGCCAAAGGAAGCCTGTACTGTGCCAAGAACAGGTCTGGGAGGGACAATATCAGAGCATGACCCTATTTGTTAAAGGTGTCCAGAGCAAGTCCTGGAGAGGTGGAGAGGTCAGCTTGAGAGCCCTAAGGGACATCTGATAGATATCATCTCAGGGCCAGGGATTAAGAAGCCAGAAGGGAACTCAGACTGAGTTCTTCCTCTCATGGGTAAACCATTATGTGCAATGGCATAGGATACAATGTAGAGCAGAAAGCACATTGGATTTGGAGTCAGAAGACCAGGATTTGAATTCTGACTCTTCTCCCCCTTGCCCCCTGCAGTTAGCTATCCCTATTCCCCATCCCCCACACTTTTGCCTTCCCACTAAACCCCAAGAAAAATAAAGAAAAAAATACATGCTTTGATCTGTACTCTGAATCCATCAATTCTCTATCTGGAGGTGCTTAACATTTTATATCATGAATCCTTTGGAGTTGTGGTGGATCATTTTATTGATCGGAGTTACTAAGTCTTTCACAGCTGATCATCATTACAATATTGCTGTCCTTGTGTGGCATGTTCTCCTAGTTCTGCTCACTTCACTTTGCATCAGTTCATACAAGTCTTCCCAGGTTTTTCTGAAACCATTTTCTGAAACCATCACAAACATATACCATAACTTATTCAGCCATTCCCAACTGGTGGCATCAACTCGGTTTCCAATTCTTTGTCACCACAAAATAACTGTTATAAATTTTTTTTGTACATATGGGTCCTTTTCTTTTTACTTTGATCTCCTTGGAGTAGACCTAGCAGCAGTATTGCTGGGTAAATTCTGACTTTTAAATTTACTAGCTGCATGACATTGATCGAGGCATCAGAGCTTGAGTTTCATCATCTGCAAAATCTCTAAGGTCTCTTTCACCTTGAAACCTTCTAATTCTACTTAGGTGATTAGAATAGCATAAAGGAACAGGATAGTAATAGTAAGGTTTCTGTGAGAAAGGGGAGAATGGCTGGAAGAGGGAGTTAAGAAGGGTTTAAAAAATAATTTTTGGTTTAGAAATGGGGTAATGCTGTAGTTTGTAGCCAAGACAGGTCATCCTTAAAGGAAGGGCAGTCAGCTCATTTTAATATTCTCATTGCTAGAGCCCTGGGCTGGGAGTAACTAGACTCCCTTCCTCAACACCGCCTTGATTATCTATTTGACCTTGGGCAAATCACTTAACATTTCTGTATTCAGGTGCTCTGATAAGCCCTAGGTATTATTGAGTAACATTCACTGGGGCCTGGGGCTTGAAACAAAGGTATAAACAGTACAAGTAATTGGTTGATGGGGCTGGGAGTCAGAAAAGAAGGGCTGGGCGTGGTTGGCAGCATTGGAGCAGCAAAACATTTTGGGAGGGAGGTGCTGCTCCCCTACTTTTCCCTTTCCTCCCCTCTTCTCTCCTCCCCTCACTTCAGGTCTAAGGAAGTCCATTGTGCTAAGATTAGAGCCAGACCTTATATCAATTATGAAACAGGTTATGGCTGGGTCCCTTTGGCTCCAGGGGCAGAAGGAAAGCTATGGGCTTCTTTTTGTTCCAGAAAATAAATAGATTGCTTGTCTTTGGCAGGGTTGTAAACAGAGCTCTCCAGGCCCAGTTGGTATTGTGCTCAACTGCTTTGCAGGTGTTGCTGATATTAAAGTCATTTTCTATGCATTTGAAACCCAGCTTACAAATCCAGATGCATCCTGAAATACAGATGTTTTATGCTTTTATATTAAATGTTGTTTGAAGGTTTCCTGAAGGATGTTGGGGGAGAGGAGAGGGAGAGAGAGAGAGAAAGAGAGAGAGAGAGAGAGAGAGAGAGAGAGAGAGAGAGAGAGAGAGAGAGAGATTAGCTACAGAAGAGGTCTCTTACTCTTTTCTTTAAAATTTTTCATTATTTATTTTTTAAACATTCTTTTCTTTTTAAATTTTGAGTTCCAAATTCTGTCCTTTCCTCCCCACACCCTCCCACAACCACTGAGAAGTTGAGCAACATGTTATCAATTATACATGTGAAATCATGCAAAACATATTTCCATATTAGCTATATATTTTTTAGACAGCAAGAAAAATAGAGAAAGTGAGAAAATATTACTTCAATTTGTGCTCAGAGTTAATCATTTCTCTCTCTGGAGGTGGATAGCATTTCTTCATTATGAGTCCTTTGGAATTGTCTTTGGTCAATCTATTGATCAGAGTAGCCAAGCCTGATCATCATTTACAACACTGCTGTTAGTGTACACAATGATCTCCTGGTTCTTGCTTCATTTTGTGTCAGTTCATACAGGTTTTGCCATGTTTTCTGAAACCACCCCCCTCTTTGATAGTATTCTATTGATGAGGGCACAGTCTCTGGGAACCCCTTGAACCCTTGAACTCTCCTTGAATCTTCCCACTCCACCTGGCCTTGGCCTGAGGCTATAACCATTAAGCCCAAATGCCTACCTTGCCCAGTCCTCTATTGTCCAGGTGTTTCCCACCCTTAATCCTGTTTCCCATCCTTAATCCTGATCAAAATATCTGTACCCTAGCTCTGTTACCCTAGCCCTTTATGGTCTGTCCTTTCCATATAGCCTTCAGCTATTTCCCCCACGCTGGAGTCTGACCTCATTCCAGTCCCTTCAAGCTCCTCCTTAGACTCCTCCTTAAGTCCCTCCCTAGACCCCTCCTCTGGTCACCCCAGACCACCCCTCAATCCCTCCCACAACCTTTGTGTATATAATCTCCATCTTGCCTCCATGAAGGTAGTCAGATCCAATCTAGCTCAGATTGGTCTGGCCCGCTTTCCTTACAGGCCTCGCAAGGGGTGGGATCTCTTGGGGCAGGCCAATGTGGCTAACTCTTAATAAACTTTATCTTTTCCCTTGGCTGAGAAAGCTTGAGTCTAATTCTTTCGGCAGGACCCGGTGTGTCGGGACTTTGGGGTGTCGAGCACCTCTCACCCCAAACCCTCATCACTATCACAATCATATGCCACAGCTTGTTCAGCCATTCTCTAATTGATGGACATCCCCTCAATTTCCAATTTTTGCCACCCCAAAAAGAGCTGCTATAAATATTTTTGTACATACAGGTCCTTTTTCCTTTTCTTTGATTTTCTTGATACAGACCTAGTAGTGATATCGTGGAGTCAAAAGGTATACACAGTTTTATATCCCTTTGGGCACACATCCAAATTGTTCTTCAGAATGATTGGACAAGTTCACAACTCTACTAACAGTTCATTAGTGTACCTGTTTTCCCCTCATCCTCTATAGTATTTGTCTTTTCTGATAGGTGTGAGGTGGTGCCTCAGAGTTGTTTTAATTTGCATTTCTCTAATCCATAGTGATTTAGAGTACTTTCTCATATGAGTATAGATAGTTTACATTTCTTTTTCTGAAAACTGCCTATTTATATCCTTTGACCATTTATCTACTGGGGAATAGCTCTTGTTTTTATAAATTTGACTCAGTTCTGCATTCAGTATGTATTTGAGAAATGAGGCCTTTATCAGAGAAACTTACTGTAAAAATTTTTTTTGATATTACTTCATTGCCTATGGTACTGTTTAGCTTTAGCATAATGTAGTTTCCCTGATTATCTCTTGTAATTAGGTCTATTTTTGCTTTTGCTTTGTCTGAGATCATGACTGCTACCTCTGTCTTTTTTAATTCAGCTAAAGCATATTGGATTTTACTTTAGTTCTTTATTTTAACTCTGTGTGTCTTTCTGTTTCAAGTGAGTTTCTTATAAATAATACATTGTTGGATTCTGGTTTCTAATCCATTCTGCTATGCATTTCTGTTTTATGGGTGAGCCCATCCCATTCATATATAGTTAGTATATAGAAAGAAATCCCAACCCATTTATCTCTTGGGGCAGGCTTATTTGGCTAACTCTTAATAAACTTTATCTTTTCCCTTGGCTAAGAAAGCTTGAGTCGAATTCTTTCGGCAGGACCCGGTATGTCGGTACTTTGGGGTGTCGAGCACCTCTCACCCCAAACCCTCATCATCCCCACCTGTCTTGTTATTCCCCTTTCCTCCTATTTCCCTATTGGGTAAGTTACATTTCTATATGCAATTGACTGTGTGTGTGTGTGTGTGTGTGTGCACGCGCGCGTGTGTGTGTGTGTGTGTGCGGGCGTGCGCGTGCATGTGTGCATATGTATATATGTGTATACACACACACATACATTTCCCTCTTTGAACCAATTCTGATAAGAGTGAGGTTCAAGCATCGCACTCCCCCCCCAACCCCGCCATTTTCCCTCTCATTGTAAAAGCTCTTCCTTGTATGCCTCTTTTATGTAAGAAAATTTTCCCCATTCTACTTTTTCCTTCTCCCTCTTCTCAGTGCATCTTTCTTCCTCACCCCTTCCATTTTTTTTTTTTTTGGAGATCATTCCAACATAATTGATTCACTCCCACACCCTTTTCCTATATAGACTCCTTTTAACTGCCCTAATAATGATAAAGGTCTAAGGAGTAACATATAATCAAATGTAAACAGTTTAACTTTATTGAGTCCCTCATGATTACTCTTTCATGTTTACCTTTTTATGCTTCTCTTGAGTTTTCTCTTTGAATGTCAAAATTTCTAGTCAGCTCTGTTCTTTTCATTGGGAGTGCTGGGAAGTCCTCTATTTCATTAAAAACCACTTTTCCCCCCTGAAGCATGACACTCAGTTTTGCCGAGCAGGTTATTCTTGTTTGTAATTCTAGCTCCTTTACTTTCTGGAATATAATATTCCAAGCCTTCTGCTCCTTTAATTTGGAAGCTGCTAAATTTTGTGTGATCCTGGCTGTGACTCCATGATACTTGAATTGTTTCTTTCAGGCTGCTTGAAGTATTTTCTCTTTGACCTAGGAGCTCTGGAATTTAGCTAGAATATTACTGGGAGATTTCATTTTGGGATCTCTTTCAGTAGGTCATCATCTTTCAATTTCTATTTTACCTTCTGACTCTAAGACATCAGGGAAGTTTTCCTTGATAATTTCTGAAAATAAAATGTCTGGGCTACTTCTTCGATCATGAATTTCAGGTAACCCAATAATTCTTAAATTAATCTATTTTTCTGATCAGTTGTTTTTCTGATCAGATACTTCATGTTTTCTTCTATCTCCCCCCCCCATTATTTTGACTTCATTTGATTGCTTCTTGATGTCTCATGGAGTCATGAGCTTCCCCTTAAACAATTCTAATTTTTAAAGAATTATTTTCTTCAGTGAGCTTTTGTACCTCTTTTTCCATTTGGCCAATTCTGCTTTTTAAGGAGTTCTTTTCTTTAGTGAATTTTTGTTCCTCTTTTACAACTTGGCTGATTCTGATTTTTTAAAGTGTTATTTTCTTCAGGATTTTTTTGTGCCTCTTTTTCTGAGCTGTTAATTCTATTTTTACAATTTTCTTGCATCACTTTCATCTCTTTTCTCAAGTTTCCCTCTACCACTCTTATTTCTTCAATTCTTAAAGGAATTCTTGTTGGGTTTGGGTACAATTAGCATTTTTGAGGCTTTTTTGGTAGCCACTTTCACATTGCTGCCTTCTCCTGGGTTTATATTTTGGTCTTTCCTATCACCCATAGTAGCTTTTTATGGTCATTTTTTTTACTCATTTTAAAAGTCTATTTCTTGATTTTGAACTTATATTGAAATTGGTCTCTGCTTACCTGGGTGTAGGGAGTCTCTGTTCCAAAGTTCAGGCTTTTTCATGCTGCTGTTTTCAGAGCTAGTCCTTGGAGTCTGTAAATTTTTGGTGCTTAGTGTGATCCTGGGAGAGGCATGGTCACTGCTCTCCTGGTCTGAGCTCTGGTCTTTATGCAGGAAGGGCCCCTAGTCCTCTGCAGTCATGAGCACTGGTGCTCCTTTTGCCTTGGAAGTGTGACCAGGGCCCCTACTCCCTTGTGAATGATCCTTAGTACCCCTTCCCACCCTAGAGCTTCATGTGAGCAATAGACTTGCCAGTCATTGCCAGCTGTACCCAGTGCCAGAAAAGGGTTCTCTGTAAACTCTTTCTTATCAATTGTCTGACCCTCTTAGCATCTCTGGGCTGAGAGCTCCTGAAGCTGCTGTTGCTGCAGTGGCTGCTGCAGACAGGCCTTTACCTTGGTGCCATAGACTTCTGGCAACCTCTTAAGTTTTCTTAGGCTGGAATAAAGTCTTGCCCGACCTTTTGTTGGCTCTGCTACTCCAAAATTTGATTTGGGGCATTATTTTAAAGTTATTTGGAGGGAATGATAAAAGATTTCAGCTGGGTTACTGCTCCTAATCCACTATCTTGGCTCCACCTCTCTTAATCCTTTCTAAAGACAATTGATTGCTAAGGATAATGCTTGCTTTACAAAATCACAAAATTAGAGAATTTGAGAGTTGGAAAGGATTTCAGCAGTCATCTTGTCTGCTGTTGTTTGTCCTTTGTTCTTGAAGAGGACTAATGACATCAGGAGGGTGATATCTTGACTTACAAGTGAATTGGATTTAAGTGATGCAGGGCTGTACAAAGTCATCAGCCTCACTATCCTCCAGAGTCACCTGAGTCCAGTAACAAGACATAATGTTAGGATGACTGGAAATGGCCCCAGATGTAGTAGGGAGGCCTTGGCCTTTTTAACCTAAGGTCTTTCTCAGGTCTCAGTCTTTCTGAGGCAATGCCCATTCAGTGATTCAGTGATTTAAGGCTAATCCATATATGAAAGCAGTTCCCACCATAACATAATTGGCAAGTGATCATCCCGCCTTGTTTTAGGTCTTCCAAAGGAGGTGAAGCCATTGCTCCTTAAAGCATCCCATCTCACTTTTGGAAAACTCTTCCTGACATCAAGCTTTAATTATCTCTTCCACCCCTTGGCAGAAGGTTCTGCCTTCTGGGACCAGACCGATTAGGTGAAATTCTTCCTCCCCACAGTGGCATCTCCAGTACTTCAAGACAGCTATCAAGTCTTCTCTTCCTTAGGCCAAACATCCCCAGATCCTTCAATCAGCCTGCATATGTCATGGAATCAAATTCTTTCACCTTACTAGTTCCCTATCTTCGGTCATTCTCCAATTTATCCATATTTGTAAACTGTGGTTCCCAGAACTGAATACAGTGCTATAGATGAGGTCTGATGAGGGCAAAGTAAATAGAAACTATCACCTTTGTAAACTGAAAGTTATGCCTTTCTAATACAGCCAAATATTTATTCGAGTTTTTTGGCTGCCACATCACTCTGCTGACTCATATTAAGCTTGCCATTTACTAAAATCCTCTGATTTTTTTTTTTTAGTCAAACTACTACTTAATCATGCCTCCTTCATCGAGTACTGGTGACAGTAGTGTACTAATAAATGTTTAACAACTGGTTCTCCTGGAAAAAAAAATTAAGCCGTAATTTGTAATGTTTGTCAACTTTGAGCATTCAGTCAAGAGTCAACGTTTATCAAGAATCAAGCATTTATTAAGCACTTACTGTGGACCAGGAACTGTGCTAAGCACTTGGAATACAAATAGAAACAGAAAGAAAGATATCCTCTGCCCACAAAAAGCTTATATTCTAATGGGAGAAGACAACATATAAAATGGAATTGAAAAGGCAAAGAAGGAGGATGGGAGTGGGGAAGAAAGTGCAGGAGTAGAGTGAAGCAAAGAACTCCTCCCAAACCTCCAGGCCTCCCAGGTCAACCATCTCTTCACTTCCCACCAGCAGACAATACTTGAAATGGTCTACATCATGAACCTAAGAAACCTTGTCATCAAGAAACTCATCATTTTTTGAGGTTGCATGGGCTTTAGCACTCACACCTCATCAGTACCCTTTGCCCCTCTGACTGGAAGACTGCAGGAACTCCTCCCAAAGCCTCCATTTAAAGAGGGCTCCCAGGCCAGCCAAGTCTCACTATCTCACTATCTTGCACTCCTTGGGCTGGACTGCATCAAGCTCTCGACCCCATCACTTTTTTGTTTCCATTTGTGTCCTTCTCTCATTAGCTTGTGAACTCCTTGAGGGCAGGGACTATCTTTATTTTTCACATTTGAAGCACATAGTAGTTGTCTACTAAATGTTTACTGATTCAGTGACTGACTGGATAGAGACAGTGTTGGCCTGGGTTTTCTTAAATTGAAGGTTCTGGGAAAGACCAGTCAATCAGAAGGTGATGACATAGAGGCAGAGGGTACTTCCATTGTGAGAAGTAGTCCAGGATTGGAGTGAACTTCCATGATAAAGAGGTTTCTCTGACATAGTAAAGAAAGTCCTGTGGAGATGAGTGATCAATGTAGCCTAGAGAGGGACATATGAGCTGGTACAGCTGGCATGAGCTGACTCCAGAACATCATTGTTTGTGAACCTGATGTGTTTGTACCCAAATTCAAGACTTTATATTAATCCTTTTTGGATTTGATCTTATCACATTCAGCCCCAGAACACTAACCTTGGATAAAGCCTTTATCATTTAAAGTGTTAGCTATCCTTCCTAGCTTGGTGTGACCAGCAAATCTGATAAGCTTCATTTCATTGAAGACAAAAGATGTAATTAGTCCAGACCTGCTTAGAGTCTCAATAAATTGCTGGTTTACAAATTTAGGATTATAGATTTAAAGCTGGAAGGAACCTGAGATGCAATCTACTTTAACCCTTTCATTTTAAAAACAATTAAATTTTTCTTAATTAACAAACATCTGTGTTCTCTCCTTTTTGTATTTTCCTCCCACTCTAAAATAAGGGGGAGGGGGAATAATATATACATAATAAAGCAAAACAAATTCCCACATTGCCCATGTCCAAAAAAGATATATCTCATGATGTACCTTGAGTCTATCACCTCTCTGTCAGGAGGAGGGTAGTATGCACCATTATTAGTCCTCTGGAGTCATGGTTGCTCATCCAAGTGGTCAAAGTTCTTAAGTCTTTCAAAGTCAACCCCTTCATTTTATAGGTGAGCAATCTTAGGCCTAGGGAGATAAACTGAATTGCTCAAGGTCACACAGATAATAAAGTTGGGATTTGAAACAGGGCTAGGATTTAAGCCAATGTCCTCTGACTCAAAATTCAGTATTCTTTCCATTCCACTACTAGATCCCATTTAAAAAACAAAGTTTAGTTCTCACCTTTTGTTTTTTAGAACATAGTCATTTCCTGATATTTTCCCTCCTTCAACCTTCCCTAATAAGAAAGAAATATAATTAAGGTCCATCTAACGGTCCATATAACATCCTGCACTCACAGTCCCTTGCTTCTCTATTTGCAGGAGGGAAGGGTGTTCCATATTTGTTCTCAAGTGGTTGTTGCATTCAATCTGAATTTAGCTCTCTAATTTTGTTTTTTAGATTGATTGTAGTCATTTTATATCTTGTTCTCCTGGTTCTGTTTTCTTTGAATCAGTTCATATGAATCATTCTAGGTTTCTCTGAATTCTTCTTATTTGTCCCTTCTTATGATGCAATAATATTTCATTTCATTCATAATCCACAACTTCTTCAGCCTCTTTGTTTCCACTACCATAAGAGTCTAGGCCCCATGTTACAAGAGGGATGTGGAAAACATGGAGACTGGTCAGATGGTAGGTGAATACAAATGGAAAATTACACGATCTGAGACGATTTATCCTAGAGGACAAAACACTGAGCAGCAATTTAATGTAAGTCAAGTATGTGAAAGGAGGTTTTACAGGATAGTGACTTTTTTTTTTTAAGCCTTCTCCAGGGCAGAACAAGAGGAAATGTATTCAAACTGTAGGACGAGGAGTCTAAGTACGTTATTTCCTGAAATTGAGTTGGAAGAGCCAACAGATTTGCTTTTTGTTTTCTCTAAAGATATTTTTTAAAAGGAAAGATTGTCTCGGAGTGTGTCTTGAAAGGCAATGGGTTAGAACACTCAAAGTCCTTTCAGTCTGAGAACTCTGTGTTCTCATACTTTCATGACTTCATCATAAGCCAGATGAACAATTCTGCCTTGGTGAGGTTTCCATTTGTGTCATCCAACTTCTCAAGTGTTAAATTGGTATTTCTATACATAGAAGCCAGTTAGGCAGACTGAAGAAGTTTAGAGACCAGACCCTATCTAAAAATGTTTTTTTTTTTTTTTTTTTTTTGCAGTGAGATATCATCTTTCCCACATTGCGGAGTAATAATTTTCACTAATCAAATTTGCTAAAACTTCCTCTCTCAATGCAAATGGACAACATCTCAGCAACTTATAGTCTTATAAAATTGATTGAGATTATTATTACAGGTAGAACTTGAATCTAAGTTTCAGGACATCCTAATCATGTACTGATACACTCTTCCCCTCGACTCTGAGGCCAGCTTCCATTTACTATGTCATGCTTTCTCTCAGCAATGCCTTAGGTAGGTGTTGGATGAGATGACCTCATCTACTTTTAAGACCCATGATTCTAAATGTGTCTAGGGGAGATGTGACAGCTTAATGCTTGCCTGGTATTAAAACAGAACAACATGGCCCTTGCTGGGAACTGGGATTTAAATAGAGGACTATAGCCTTTATAGACTATGAGGTAATCTTTAGTTGACACCATTGGTCAGAACTTTATTAATATATCTTGTCTTTTTTGAAATTCCATGACTAAAGAGTTATATAGAGGGCTTGGAGAAGGTCCAGAGGAACCCCAGGAGAAGAATCTGAAAGAAGCCTGCTTATTCATCTTTGAAGAGAGAATTATTCACAGTAAATACCAACATGAAAAGAGACAAGGAATAATTGTTTTTTTTCAATTGAGGATAGGACCAGTGAGAATGGACTTGAAGCAAAGATGATTTTGTTTAGACAATAGAAAAGTGTTTTGAGAAAATGAGACTTAGGGAAGTTGTGGATGGGGTCTCTCTTGGAAAATATGAAGAATTTTGATAGCCACCTTTTGGGATGGTTCACTAGAGCTGGCTATTTCAGACAACCTTCTGTGTTTTTTTTTTTCCCAAGTTCCATCTTTCAGTTTTCCCAGAGATACTTTGCTCAGGCAAATTTCATAGACTTTGCTTAGCTAAATCTAGTGTTTTTATCCAACTCTATTCCAGGTCAAATACTTGACCAGCTCATAGGCAGAGAAGTCAATTTAAGATTCAGAATTCAAGGAAATCAAGTCAGTAAGAAGATAGATAGTTTTTTCAAAGAAAATAGAGCAATGGAAAATTGGATTCAAACCCTTGTACTAAGAACATAACACAGAAATTAAACTGGTAAAACTCTGGGATTTTCCAAGGTCTGAGCCAGAATGTTGATGTGAAGAAGAGGAGATTAACTTCCCTCTTACTATCAAGGACACCACCGTATGTCCCATCACCCAGGTTTGCAATCTCCATGTTATCCTTAATCTTTTCTTTTTCACCTCACCCGACACAGCTAAGCAATTGCCAGATCTTTTTTCTCCCTTTGCAAGGTTTCTTGCCTACATCTCTTCCTCTTTACTTAAATATTCATCACTTCTAGTTCAGGGCTTTATCATCTCTTACCTAGAGTATTACTCCTAATTAGTCTCCTTGACTGACGTGTCTCTTGACTATAATCCATCCCCCACACACTTGCCAAAGTGATTTTTCTTAAGCATAGATCTGACTGTGCCACTTCCCTAGTTAATAACTGAAGTGGCTCCTTGTTACCACTAGTACTAAATACAAATTCCTCTTTTTGGCACTTAAAACTCATCACAACCTGGTCCCTTTGCTGTCTAGTCTAGGACCACACACTGGTCCAGCCATAGTAGCTTACTTTAATCAATCAATCAATCAAAATTTTTAAAAGCACCTAGTATGTGCCAGCCACTATGCTAAGTGCTGGGGATACAAAAAGAGTTAAAAGACAGTCCCTCAAGGAGTTCACAATCTAATGATTTACTTGGCATTCTTTGCTCACAACAGCTTTTGCCCTGGCTAGAACACTCTACCTCTTAGAATTCCTGGCTTTTCTTCTTCCAAGATTCCACTCAAATGCCACCTTTTCTGGTTCCCCAGCTATTAGTGCCTTCCTTTTAAAAATTATTTTATATATACTTTGCTTGTATTTTGTGTTAGCCACTTATGTACACACGGTCTCTCCCATTAGAATGTAAGCTTCTTGAGGGCAGGGACTGTTTTTGCTTTTTCTTTGTATCTTCAGTGATTAGCATAGTGCCTGACATATAGTAAGTGCTTATTAAATGCTTGTGGATTGATTGATGAAGTTCTGGGGGTCAAATATAGATCTAGCTTCTCCTTTCATGGCTCAGACAGTAAGAGAAAATAATCAACAGAAGCTTTATGAGGAACTAGCAGATTGACTCTTGCAGCTCTCAAAGCTCTTGGAAATATTATTATTCTTTCCTTTGGAATAATAGACTCAAAGTGATTTCTTTTTTTTTTTTTTCAAAGTGATTTCTTAAAGCATTCCAGGATAATTCCTTACTTGTATGTAGCAGGCAAAAATTTTTATTCTTAAATTCTAAATCATTTCACCACTGCTGTTTCTAATAGGTTACCCAAGTCCTCAGTTGGCCAATGTACCACAGTTCATTTTGTGGCCGCTTTTTAATTGCCCTTTGGACAATGCATATACCGTTCTGTAGGAGGGAGTGTGACACAGTAGGAAGATCTGGAATCCTTAGATCTGTGTTTGAATCCCTGCTTTGATCTTGGCAAGTCTTCTTTTTTTTTTGGATCTCACTTGTGGGAAGAGAGAATCAAGGCCTTAAAAAGCAAAGCCTCTACTTAAGTTAACCCAGGGCAACATATATTCTTCATCCACTTTATATTTTCAGTGTGAATGGCTGGGCTTTTGAGTGGTTATGGATCTTGTTAAGGATTCCCGATAGCATTCCAGGCTCAGTGAAATCTGTATAGTGTTATTTCAAAATCAGAAACTGGAAAACTTTACTATACAAAAGTTCATCCCAGGTTTAAGGTACTTTATGGATTCACAACTAATTAAAACTATAGCTCATTAGCCACCACTGACATATTTGGCTTTTTTAAAGTATCCAACCAGAGGACACAATTTTTTCAAAGCAAATGGACTTAAGGAAATAGGACAGCAAGAAAAGTAGCTATAGAACATTCTCTCCATAGACTTGGGGCACAGTTTCCTACAAATAAACACACGGTCTATGGAAAAGTGAACATGCATGGTGATCTCTTATAGGAAATATAGGCAGTCAGGGCACATACATGGAAGAGCAGAAATGTAGAGAATGTGTATATCCATGGCACATGTGTGGAGGAGCAATTTATGCAGAGAGAAAGAATCAATATTGTTTCTTATGAGATTAGTTGACATAGAATGCATTCCATTTCATGTCTATCTTTTTGCTCTCCTTCCAATTTCACCTATAAATGCTCTTGGAATAAAATGGCTTACCTAGGTTTGCTGCCAAGGCTTAACTAGGTTTACTGCCACTGTCCCATTTTTCTCTTTGCCTATCTTTTATGTTTGCTCCAAAGCAGGGAATGCCAATGGGCCATTGATACCTAAGGATGGCTTGCCAACTATTACCAATACTCTTGGGAGTTGTCTGTTGTTCTGCACCACAACAGCAGCCTCCTGGCTTGGGGGAGGCACAGCCACCTGGTTACACACCCCATGGGAATCAGCTGAGCAGCATCATCCTGGAAGAATGTCACATGGTAGATCTTAATAAATGTTTATTTTTTGATATTGATACTGCTCTTCAAGGTCTCTCCCTCTTAAGCAATGTTTGCTGGGCAGGAGTAAAGCCTCAGGGGATCTGTATGTGAGTCTTTAGAAGATAACAAAATGACTACACCTATGCACAGTATTTGCAGGGTGTTTTGTTTAGTTGTCATTGAAACGACCTGTCCTGTAACCATTCACTGTCACTGAAGGATCTGTTTAGAAGTTCCCCTGTATCTTTTCTATTGAACAAGGCCAAGGGGACTGATTAATATCAAGCATAGAGCTATGTCCCCTAATGATTTTGCTGATTCCCCCTACTTCTAGTGTTCCCCCATCATCTTGTATTTATTTTGTGCATTTTTTTTGCACATGTGTGCATATAAATATTGTTTCCCCAGATAGAATGTAAGCTTCTTGTGGACAAAGATCTGTTTATTTCCATCTTTGTATCCACAGGGCCTGGGTATACAATGCCTGGCTTGGAGAAGGCACTTACTAAAAGTTTATTAATTAATTGATTGAGCTGGATGTTGGCTGTAGGTGAAGCATCCCTTTCATCCTTCTTGGACAGCCTCCTACCCCTGCTCTTCTGTCCTCTACACTCTCCCATTCTCTACTCTTTGGCTTAAAGTGAATGCCTTTGGTTTCCCAGCAGCCCACAAGCTCCTTCCTGCTCTTTCTCTCCCAATGACCTCAGTCTGCTCCTTTCCCTCTGGTCATTCAATGGCCTCCTTGCTCTTCTCCCTGTGCTCCTCAGCCACTGTATCCAGCTGAGCTAATTCTATTCAGAGTAGCTATCCAGTGAGCACAATCCATTTGTGTCCAGCCAGTTTCTGCAGCTGCAGAGATGTTTGTAGACAATGAAGCCATCAGTTGTAGAGCTCATTCTGAGGCAGGGAGCTCATTTATGCAGCTACCAAAGCTTGGAGATCAATTCCCCTTTTCACTCAATCATAAATCAACTCTTGCTTCAATGGTAGAAATCCCAAGAACCTGAAAATCACTTTTTGGGGTGGGGTGGTTATTTTTTTGAGAGAGTAGAATTACAGAGTATTAGTCCAGAATGAAGCAAAAGGCCAGCATAAGAAACACAGTGCCAGATGCTTCTGATAGAAGGGAGGGACTTAGGTTAGGAGAACAAGAAATACCTTGGTGCTGAAATGAATTCCTTGAAGGTAAATCATTTTTTCTATTGCTTTTAATATTTATTTTATTTTATTTTTTTGTTTTTTTTAAATTTTATTTTTAAAGTTTATTTATTTTTAATTTTCAACATTTACTTCCATAAGTTTTAAATGTTTTCCCCTTCTCCCTCCCTCTCTGAGACAGTCTGCAATCCAATATAGGTTCTACATATACATTCCTATTAAACATATTTTCACATTAGTCATGTTGTATAGAAGAATTAGAACAAATGGGAGAAACCATGAGGAAGAAAAAACAAAACAAAATAAAAAAGAAAATATTCTGCTTTTCTCTGCATTCAGACTCCACAGTTCTTTCTCTGGATGTGGATGGCATTTTCCATCATGAGTCCTTTGGAATTGCTTTAGGTCTTTGCATTACTAAGAAGGGCCAAGTCTATCAAAATCAATCATTGCACACCGTGGCTGTTACTGTGTACAATGTTCTCCTGGTTCTATTCATTTCACTCAGCATCAGTTCATACAAATCTTCCCAGGTTTTTCTGAAGTCCTCTGTTCATCATTTCTTATAGCATGATGGTATTCCATTACATTCATATACCAAACTTGTTCAGCCGTTTCCCAGTTGATGGGCATCCCCTTGATTTCTAATTCTTTGCCACTGCAAAGAGAGCTGCTATAAATATTTTTGTACATGTGGGTCCTTTCCCCATTTTTATGATTTCTTTGGGATACAGCCCTAGAAGTGGTATTGCTGGGTCAAAGGGCATGCACATTTTTTTTTTAGTTTTAATTTTTTTAGGGGCATGTACATTTTTATAGCCCTTTGGGCATAGTTCCTAATTGCTCTCCAGAATGGTTGGATCAACTCACAGCTCCATCAACAGTGAATTAGTGTTCCAAATTTCCTACATCTTCTCCAACATTTATCATTTTCTTGTTTTGTCATGTTAGCCAATTTGATAGGTGTGATGTGGTACCTAAGAGTTGTTTTGATTTGCATCTCTCTAATCAATAGTGATTTAGAGCATTTTTATATGACTATATTTAAATAGCTTTAATTTCTTCCTCTGAAAACTGCCTGTTCATATCCTTTGACTATTTATCAATTGAGGAATGACTTGTGTTCTTGTAAATTAAAGGTAAATCTTTATGCCAGTATTGTGAATCATTGAACAACTTTCTGATTTTGTGAGAAGTAAATAGAAATATTAGCTTTAAATACCCTAGATGCCTTATACCTATTTCACATTTGCAGCCTGATCATATAGAAAACATTTTGACTTGGTGAGCTGAGGTATAGGGGATAGGCGTTGGATGTGGGATCTAAAAGACCTGGGTTTGATTCTTGCCTCAGATCTAATACTCACTAGCTGCATGTCCATCTGTAATTCACTTAATCCTTCAGAGCTATAGTATTCTCATGGAGATAATAATATTTATACTAGCTACCTCATCAATTTGTTGTGTCAGAGTTAGAGTCAATTAACCTTTGTGAAGCACCTACTATGTGTCAGGCAGTGTGCTAAGTGCTGGGGATAGAAAGAAAGGCATAAGACAGTCTCTACCTTCAAGGAGCCTACAGCCTAATGGTGGAAGACAACACACAATAAGAAGTTGAAAAATGAGGGAGGAAAGATACCCAGCTGTGACATAAAGTCCTACAGCTGGGGTGAGAAACGATCTGAGGAGATAAGAATTTCAGAGTTGATTTCATTTTGCAGAATAATGAGTTTCTGGAGAAGTCCAGGAAAGGAGCTAGGTAGGAAATAAAGTGCATCAAAAACTGTAAAGTACTGTAAGAATCTGAGTTATTGGGATAGTTTGGGGTTTGTCTTATATCAACCATTTCCCCTGAACCACCTGTGGACTCATTGGGACACAAGGGGACTACATTCTATCAAACCATTCACCAGTCCAACCATCTTGCCTAGTTGTATTCCCATTCTGAATGACAAAGTTTTGTGTTCACACACTGGCACACACACTCACCTACCCCCCCACCCCCACATGCACATTCTTTATCTCTTCATATAGTTGTTACCACTTCAAGCCTTTAGCACCATCTCTGGATTTAAAAAATGGACTAAAGTGAATGAGAAAACTCAGGATATTAAGACACATCAAGGCATTTGTTTCACTCTAGCATCATAGAAGATGGTATTAGTCAATGGAATTGTGGCCTGGAAGTTATGAAAGCCATGAGAGTCAGTAGTCCTAGCTTTTCCACTATCTCTCTGCCCTTCATCTCGTATAGTAATTTCATCACTCAGTTCCTCAGTTTCTCCATCTGCAAATTGGGGCTGATGATACTTGCTTTCAGCCTAGTATAGCAAGTATGTCTTACTAGACATTTTAACTATCCAACTTTATTTATTTATTTCCCATTGCTCCCCATTAGCCAGACCGGTTTCCTTATGCTCTCCAAACTATACTATGCTCATTCCCACCTCCACACCTTTATTCATGCTGTTTCTCCCTCCTAGAATGCCTTCCCCTCCCTCTTTTCCTTTCCAAACCCAATCATTCTTCAAAGTTCACTTCAAGTTTCATCTCTTCCTTGAAGCCTTTTCTTACCACTCAAGCATACAATGACCCCCCCGTTTGAACTCCAGTGACACTTAATGTCTCTCCTACTTCCTCTAGTCCTCAATAATTTATTACCTTATATTGTTTCTTAAGTATTTCATTGTCTTATCAAGGAGCTTATAAACATATAGGTAGGTCAAGGATCAGGTTCTATGTTTCTTTCATATACAGAGAAATCAATATGGTGCTGACAATATAGTAGGTACAAAGGATAGTACATAATTATTGACCAGAATTAAATCAAATTGTGGAGAAGAATCTAATAATCTATGGGAAATTTGTATTGAGTTATTCGCTGAAAAAAGATCCAATTTGTCTTGACGGTATTTTTTTCAAAGTCTTTCAATCACCAAATAGAGGAGTTCAAATAGACTTAGTGATTTGGAAAAAGGAACTACTTTGTGTCATAAGGGAGCATCCAAACAGATACTAACAGGTGCTCCTGGTCTCAGCCTTTGGCCATCTGAGGTTCTGTGATCTGTATTTTCACACTCAAGTTCACAGATCACAAACACGTGTATTTTTGCATAATCGCTTCAAGCCACAAGCATCCCAGTATGGCATCTGGTAGCTAACAGCTTCAGAGCTACCAAATTTCTCTCTTTCTTCCAAGTTGGAGCTTTGGCCTAAAAATAAAAAGTCAAATTAAAAAAAAAGGTGTAAGATCATAAAGCTTCAATTCATGCTCCTTGAGGATGATGAGTGACACTGTGTTTACTAGGATTGGGTAAATATTACATTTTCTGATGATTTCCAGTTTCCATAACAAAGACAGAAATCTTGTAGTGAATATAGTTAAAATCCAAGAATCAAAAGCATGATATATAGTCAAACAACCCAGGACACACCAAAAGCACATTTTGATTCCACTCAGTTTATTGAATGCTACAAGACACAGGTAGTACTAGGTCCTGGATGGGATATGAAGACATGGTCCTTCCCTTTATGAAGGTTGCAGTCTAGTAGAAGAGAGAAAAAACATGTACAAAAATAACTACAATACAAAGAAAACTCTCATAAGTACTACTGGTCAAAGAGTTTGAGGACACTCACCCTGGGGATGAGCTAGTTCAGAGATCACACTTACAGAGTTTAGGTCCCCTTGGAAGCTAAGTCTGGATGTTCAGGTTTGCTTGTCCTGGTTGGATACTGTGCATATTAATACTATGGGCAATTCTCTTCTGTTTTTTTTTTTTAGAGTGGAGTTGTCTTTGATAATCATAGAGTTCTACAATCCCTCAGCTAAAAAGAACCACAAGAGATCACAGTTCAAATTTCTGCTTTCAGTCAGGTCTATGGAAAAATGATGCTCTAGGTCTTAGACTCCTCATCTGGGAGATGTGGTGGGAAGACTATTGGGTGGTCTCTGCAGTTTCTTCCAGCTCTATCAATGATTTTGTATATTTTCATCCTTCCCAAGAAGGGAAAGAAGCACCAGACACTGAATGGATGCCAAGGCATTTGAAGTGCATATTGATTTGCTCAAGTATGCTCAGAGAAGTATGAAGGCGTCTTTCTTCAGCTCAAGTTTGCCCAACAACACATTGACCATCTGTTGTATACTCAGGCACCGTGGACTTGGTTGGGGTTGCCATTTCTGCCTGGAGGGGAGGAGAGCAAAACAGAGGGCCCTAAAAGAAGACTCAGATTTTCCCTGATAGAGGTTGAGCCAAGGAATGTGAACAGGGCTATATGCCCAGTCAACAGTGAGCCAGCCAAGCCAATCTGAGGCTAAACAGGTAAGGAATCTGTATTCAGTGTACCTTGCACCTTCTCTGTGTAATCTATAGCTCAGAGTCCTCACAAGAGTTCTGGGCTCACATGGACCTGGGTCCTTTCTGGGAGGCTTGACCTCAAAGGAGTCAAGTTTTTCTCTCAGGCACATTGCCCAGCTCATTGCTACTTGGATTAATATGAGTAAGTTTCTAAAGCAAAATTTAGGCCTCGTTCATGTCTAGGGTTGTTTCCAAATGTGGGTGACATGGTCCCCAAATCCTGATTAGAACTGAAGCTGATAAAAGAGAGGAAAAACTGGGGTGGGGGTAGGGGGATAGGGAGGAACAAGCACAAGTGCCTACTATGTATTAGGCACTGTGCTAAGAGCTTTACAAATATTGTCTCATTTGCTAGGGACTTTGAAGAAGTGAATTCCTTCCCAGTCTGTTTTTTTAATTGAAATGTTTTATTGGTGGTTTTTCTTTTTGATATTAGTCGCTTTCCAATGACTCCATAGCATGAACCTGCCTAGCCCACCAATAGAACTCTCTGTAGTAACAAGGAGTACAATTGAGCTAAACAAATGAACACATTGGCTATATCTGACAATGTATGCCTCATTTTAATGTATATCTCAAGAAGAGGGAGGCAAGATTATCAGTTCCCTAGAGTTAAAATAGGTTACTGCATTGATTAGAATTCAGATATGTTTCAATGTTATTTTTTGTTGTTGTCATTTTGTTTTTTAGCTTGCACTTAGAGTCAGACCTCCAGAGATGTAAAGTTCCCCAGTCTTCCTGGGAAGGCTCTCCCAGGGTCTAACTACCTAGCATTATAGGATTTTAGAATTGCAAATGACCTTAGAAATTATCTAGTACAACTCCATTTTACAGATGAAGATACTGAGACCTTGAGAGATTATGTGACTTACTTATGGTTAGTCAGATAGGCACAGAAGCAATATCTGAAATAAATTTTCCTAACTTGCTATCCAGTGCTCTTTCCATTTCTATGAATGACATTTTCTTTATGTTCAATCTGTTCAGGATTTTCTTTGTCTCCTTCCTAAGGGTCTTTGTTAGTGCCACTTTCTCCCTGCTCAGTGCAAGCTAGGCCTTGACCAGTCCTTGGGTGTGGTAGGTTAGTCTTAAGTACCCAAAAGCCATAAAGTACCCAGACAGTCATAACATCATTCCTGGACCAAATTCAAGCTAAACAAACATTTATTAAGTACCTACAATACATATGCTGAGAGATAATATGGCCTAGTGGATCAAGGGTTGGCTTTGGAACCAGAAAGACTTGCTTTGAAGGCTTGTCTCTGACACATTGCCAGCTGTGTGATCCTGGGCAAGTCACTTAATTTCTCTATTCCTGAGATAAAACTCTAAGTTATAAATGAGTTGCTAATTTGCATTGGTGGAGGGAGTTTCCACACCAAGAGTTCCCTACTTCAATCAAATCACAGGTCCAGATCCCCTACTCCATATCCCTCTCCAATACAAAAAAAGTTACAATATACACTGGAAATACAAAGATGAAAGATGACACCCTCTGCCCACAAAGATTTTACTATCTAATGAGCGAATCTACTACATACACACAAATATATGTGACAGAAGATAGACTGTGGTGCAGCTAATCACTATTCTTTCATATTCATTGGGTTTTCATTTTGCACAGGCACTGTACAGAATGCCACATGAAATCTATACTTGTTCTCTAGGAGTCCACGGTCTAAGTCAGGGCTGTCCAAAATGCGGCCAGCCATGTGGCGCCCCCATCCCTCCCCCTCCCCCACAGTGTGATTTATGCAGCTTGCCTATAGGCATAGAAATTCACATAAATGCTTTAGTAAATGAAGCCGAGCTACCCCAGAGCTCTCACTAAAATGGAAAATCAAAATATATTGTCTATCGTTTCAATAAAAACCTAAGACTGGACAGCCCTGGTCTAAGTTATGTATCTCCAATGACACAATACATAAAGGGCATGACATAAGTCACATTTCAAAGACTAGTCTAATTTTTAATTGTTTTCTATTTTGGTTTTTCTTTGAAGTGTGCTGTCACTAGCCTGTTTAGCTCATAGTAGAGCTGGGGTAACAATCTTGGTGTATGCTGCTTGTGTCCTTATGGCAGGTCTGAGGCTTAGAGAGAGGAGAAAGAAGATAAAGTATTTTTAAACTTTTTGTGCCCTGTAGATTCCTTTTTTTAAAATTCTGGATGATTGAAAAAAAGTGAGCATTCTAAGATTCCTATTTAATTCTATTATATCCTGTATCTATCAATTCTATTTTCCATCATTTTGCCCAATATTGTGATTTCTTATTGTTACTCTTTCTTGGCTCATTAAGTTTAGAAAGAGGAACATTGACATTAATTTTCTTTTATGTAAGTATTTGCTATACACATTGGTACATATATTTTTAACATGATTCTGTCTACTGAGCCTTTAAGTATGGTATAGTTTCTTATTTTTCTGAAGCTATTTATTATGACTTTCACTTCATTCAAAATCAAGATTACAACTCTTTTTTTGAAAAAAAAATCAGCTAAATATGACAAAATTAATTCTAGCCTTTTATTTTAAATTTATGCCCTTCCCCCTATGTTTCAGGATTATTTCTGCAAAGGCAGCAACTCATTTATTGAGTTGTATTTTCTAATGCATTCTGCAACTCTTTTCCATTCTATAGGTGGGTTAAATCCACTTATTTTAAAAGTTATGATTAAGTTTGATTATTTCTCCACAGTATTTTATTATATTACTTGTTTTTTTTAACAGCAAAGTGTACATTCCAGCTTAGTTCGCTGGCATGAATCCAATCCTAGATACTTATACACAGATACCCTTCCCCTCAAACCAGATCTTAGAATTCTAGATTTACTGATACTTTTCCTAAAGTTTCTCACTTTTCCTTGAGTTCCAGATAGGAGTGTGGCATAAGTGTTATTTTCTCCATCTCTTCCTTCCACTTCTTCTTTAATGTGTTCTTCATCTGTGGCTCTCATATTCAAAGTACAATTGTTTTCTCTCCTCTCCTCCTTCCTCACCCACATTCTTCTTTTTTTCTCCCTCAAAGTTGTCTGTTTCCTTCTGTTCTCTTTTATGGTGCTTTCCACTCAATTCCTCAATTGTTTTCTCAGTGTTCCTCTAACAAGGTGGTACTTCAAAGAGAAAATAACCTTATCCATATAGTGGAGATGGGTAACAGTATGATTACAATATCCTTTTGGACATCCACCTCTCTTTGTTATTGGAATCCATGTTCACCAAGTTCCTCTTTATTCATAGTCTAAGATTTCAGGTACTTTCATAGAATCAAGGAAAAACACTAGTTATACCATTGAAATAACTTCCTAATTGATTTCTCTGTATCCAGGCTCTCCTTTAATCCATTATCCATAAACTTTCCAACTGGTATTCCTGTTTAAAAATGTTTGTTATGAACATAATAAACATAAAACATTAAACTTTCAATATGTGAAGGAAAAATGAGGAGATCATAGATGGGGAGATTGTATATGAAAACGAAATTCCTGTTATGTACAATTTGTCTTTTCCCCACTTTGTATAACTTACTGGTTTCTGTTTTGTATAATTTAAATTTAACATGGTAGTTCCAATACTGCTTTGTTTGTCTGTATCTGCACCTTAACTTCTATTTACTCTCTTCCTTTTTTAAAATGATTCATTAAAATTCTTTCTTTTTTCTTCCTTCCTTCTTTCCTTCCTTCCTTCCTTCCTTCCTTCCTTCCTTCCTTCCTTCCTTCCTTCCTTCCTCCTTCTTCCTTCCTTCCTTCCTTCCTTCCTTCCTTCCTTCCTTCCTTCCTTCCTTCCTTCCTTCCTTCCTCCTTCCTTCCTCCTTCCCTCCCTTCCTCCCTTCCTCCCTTCCTTCCTTCCTTCTTTCCTTCCTTCCTTCCTTCCAATTCTTCCTCCCTTCCTTCCTTCCTTTCTTTGTCACTATTCCTGCACCCCTCCCTCCTACCTTTCTCCATGCTGGAGGTAATACAATACTGAGAGCACCGAAGGACGGATTCACAAGGTATTACGAAAACACTTGTGCCCTATTAAAACCAGAAAATGCTGACTATGAAAATATGGCCAGCTATTGACCTATATATCTACTTTCCTATCTAGAAAAATTAATGAAAATAATATACATTCACATCAATGAGAGTATTAGTAGAGAACTAGATGGCTTTTGTGAGTGATATTCCACAGTACACTTCATCTTTACATTTCACAATTGACTGAACATTGTAGAGAACATAAAATCTCACTGTGCCTTTTTGTTTGTTCACTATAAAAAAACTTTTGATCCTATAAAGGAAAATGGCACTCCACAGGCTCTCTTCCAATAGGCTATCTCACATAACATACATCAAAAGATTTCTTGCAAGACAGAACAGCAGAGGTAAGCTTGTTCAGTGACCTTTTCTGATCACTAAAATCAGGTGAACTATAAAAATGGGAGTCATGCTCACCAACAGTACATATACCATTCCTGTCATGGATAAGATCCAGAATACAATCCAAGCTGACAAGGGATTCCATACATGTATATGTATATTTGTGTATATATATGTATATGTATTTCTAAAGAATACATGGAGAGCCCTGACTCTCTATATTATTGCTGATTCAGACAAGGAGAAGGACAAGACAAGTTGGTCTTGAGGGGAGTGGAGAGGTGGGAGAGACGTAAAGAGAATCTTAGCTGAAGACCTGAATTGGAGGAATGTTTTCCTAAGCCCCATTCTAACATCTGGCATTCAGTAGAGTTTCCACCTTGCTCATTTGGTACCAGCTTTTGTGATACTTGAGATTCTGGCATTTTTTGATATTAATCAGTGTGTTAACTTTTTCACATTTTATAGAGCAATATCTGTGTTTGACTAGGAACAATAATATTTTGTGAAACATTTAAAAATTACATATATTATATATATATTTAAATAAAAAACCCCTAGTATTGGATTAGCATGGGGGAATGATAGAGAGCCAGGGGAAGCCAGAACCAAAACTGGACTTGAGAAGAAAGGTTTTTCCATTTGTGCTTGTGTGATTTTGAGGTGGGCACATTCATGAGATTATTTCTGTATTTTAAAGGTTTTCTTTGTGTCTGTTTACCTTTTGCTAAGAAAAAGAAAGAGACTCACAGCCCCATGTGTAAGCAGTGATGCTGCTGGGGTGTTAGAAGTACCAGGGTCCAGATGGATCTTTCCATAGTGAAAAGAGCAGCATTGCTCCCAGGCTTAGGAGAAGACTAGACCAGAAGGAAGAATGGAGGAGAAGAGGCGGCTCCCTGGTCCCTTTTATCACCTTTCCAAAGAGATGACCAGAATTTACTCCTTGGGCAGTAGCTTGGGGGCAGCCTCATTGAATGATGGGGTCTGTAGCATCTCACAGAGCCAGAGGAGGGGAGCACTGTGGAGCCATGGACCATCTTCCCTGGCTACTACCCTCTCTCAGCATTGGGGTTTGGGAAGAAGTTCATTAAGCTTTTTGGTTTGTTTAAATCGTTATTGTCTTTTTTAAAAATAAAAAGTTTCAAAGCATCTAATTTATATTATATTATATTTTATGTGTGTGTATATACACACATACACCCCCCTCCCACATGCACACACGGTGGGGGGGTTTCTCCATATTTCAGGTTTTTGCAGATGAGTTTGTGCTGGTTACATAAAGCCCCGGAACACTTTAGAACCTATTGAATGTGGTTAGGCTAACTATATATACAAGAGCCAAGTAGATGAAGCATGCCTATCATGAAGGTTATGAAATACAGTTGCTTATTTTTCAGCGTATAGATATTGGGAAGACATGGCAAATGGATGAATTGGGCCCAGGAGAAAGAAAGAAGACAGGATTACCTTTGGGAAATTGCAAAACTCCTTTAATCACACTAAACTTCTCCCCCAAATAAAGGTCCATATTTTTAATACCATTATTCTCCTGGAATAGCAAAGAACTATAGACAAAATAGAGGCTCATTGATTGTGGAATGTACCACAAGTTTTGGTACATGAATGTAATGGAATATTATTGTGCTAGAAGAAATGATAAACATGATGAATTCAGAGAAACATGAACAGATTCAAAATGAAGTAATCAAAACCAGGAGAACAAAACAAAATTACTACAACAAACCAATCAAATCTGAATGCTGTGAAGTTATAACGACCAAGGTTGGCCCCAAAGGAGAGAGATGAGAAGATGTCTTCCCCACTATTTTTGCAACCAAAACTAAGTTTGTGGAATACGCATGTAAAGTCAAACTTTTTTGAGGTATTGGTCAATTTAACAGAATTTTTTTTTCTTTTTTTGTTATAAGGGATGACTGTGAGGGGATTAGCAGGGCAGGGGTACTTTGGGAAATGTAGGTGACAAAAAAAGATATCAATGAGATTTATTTAAAAATATTCTAATGGTGTAGTATGGCTGCAAATCATGGAACTCTGCAGCCTCTGAAGAATTAAAAATGAGCATCCCTCATGATGATGGAGAAGCACAAGGTATGAATGAACAGGCTTCAACATGACACATAAGTAACCAGGAATAGAAATTGGAGTCATTAAGGAAATGAAAAATGGAAAAGGAAGAGAGGCTAGCTATATTGGAAGAGGTTGCCAGGGGAGGCCACTCTACCTGGGAATATTCTCCTTTATCTCCATCATTCCTTCCTGGAGTCAGTAGCCATACCGGCTGCTCTATATAATGAGTTAGAAAAATCAAGGGCACCAGAGAAGTGGGTTATACCTAATCTGCATTCTGGTACTCACAGTAACTCATTCTTCCCTCTTTCCATGAAGAATAGGAGGAATAACAAGAAGCCAGCCATAGGCAGGACTTGTTTGCCCCCCACATGATGCTCTGCCTTACATGTAGAGATCTGAAAAGCTCATCTACTGCTGGTGTCAGGTGGAAAGATATTGGAAAAAACATGAAATTGATACAGAGAATAAACATAGAAGGATACAACATTACCAGTGGACAAGTCAACAAACCTAAGGTGTATAGCAGACTTAGTGGTAACAGTTCAAAGGTCCTTCATCCAGGAGCTATAAATGACATCTAGGAATACTTGCTATGGAGCACTGAGAGATGGAGAGACATTAGACTATTGTAATTACCTATTGCTGGATGGATGGTGTTAAATTTTTTTTTTTCTTTTCAAAGAAAGAGTTTCAATGACACGTTAAAAAATACACAGAAGAGAACAGAAGGAAGTTCAAAAAGCAAATCAATAATTCTCATCCTTGTGTGAACAGGGGTAAGTTATTTTATCAGTATGGAACATCTAAAATGAGGGCATTGGATTAGACACTCCCAAAGTCTCTTCTAGCTCTAAAATTCTACAATCTTTCACTTAGTACCAAAGAATTTTACTGTTAGAAGGGATTGTAGAGGTCACCCAGTGTTATTTCCGCAAGCATTCATATGGGTCCCAGGAGTTTGCGATTAGTGTATCGTGGGAGTGAATTAAGAACAAAGTCTATCCCTGTCTGGAAATGCCTGTCTCACAGCCTCAGTCAGCATGAGGTTTCCCCTCACCAGACCACACATGTAATTAGTGTGAAAGAGACTTCTGGGAACACGTCAGTCTTTTCAGCCGCATTTGTATACAGAGGGAAAGACTTACAATATGGAGGCCCAACAAAGGCTGAAATGACAACTCTTGTCCAAGTCAGAGAAATAAAGAATCTTAGAGCTGGAAGGGACTTATTTCTTGGCTTTTTATCAATCTAACTTCACCATACAGACAGAAATTCACTTGGGCTTATTTATTATCTTTGAATTTTCGTGCAAATGGTGTAAACAGTGGGACTATTTTAGGGAACTGAGGACTTCCCTTGACAGGGAGGACAATATTTTCTGCATCTCAGCATAAAGCCAACCACAGATGGAGGTAGAGAATGTCAGTGTAGTGCTGATGTAACTATTTAGATGCTTTAAAAAGCTTTGCAACTTAGTACGTTATATTTTTCCTTTTCTTCCTTTCCCATAGTCAGTAGAAAAGTGCCTGGAAATCACCCAGGCTGACTCATATGGGTTTCTGGGGAAGAAAGTGATGATGCCTTGCAGTAGAGGTGGGGGATCATAGATGAAAGATGTCACATACATTAGTTGATTTTGCTTGACCATTTTTCTTTGTTAAAAGGGGCTCATTTGATGATGATGGTGGTAGGGTATAAACGGAAATATCTACGATATAAAACGAAAGTCATCAATAAAACATGTATTCATATATTTTAAAATGTGTTGTGGTAGTGGTGGGGGGCGGGGGAGGAAATGGAGAGGAATTTGTTAATGAGACCTAGCTTTGTTCTTCAAGTAAAGTCATGAGAAATCACATCCCAACTATACACTCTTGCTGGTAGTGATCAGGAAGGTGCTACCGGTGAGTCAGATTTTGTAGCATCACATAATGTTGGAATTTAAGGTCTTTTGAGATCACCTAGTGTGACACTCTTAAGAGAAAGATGAAGCCCCAAAAGGCTGACTTCCCCAAGGTCACAATAATAGTAATTAAGAAAGCTAGGACTATGTCTTCCCTTCACTAGAAGAATATTGGTGTTAAAAACATGGGCTTATATTTCAGGGAGAAGCTTGGAGTTATTAAAAACACTGCAGACAGGGAAGTGCTTTCCCAAGGGCGCCTGGGTGGAATACTGGAGGTGGCAGGAGCCGGGCTGCAGGAGCTGCTGCTATGGAAGATGAGGTTAGCAAAGCTCAGACTGCCCAGCCCAGGGGAGACACCATCTTCAGGAAGATCATTCCCAAGGAAATCCCGGCCAAAATCATTTTTGAGGATGACCGGTGTCTTGCTTTCCATGATGTTTGCCTACAAGCCCCAACTCATTTCCTGGTGATGCCTAAGAAACCCATTACCCAGATATCTGTTGCAGAAGAAGATGATGAAAATCTTCTTAGACACTTGATGATTGTTGGCAAGAAATGTGCAGCTGACCTGGGTCTGAAGAGAGGATACCGAATGGCGATCAACGAAGGTGCAGATGGGGGGCAATGTCTGTCACATCCATCTGTGTGTCCTTGGAGGACATCAAATGACATGGCCTCCTGGATAAATTGTTGGAATAATTTCTTTTATTTAGGGAGCAAGGCAGGTTTACAACATATGTTAAGCTGAGTATACTTAATGATTTCTGTGAAACAAGAAATTGGGAAATCATTTCAAAATGTATATAATAAGTTATCTGCTAAAAAACAAAACAAAACACTGCAATTTCCTAAAGACAATCCAGCTTGCTTTTCCTCTAGTATTCAATTTAGAGATCTTTGTCCTTATACAGTATCTGTTTAAGATATTTGTACTGATGAATCAGTTCTATGGGTTGTCCATTCAGCTACAAATTATAGTCTGGAAAATAGGCATTCTCCATCCACTTAGCTTTTCCTGTGAGGATATTTAGATGAAACAATTTTTTATTGGTCATGGATGTCACCTAGGAGAATCTGAAATATTTCAAGGCTTGACATAATCATGGCATTATTATCTGCAAATAGGAGTTTGTGGAGGACCTCAGTATCTACATGAATTCATTTTTCATTTAGATTATGCCAAATGATGGCATATCTTCATGATGGATATCTCCATGATGGTGGCAAGATTCTTTGGTGATCGTATGTCTCCTTGATACTTGTTTTGATATTAACAATAAGATGTTGTTATACTTTTAAGGAATATTATATGATTTTGACATATGCATGAGAGATAATTTGGAGTAGCATCTTTAAAGTAGTGTTTTGCTTTACATTTTTAGAGTCGACAAGCAATGAGCATGGCAAAATCTTGTACTCTTGACAACTATGAGTCAAATATGTGACTGTAAATATGTGTTATGTTATACATAGGTAGGCTTGTGAAAGCCTACCTGTTTTCTTTGAATAGGATAATCAAAGATGCACCTGGTCAATGTGTAGATAAGTCTATAAAATTTTTAGGTAGAAATGGGAAAATAAGCATACAACCTATAAGATACTGATAATTCTTGCTCACATGTTTTTGGTAATAAGGTCCAAGATTTTTTCCAAGCCTTTAATGTCTTCCCTTCTTTCAAATGCTTTAAGAATTGGTCCTTCAACACTCTAAAAATTGTGTCATCTCTGGCATGTACCTCCTCTGTGTATATTTGATATGATACAGTTGCTCTTTGCAATTTTGTTTTCTTCAGTGACATTTCTACTGCTTCATGAAGTGTATCCAGGACTATGATGTTAGTATCTAAATATGGCATCTCCACTGTCATTAATGGTGAAAATAGCTTACTATAAAAATCTTAACAGAATTTTTCCATTTTTCTTCTGTTTGTTGATCCATTTTCAGTTTCAATCTTAAATGTCCTCAGGGTGATATGACTTAATAATTGAGTCTTCTGCCAAGCTTTCCATAAACTTTCTAAAAACTTTTGGCTCTTGTCTACTGTGTTACGAAGACATGTTACTCACACACTTCCACCATTGTTATTTAGAAAATTTAAGAAGTGTACATTTTAAACTGGTTTTGTCCTTGATTGTCATATCCCTCTCTACTTGGCAAAAAGATAAAATGTTTGTTGGCTGAGGTGGTTTCTAGGCTCTTTTAGTCCTGTCATGACAATTGATTTACATGAGCTAAACTTCCTTAGGAAATGGAGATAGTCAGTGTTGATGTCTGGTTTTTTAAAATCTATTTCCTATTTTTTTTGGCGTCAGATTACATAAATATGTCAGATTAGAATTGTCTCAATTGCAAGCCATTTCTTTGCATATTCATTATTTCTTTGAGACTGGTATAGATTTTGATCTTTCCATAAAGAAGTTAGTGGTTTGATTATACAGATAGTGGATTCAAGAATGATTTCCATGTCTGTAACTAGTCTTCTCATGGCTATTAAAATATAATCCAATTTTTTTGTGTGTGTGCGATGTTTTTTGGTGCTCACTGCATCTGGTGCCTTTCAGCATTTTTCTCAAAATATGTACTTGTGATATCTAGGTGAGAACTTCTGTATCTTCTCTAAGTCTTTGGTCTTCTTCATCTCTTGCTCCTTTTTTTTTAAATTCTTATTTTATTATTTAATATTTTAGTTTTCAACATTGATTTCCACAAGATTTTGAGTTATGAATTTTCTCCCCATTTCTACCCTCCCCCCACTCCAAGTTGGCATATATTCTGATTGCCCCATTCCCCATTTAGCCCTCCCTTCTGTCACCCCACTCCCCTCCCCCATCCCCTTTCTCCTTACTTTCTTGTAGGGCAAGATTGATTTCTGTACCCCATTGCCTGTATATCTTATTTCCCAGTTGCATGAAAAAACAACTTTTTTTTGAGCGTCCACTTTTAGAACTTTGAGTTCCAAATACTCTCCCCTCTTCCCTCCCCACCCACCATCCCTAAGAAGGCAAGCAATTCAACATGGGTCACATATATATCATTATGTAAAACACTTCCATAACAGTCATGTTGTGAAACACTAATTATATTTCCCTCCATCCTATCCTGTCCCCCTTTATTCAATTTTCTCCCTTGACCCTGTCCTTTTTCAAAAGTGTATGCTTTTGATTACCTCCTCCCCCCATCTGCCCTCCTTTCTATCCACCCCCCCCTTCTTATCCCCTTCCTTCTACTTTCCTGTGGGGTAAGATACCCAACTGAGTGTATATGTTATTCCCTCCTCGAGTCAAATCCGATGAGAGCAAGATTCACTCATTCCCCCTCACCTGCCCCCTCTTCCCTTCCAACAGAACTGTTTTTTCTTACCACTTTTATGTGAGATAATTTACCCTGTTCTATCTCTCCCTTTCTCCCTCTCTCAATATATTCCTCTCTCATCCCTTAATTTGATTTTATTTTTTTAGATATCATCCCTTCATATTTAACTCACCCTGTGCCCTCTGTGTGTGTATATATATATATACACACACATATATACATATATATACATATATGTATGTATATATATATATGTATGTATGTATGTATGTATATGTATATTCCCTTCAGCTACCCTAATACCGAGGTCTCATGAATTATACACATCATCTTTCCCTGTAGGAATGTAAACAAAACAGTTCAACTTTAGTAAGTCCCTTATGATTTCTCTTTCTTGTTTACCTTTTCATGCTTCTCTTGATTCTTGTGTTTGAAAGTCAAATTTTCTATTCAGTTCTGGTCTTTTCCCTGAGAAAGCTTGACAGTCCTCTATTTTATTGAAAATCCATATTTTGCCTTGGAGCATAATACTCAGTTTTGCTGGGTAGGTGATTCTTGGTTTTAATCTTAGTTCCTTTGACCTCTGGAATATCATATTCTAAGCCCTTTGATCCCTTAATGTAGAAGCTGCTAGGTTATCCTGATTATGTTTCCACAGTACTCAAATTGTTTCTTTCTGGCTGCTTGCAGTAATTTCTCCTTGACTTGGGAACTCTGGAATTTGGCAACAATATTCCTAGAAGTTTTCTTTTTGGGATCTTTTTCCAGAGGTGATTGGTAGATTCTTTCAATTTCTATTTTACCCTCTGGCTCTAGAATATAAGGGCAGTTTTTCTTGACAATTTCTTGAAAGATGATGTCTAGGTTCTTTTTTTGACTATGGCTTTCAGGTAGTCCAATAATTTTTAAATTATCTCTCCTGGATCTATTTTCCAGGTCAGTGGTTTTTCCAATGAGATATTTGACATTGTCTTCCATTTTTTCATTCCTTTGGTTCTGTTTTATAATATCTTGATTTCTCATAAAGTCACTAGCTTCCACTTACTCCAATCTAATTTTTAAGGTGGTATTTTCTTCAGTGGTCTTTTGGACCTCCTTTTCCATTTGGCTAATTCTGCCTTTCAAGGCATTCTTCTCCTCATTGGCTTTTTGGAGCTCTTTTGCCATTTGGGTTAGTCTATTTTTTAAGGTGTTATTTTGTTCAGTATTTTTTTGGGTCTCCTTTAGCAAGTCATTGACTTGTTTTTCATGATTTTCTTGCATCACTTTCATTTCTCTTCCCAATTTTTCCTCTACTTTTCTTATTTGCTTCTCCAAATGCTTTTTGAGCTCTTGCATGGCCTGAGACCAGTTCATGTTTTTCTTGGAGGCTTTTGATGTAGGCTCTTTGACTTTGTTGACTTCTTCTGGCTGTATGTTTTGATCTTCTTTGTCACCAAAAAAAGATTCCATAGTCTGAGTCTGAGTCTGAGTCCTTTTCGCTGCCTGTTCATGTTCCCAGCCAACTACTTGACCCTTGAGCTTTTCGTCAGGGTATGACTGCTTGTAGAGAGTGCTTTGTCCCAAGCTTTAGGGGCTGAGCTGCTGTTTTCAGAGCTACTTCTACTCCACTGTCACTGCAAGCGCTGCCACACCAGTGCTCCTCCTCCCCCAAGAACCGCCAACCAGGAACTCGACCCAGATCCAAGTAGGGCAAAGCAAGAGAACCCTGCCTCTGCACCAGCAAAGTTCTCCCTGCACTCCCACACTGATCCACAGCTTGATTCTTCCCATCAGGTGGGTCTGGGGCTGGAAGCACCCGCAACTGGAGCTCTGGAAGCAGCCACAGGAGCTTCCTGTTGCTGCTGCTGTGCCATCTCCCATGCCTCCCCAGCTGGGATTGGACTGCTTTCACCCCTTTCCAGAAGTTTTCCCACTAACCTGCTCTGTGGTCTTTGGTGTTTATGGGTTGAGAAGTCTGGTAACTGCCACAGCTCAATGATTCATGGCCCTCAGGTCTGCTCTGCCTGACTCCCAGTCTTGTTAGTCCTGGTGCAGCCCACACTGGGCTGCACTCTACTCCCAGCACTGTGTGATAGACCCTTCCCAGTGAACATCCAGGCTGTCCTGGGCTGGAGACCTGCTTCCCTCTGCTATTTTGTGAGTTCTGCAGCTCTAGAATTTGTTCAGAGCCATTTTTATACAGGTTTGGAGGGATTTGGCAGAGAGCTTAAATGAGTCCCTGCTTTCCAGCTGATGTCTTGGCACCCCCCCGCCCCTGCCAATTTCTTACTCCTAAACCATATTTACCATTATTTTTTCTGCCTTCATCCCTGCCTACTTTTGTATTGAAGTTGCAAAGTATTAAAGTTGATTTAATTTGGAGAGACTTGGTCAAATTCTTTCTAGAATTTTATTACCTTATCATTCTCTGCAAAAAATGTTAGGACACACACTACAATGATTTTCATGGTGATCGGTTTGTGAATACTTGTTAAAATTACTATGATATGAGATGAATGTATGTCCCAAGAAATGAAGCAGATTTGAAGATATTCTGTCTCTTCTTGTGAAGAATAACTCCTTATAGCAAGGGATCAGGGACTATAGCAAGTTCAGGGAAGAAGGGATTTTTGCTAGGAGGGAGGCTCATAAGCTGATTCTGATTGGGTAAATTCACATCCTTAGACTGGTGAAAAACTGAAGGTCATTCAATACTGTTTGTGAATCATGGAAAGTTCAGTGCTTCTTTAGCATTTTTGCTCATCCCTAGCATCATAATTGCCAGAGTGACATGGGACTTCTGCATCTTGTAGCTTGAGATCACTGGCTAGCAGCACCAATTGGTATTAAATGACACTTCGATGACTTACACCCCTTTGGGTAGGATCCCAGATCTATCTTATATAATATTCTAGCCACAGGGCTAGTGTGAGGCTTTAGGGTGATGAAACACCTTCCTAGCAGTCACAATTTCTAGGTCCAATTCAGTACTAGTACCAGCCTACTCCTTCCAGAGCTTTTATTCTCCTGGCAAAGCCCTTGAGAACCCAGGAACCCAAGAACTCCATGCCCACAAAGTTCTTTTCTAACGTTTCATTGTAGCATGGAGATACTTGCATTCTCTATCTCAATTGAGCACAAATTCAGGCTCGCTCTGCCCTGCAGGAAAGTGCAGTGTTAGAAAGGGACTATGTCCCCTTTCTGAGGACCAACATAGGTAAGTGCTGAAAGGCTCATCATCAGTTGGTTGGCCATCTCACATGGACTCTTTTGACTATGGCAGCTCATGAAACTAATATTTTTTAAATGAGCCTCTTTCCTGAGCAGCTTTCTTCCAATTTAGCATTGATCATGGTAGAGTGGCAGAAAGTGGGGTAGAGAATGCTAAGAATCACAGTGTTTAGAATGCTTATAAGCACTGACTTATCTCTTGACACTCTAAATGCGGACTCTTTACCCAGCGACCAGCAAGTGGACTTAATGTTAAGTAGAAACAGAACTAGCACAGTGTAGCTAAGGCTTTGGCCCAGGTATCAGCATCCAGGGCGGTATACATCTTCCTCCACTTTGCTTCTTCAAGATACTGCCTGGCTAGCCCTGCTTCCTTGTCCATTCTTGCAATAGCATCCACTTAGGCTTCTATGACAGCCTCCTCCTGGGGCCTCCTTCTCCTTGGGTTGTTCCTATTGCATATCTGTAATGACAATTTAGATTTGAAGATCTTTCCCAACCATTAATAGGTCACATGACCTGCTTATGTCACAGGAAGCCCAAGTCACACGTGGTAGGAGGAGCTTGCTGAGAGGAAAAGGAAAGTGTGTCACAGGAAATGCTGAGAGAGCAGTTAGGGCAGTTACCGCAGTTAGAGCTGAGGGAGAGAGCAGACGTGTGCTGTGCTGTGAGTGAGTTTGTGGGAAGGTTATGGGAAGGAATGGTTCTCTGCTGTGATATTGTGTATTGAATTCTTTGCTGCTGTGATGGATTGGGCTTATTGGTTCTGGGATCTGGTTCTCTGGTATCTAAATAAATGGTTTACTTCTTCTACCTTCTATACAGAGAGTCACATAGGCACATTGACAATTATTATCTTTATTGTGATTATTGCTTTGCTAATACAATATCTTGGACTGAGAACCTGCCCAGTATACCATGCCTAACTTCAATACAAGGGAATCCATCCTTCCATCGACAAGCATTTATTGATTATCTACTATGTGCCTGGCATCATGCTAGGCAATGGGGATACAGAGACAAAATAGAATAGTCTCTTCTTCAAGGAATTTACATTTTATCAGATCAGCAGTGGAGGCTGTGTGCCCTGGATGTGTCTGCACCCCCCCTCCCCTCCCCCAAACAATAAAATCTTTGAAGTCAGGGCCTATGTCTCATGCTTCTCCCTTGGTTTCTATCACCCAGCTCATAGCTGTGCATAAAATAAAAACTCAATAAATGTTCATTATGATATACATACATATATATGTGTGTGTGTGTGTGTGTGTGTGTGTGTATACACATATGTGTATCCATATACCTTGTTAAACGAATAATTCCCTCCTTCCTTGCCCTAACCAAATGAGGGAATTCCTTCTCAGAGTTAGCATCTGAAGAGGCACTTTTGCACACACAAATGCACATCACTTTAATTAGATCATTGGAGCCAGTTTCTCTATACTTGCTACTCCCCATGCATGATGGCCATCAAACTGCCCCACTGGCTTCTTCAGTTCTTCTGATTCAGAACTTCTTTTTCATACTGTCTTTCCTGACACTCTCATTTCTATCCAGCTCAGCCCTCATCTTCCCGATTCCCTATCATCCTCCAGCATCTCTTTTCACCCTGTCCCCCCAAACCCTCCTCTATTGTTCATCTGAGATCTTTTCTCATATTCCTTCCATTTTATGGCTTTCATTGAAACTTAGCTTTCTCCTATGGACACCAAGTTCTGGCACTTTCTCTAAGGTTGGCTTCTTCCTTTCTTACATCCTCTGACACACAAGGCCACAGGCAGGATTTGGCAGACTCCCTGCTCCCCAATGCCACTTTCAGACCCTATCTCTGCCATCATCACTCAATAACCACTTTTCTTTAAAGTTCACTTGTTCACTTCAACCTGTCCAGAGCCTCATGGTTGTCATCTAAGGGCTTCCAGGTTGTTCTCTCTCCTACTCAGAAAGTTCACTCCTTTGCCCTTAGACTTCTACTTCACCCCAACCTCCCTAGTCCTTAGTTCTTTGATGTTGTCAGCTTTCATGATCATTGTCTCCAGACTATTTATTTTTTTAATTCAATTAATTTAATTCAATTTTTATTTAATTTTGTTTTATTTCAGTTTCAAATTATCTTCCTCCCACTTCACTTTCTCCTTGCCTTGAGAAAGCATAAAAAAATCAAACAACCTGCTTCAAATATATATAGTCAAACAAAACATTCCCATATTGACCATGTCTAAAAACTCCCCCCAAAAAACTATATTCTGTATTCTGAGTCCATCACATCTCTCTCTGGAGGTAGGTACCATGCAACTCATCATAGGTCCTCTCTCTAGCCTATTTCACCATGTGCAGGAATGATCATTGATTAAATACCTTCTCCCTCCTCCAATCTCCCCATCCCCACCTTTGCCCCAAGCATCAGAATTCCTAATTATGGCTCAGCTACAGAGTATCATTCTTGAAATTCCTGCTGGAAGCCAGAAGACAAAAAAGGAAGTTGCAGCTAAGGGTAGTGTCTCCATTTCTTGGATTGGCAAAGAAAAGTGTTAGGAGAACTGGTTTTATTGTGTGCCCACAGGAATGGACAGAATGCTTGGCTGTGCACAATATTTTGCTCCAAACATAGGAACAATGAAAGTGACACATAATTAATAATAAAAATCTACCACAAAGTTGTTTACTCCAATCCCCAAGATGGTACATAGGATGCTCTAAACCTAGCAGTTCTAAGAGAGATACAATATACCCCATTAGTTCTTCATGGTGACTCTCCCTGTGAGTAGGCAAAGGGATCCAAGAAACACAACACCGCCCCTAAATGATTTTTGACTTATGCTCATGTCAAGGTCAGTCTTTATTTAGGTGAATGATTCAGGAACTTCTGAGTCTGGGTCTTTATGGCATAAAGCATAGAGTTGGGATCCAGTGAAAATTGGTACTCCTGAGATATGGTGCTTTTCCATTCCGTATCCTGTGGCTAGCAGGGACCTCCAATTGCTTCTCAACACTGCTAGCTCCTTGCTTGTGGAACAGAGGGAATAGATGCAGTCGTAGACCTAGCAAGAGGAAGCCATTGCTACCATGCTGCCTGGGTGTCTCTGATCCTGAATGACAGTTTCTGTTTCCAGGGGCCGAGACATATATTAAATCTCTTATCTCCCTCTAAGCCTTAGGTCTTGTCCATGGTACCACCATTTGAGTGCTAAGTCTTCATCATAACAGTAATAATAGCTAGCACTTAGGTAGCATTTTGAAGTTTGAAAAGCACTTTTATATATATTATCTCATTACCTCTTTATAAGAACCCCCATATATAGGTGCTATAATTATCCTTATTTTACAGAGGAGAGAACTGAGGCAGATAGCAGTGTGTGATTTGCTCAGGACCACACAGCAAGTATCTGAGGCAGGATTTGAACTCAGGTCTATATGACTCTAAGTCCTATGCTCTTTCCACTACTCTGCCTACTTGCCTAGAAATACCTTGCAGGCTCTCAGGACTCACTGGACAGCTAAAACCAAAACACTCCAGGAAGGAGAGGAGGGTTCAAAGATTGGAGAATGATGCTACAATCAAAAATAGCTCCCAAGGCTCTGGGGAAGATGTCAAGAGAGAATAGAGTGAAGTGAAGCATGCTGGGACTTTTCCTGGAAGCATTCCATTTTAAGTCAGTCCCAAGGAATGAAGCCCAATAAAAGATGCCGTAATGAGGCTCTAGGTGTGGTGGAGACTAATTCTAGGGTTGGGGGGTTTGAAAAAGTGTGCAAAAATCAGTTTGGAGTCCTCAGTTGTTCAGTCAAAAACTCTTCAAAATGTCCCAAACGTCTAAGTAGGGATGAATTTTAGGGATGAGGGAGTTGCTGTATAAGAGATAGTGAAAGGACAGGAAAAGAATGATATTAAATATAAGTGTAGTAGGAGAGCCCTGGAGGTGCTGAAAAGGACCAAGTCCAAAATAGATTTCTTCTAATTCCTTACTGTTTGAAATTCAATAATTCTCTAATTGTCCTTTGTCTATTTGACCCAAAGGCTCTGTGCTCTATTAAAATGCAAATATCTTTCCTTGTCAATCCCTGGTTTTAGGCACCTGTCTTTAAGCTAGTAAAGCAGCAGCACACTGTAGTGGAGAGAGAGAGAGCTGTCTTTAGGTTAAGGTTCAAGTCTTGCCTCTGATCAATACTTGACCTTGTGCACATCCCTTGACCTCTCTTGGTGCCCCAGGGAACTCTTTGAAACTTTCAAGTGGCAGTGTGGTTGCCAATCTGCCTTAGTTGAGAGGATCTTCTAATTAGGAGCTCCCAATAGTGATGGGATCATGGGTCTGTGTACACAACGGCCCCCCCCCCCCCCCCCCCCCCCCGTGGTCAAGAATTCAAATCTCATTCTCAAATACTACCATCTTTTTTTATTTTTTTAATTGTTTGCTTTTGGGCAGGGCAATTGGGGTTAAGTGACTTGCCCAAGGTCACACAGCTAGTACATGTGTCAAGTGTCTGAGGCCTCATTTGAACTCAGGTCCTCCTGACTCCAGGGCTGGTGCTCTACTCATTGTGCCACCTAGCTGCCCCCAAATACTACCGTCTTAATCAGCTATTTATTCACTTCTCAGATCTGCCTTTGTCTTCTGAAGCCTTTGCCTTGGATGGCCAACAATCATGAGAACAGCATCCATGGCTCCAATGGCTTCAGTTTCTTTCTTTAAAAAAAAATTGCTACAATTTTAAAAAGTAAAACCAATTTTAAACATAAACTAAAAATAATATAACATATATTTATGTATATATGTATATATACATATACATATATGTTGTATATATGTATGTATGTATGTATGGCTGGAGTGGTGCCAGGCCTGGAGTCAGGAAGATTCATCCTCATGCATTCAAATCCGGCCTGAGACACTCACTAGCTGTGTGACCCTGAGCAAGCCATTTAACCCTGTCTGCCTCAGTTTCCTCATCTGTAAAATGAACTGGAGAAGGAAATGGCAAAGCACTCCAGTATCTTTGCCAAGAAAACCCCAAATGAGGTGAGAAAGAGTTGAACATGACTGAAAAGACTCAATAACAACAATGACGACAAAACACACACACACATATATTTTTCAGTTGTTCTCAGTTGGGTTTGGTTTTGTGACCTCCATGGGGTCACTTAAATGGCTGAAGAACAATAAATATATATACAAAAATATGTCATTTTCTGTAATATTTGACTCTTTGTGACCCCATTTTGGGCCATTTCCTTCTCCAGCTCATTTTACAGATGAAGAAACTGAGGCAAACAGGGTTAAGTGACTCGCCCAGGGTCACACAGCTGCTAAGTATTTGAGGCTGGATTTGAACTCAGGAAGATGAGTCTTCTTGGCCCCAGGCCTGGCGCTCTGTCCCCTGCCCCACCCAGTTTCCATACACACACACACACATGCATATATTTATAACATAAAAATAGCCATAGTAACAGCGATGTTATGAATGTGTTGAGTGGGCTTGTCTTGGCACAGTTTCTCACAGTATGGCACCTTATATGGCACTGCTACTCATAGTTCTTTTTCAATTACTCATCTTTTTCTTTCTAGCTAATCTGTCCCTCCCACTTCATCCCTTCATTGAGCAAATATTCTGTATTTTCCCCAAGACTTCAAATATATTAAGGAATGTTTCTTAGTTTGCTTCAGGCCTTGTCACTTGTGCCCATGTAAATCATCAGATGTAGTATTGAACAGGTCTAACAAATCTGGGGAAGTTCTCCCCATCATATTCTGGAAAGATAATGGACCTCTCTATCATTGTAATAGTTTGACAAATAGCTCCTACACCAGTGTTTGTCTCCAGTACACCAGAGTTGCCTCTAGGGATGTTGACATTTCCTCAGGACTCTCTGTGACTAGTATCCAATAAAAGGGGTCTTTCCTATTTCTGCTGACTATCCTATTATGAAGGATCAGCCTCTTGGGGAATCCAATAGTTCAGATATATATATATATACATATGTGTGTGTGTGTAGTGGACACAGATGGAGCTTTGTGTGGCTGGCTAGCTCAGAGTCTGTCATCACTGGTATTTGCTTCTCAATCATCTTTCTGCCTGGATACCTGATACTCCTCTGGGGATTGGAAGGGAGGCCCCTGTGAAATATTCAATTCTGAGGAGGAGCTGCAAAAGGTTCGTGACTGTGGTTAAATCCATTTCCGTATTGGCTGGCAGGATGGGTGAGGAGAGACAAAGGCTTGCAATGGGTAGGGCTATGTCAGACTTCTGATTGTCTAAGTCATGTTCCTGTTTTGGCTACTTTAGGGAGATCAAAGAAATGTCAAGAAAACAACTTGTGCTGTTCTTACAGTCCCTTCTCAGTGGCCTTTCCTGTGTGCCGAGGTTTCCATCTGTCAGTTTGACAGGGATGACAGGACCAACTCTTATCACTCCGTGCCTGAGCTCTCATAAACATTGTTGGGCTTCAGATTCTGACTGCTGCCTGTGATCTTTGGTCATAGCCTCAGAGATCTAAGAGTACCTTATGATCAGCTACCTCAGCCCCTTCATCAATAATTTGACCAACTACTGCACTGTGCTGCCATGGTGACTTTGCAATTGAATTCAACAAAAATGTAAATGTTTCCTTTTGCTTGTCCTGTTTTGAGAAATAATACAAGGAGTCTTGGTGGGAAATCCTGGGGATTTAGGTTTTTGGAATAAAAGGTATACAGCCCTTCTGTGGTATTTTCTCACCGTCTTCCAAGATTTCCTTCTAGCTGTCTGAAAAGACCGAAACTATTACAAAATTCACTTCCCATTTTGAGAACATCTGCAGATGCCACCTATAGCCCACTTTTTGCAAATCCTTCAGCTAATTTGTTCTCATCTAAAGGTTCCTTTAGTAACATCAGAATTTGGTTTCTGTCCAAGTCTTTATGAAGTGGACAGCCCATCACCTGTAATGAGCTGGAAGAGGAGATGGCAAACCATACCTTATCTTTGCCAAGAAAACCCCAGATGAGGTCACAAAGACTGAAATGACTGAACATTAGCAGTAGCGGGCGGCAGCAGCAACAACAATACACACACACACACACACACACACACACGTATTCAGGTGTTTTCAGTTGTGTTTGACTTTGTGACCCCATGGAAATGACTGAAAAACAAATACATATGCATATATGTATATATATGTGTGTGTGTGTGTGTGTGTGTGTGTGTGTATGTATACACACACACATACACATCACTAATTAGGCTGTAAGCACTCAGGCTAACAACACTTAAAATACAGGACAGACTTTATTTTACCTAACAGAAACCTAATACAAAGCACAATGGACTTGAACCCAAATTTCTACTCCCCCTAAGGACCTAGATCGTTCCTTCAGATTCATAGTATCATTTTAAGATCTGTGATTTCCAAAAAGAAAAAAAAATACTTGTGATTGCTAGAAAGACGACCTCATTTCATCCCTGAATGTGTTTATTTCACATTACTGGCAGTACTATTGAAGGGTGAAGTATTGAATTGTTCTTCTCGCCTTCACTCTTCTTTCTTCTTTTTTTTTTTTTTGGAAGAGGGGAAGGCAGGCAATTAGGGTTAAGTGACTTGTCTATGGTCACACAGCAGCTAGTAAGTAATATCAAATGTCTGAGGCCAGATTTGAACTCAGGTCCTCCTGACTCCAGAGCTGGTGCTCTACTCACCGCACCACTTAACTGCCCCCAAATTTTTTTTGGAGGGGGGGAGGCAATTGGGGTTAAATGACTTGCCCAAGGTCACATAGCTAGTAAGTCCCACCTTCACTCTTGCTTTTGTTGTTCTTTGGCTTTAGCTTCTCCCTGGTCTTAGAACCCCTTCTTTGGGTCCGGTAATTTGGTGTTGTGGAAGAGTTCCGCTTCTTTCCACTAGACTTGTTCCAGTAATTTTCATCATTTCAGGGGATATTTCTTCCTGTCTACTAAGCTGCCCTTAGCTGTTATTTGCTGTCATTTGCATGACTTGCTGTGGTTGTCTGCTGCTGGGCTGCTTTTTCCTTGCCGAGCTGCTGAAATCTGTTGGTGCAGTTTTAGGTTGCTGGGACTTCTTCCTAAAGAGGAGTGTTAGCACTCTTTTGTCTGACTGAGCTATCATTAGACCTAGGATATAAATATTCTTTTGTTAGCTAGGTTCACCACTATACTAAGCCCCTGTAGCAACAATCTGCTAGCACCTACTGTGGCTGTGTAAGACCAACAACAACCAGCACACAGAAGGCCACTAACACAGATTCTTTTGATCTGCTTTACTAAGGAAAATAACTTTAAGGGGTTAACAATCTTACTTTAATCAAACATACATACACACACACACACACACACACACACACTCAGCTCAGGAGGGAAAGTCAGCAACCTGAACTTCAGAGCAAATACAAACAAATTGCAAATATCAACAGACCTTGTCTGATTCACATCTCAATTCATAGTTACTGGGAAATCATCAACAACTGGGTTTACAAGCCAGGGGGCTCTTAACAGCAGCTGCCCAGAGTCTCTTCAAGTGAGTGAGAGCCTCAAAGGAAAAACGCCAACCTCTGGGTTTATATATCTTGTTCAGGGTCAAAGGGTGTCACAATGTGCAACTCAAACCCATGTGGCCTAAAAAGCTTCTGGCGTCAGAAACATGTGACTCAAACCCATGTAAACTAGGCTTTCCCTTGAGGCAAGGAGGTCATCAAAGACTCCTGATCTAATCAAGGAAACAAAGGCCAGACTCTTCAAGGGCACTTGATTATATAAGTGCTAAAAGAGAAAACAGTAAAAGAAAGTCCCACCTTAATTACTGATACATCCCCCCACAGAAAAAAGCCCCTCAGTTCAAGATCATTTTTCCTCAACACTTTGCTGCCCCTTGGTGAAAACTTCCCTGGGTCCCCTTGATATTTAGGTTGGGGTAGGTTCATTTTGACCCCTTTTATGTATCTGGAGGCTGGGCAAGGCCAGGCAACTCTGCAAAGAGCTTCTGCAAGTCTCAAGGAGGCATCCACACTGGAGGGGTTGGGGGAGGGAACAGCTGGTGACCATCTCCCTGCATCTTTGCGGCTGTTCCCAAATCTGTCTTTCTTCCTCTGGAAACTCCAAATTTGCATGGCAGTAGTCATTTGGTCAATTCTTCTGCAGAAAGCAATACTGTGGGGAAAAGGAGGTTGTTGTTCTGCATAAAAGCCAACAAGATGCAGGTGCTTAAGAGGCAGCTGGAAAGTATAAAGAAAATGAGGGGAAGGGGGCAGGGTAATGGGGGATGCAAATGAGGGGTGGAGAATCACATGGGGTATTTAGGCATCCGGATAAGCTGTGAACCTGGGTACCCAGCCAATGAGGAAGCAGGGGAGGGAAATACAAATTGGTAATAAAGAATAAAAAACTGTGTATTTGTCTCCATGGGTGGGCCTACTTGTTGGGCACCACTCTTGCAAGAACCTTAAATAAAAGTCCTTCCTAACTCACCAGCAGCTTCCAGGAGTTCTTGGTAAAATGATTGTTTCTTATAGTACTTAGAGCCTTAGGGGTACAGAAAAAGTCCTACCTCTGCCCTCAAGGAGCTGATCATTGTATTGAAAACCATATTGTCTTGTCAAAATGGAGCCCATTTCACAGAGTGGGAGCAGTGAGGTTTGCCAGTTTTCCCCTGGGGTCATCCTTTAAGTGTGGCCTCTGACTTTTTAACTGTCTCTCTTTGTGTATTTTCCTGGTGATTGGATTGCACTGTGTTGGAAATCACTTTGCTGAATTGAGTCACTCTCCTTGGAGTCTTTCCATATATTACATGGAGGTGGGAGACTCTGATGAGGACAAACTAGCTATCTCCGCAATAAACTGTTTCAACTTCTCCTTGAAAAGCACTAAAGATCCCATCATGGGTTCAATTTATCCTCTTGCATGTGGGGGTGGGGTACATTCATCATTTTCCAGGAATGAATGTGGTTTTATGTGTTCGTTGCAAATGTTGGAAGTTACTGCCAAACCCAAGTAGGGAGAGAGAAAGAACAAGAGAGGAGAGAGAAAAGAGGGGGGAGAGAGAGAAAGGAGAGGAGAGGGGGAGAGAGAGAGGGAAGGAGGGGAGAGAGAGAGAGAGAGAGAGAGAGAGAGAGAGAGAGAGAGAAAGGGGGGGAGGAGAAAAATGGGCAGAGATGGAGACAGAGAGGAGAAAGAAGAAAGAAAGACAAAGGGGGAAGGGACAGTCAGACAAAGAAAGAGACAGAAACATGAAATTGCTGGACTGCAGAATGGTCACTACTCAGCCTGAGTCATTATTGTACCGGATTGAGGGGATTCGGTTCTTCTGGACTCATTCCTAGCTCACATTTCTGTATCACTTTGAGGTCCACAAAGTGCTTTCCTTACAACAACCCTGAGAAGTTGGTAGAGCAAGTGTTTTTATTCCTATTGTACCAATAAGGAACCTGAAGCTCAGGAGGTTGGATGACTTGTCCAGGGTTACACACCACACGTTGATAAATCTTCTGGGGTTTTTTGGCTCTCTTTTTCTTGCTGATAGACTGGCTGTCTGGGTCCTCTTTGTCCCTCCTCGTCCTGCTTGGCACCTCCTCCCTTTTCGGGACTTTCCCACAGTTGAATCTCCTGTGCTAGTAGAGCTTCCTAGTGGCATCTATTAACTGGCATCTCTGCTTGTGACATCAGAAGTGGGAAACCAATCACAATCAAACATACTTTCTAGAGAACTTTATGAAACACTGCAGTCTCATTTTCATTGGGAGGCAGCCTAGTAATATCAGGTAGAATCCAGATGTGTCTGCACTGATCAGTGATGAAAGTAGGGCATAACCTGGGCGCTGGGTTAGGAGGATGTCTCTCACTATGTCATCAATATCTTTCCTTCCCCTTCCGTGTCTTGAAAATAATTTCTCTCAAGGTCTAGAACCCTGTCTGCTGAAATAGATGTATCTGGCGAGCAGTTGTATTTTTGTCTCTCCATGCCCATGATCCTAATGTATTTCCCCTCTTTTCCCTTGTACCTCCCACATCATGGGTGACTCCCATGTACTTTGCCTTGTGAGTTAAGTGCCTTCCTTTGACTTAAAATGAAACAAATAAAGGTTTTTAGTATCTACTGGACAGCCTGTCTTTTCTGTGGGAAATCTCCTAAGTCCCCCCCAAATAGCTGTAATGGGTTGGAGCACACAGCTAGTAAGTGTTGGAGCCATGCTTCAAACCCAGGTCTTTGGGTTCCATAGATAATAGTCTTCATTACCCCATGCTTCCTACTGGGCTTACCCAAATTGGTGAGGGTAGGAATTGAGGGCTGGGGGTGAGGAGTGGGGACGGTGGCATTATCTTAGAATGGTATAAAGACAGTAGAACTTTTCTAGCATTAATTTATTGTCTTACTGAAAGAATATTAAAGGAAGTCATTTGCTTGGAGTCTTTCAGGCAAGGCAGTGAATTACTTATATTCTGATTGGCCATCTTGTGTTATCTTTATGATGATGATAAAGTCAACAATATACACGCACATATGTATATGTTTATCTACCTACCTACCCATCCATCCATCCATCCATCCAAATATCTACCTATCTTTCATCATTACCTTAAGATTTACAAAGCATTTTCTTCATAATAACCATGGGATGTAGGCAATGTAAGCATTATTACCATTTATTTTACAAATTAGTAAATGAGGCTCCTATACACTTAGGTCACAGGGATGTTGTTTTAAAACAGGAAGGGGCCTTAGTGGCCTTAAAGCCCAATCTCCTCATTTTACAGATGAAGAACCTGGAGCTTGGAGGTGTCAAGTGACTTGTCCAGGACCACACAGGTAGTGTCTAAGGCAGAATTTAGACTCAGGTTTTCCTGACTCCAAGCCTAGCACTCTCTCCACTGGGTTACCTAGCTACTCCATGACTTGCCATTGTCACACAGCTAGTAATGATTAGTAATTATTTTTAACAATCACAACAAATTCTTTATATATACAAATACATGTGTACGTGTGTACGTGTGTGTGTGTGTGTGTGTGTGTGTGTGTGTGTGTATGTTCGCACATGTGCATCTTACTATAATCTATTGGTGCAAAGTGGAGTTTAGGAGTGTTGATTATTGAAAATAGATTCTCTCCAAAGGGATTCAGTTCCTGTATCCATATATCCTGGATCCACCTCGAGAGTGGCTTTTCTTACCATGCAGACTTCAAATTCAGTTATTTTGAGGGATGAGTAGACAGTTTCTATCCTCCAAAGATTCGGAGATTTGGGAGAGGTTGTTTGGGAATGCAGGATGAGGTCAGATCCTTATTGCATTTCTGGATATACCATTAAGAATAATTCTCATTTACCACTGGCTTGAGGGGTCTTTTTTGTTCATGTTGGTTCGTTTTATAAAATAACATATTAGAATCATAGAATGTAAGAGCTGGACATTTAGTCCAACCTTCTTATTTTACAATGAATGAGTTTTTGCTTTGATTAGCTATTGGAAATAAGAAACCATCCAACTTTGTAATGATGCTGGGGGCGAGGTTTTCTTTTCTCAAACCTCTCTGTTCTTTTTTGCCTGAAGTTCTCATTGATATATCAAGTAAGTTACTGTCATAATTGATGCTCTATATCAGCCCTGTAAGTTCTGAGTGAGAAAAATCTCTTCTCCGAGGCAGTGGGCATTGTCTTACTAATGAGGGGAAGGTGAGCAGCATTATTCCTATCTTATGGGTAAAGCAGTAAAACAGTCAGACACTCGGTGCCAGGGGAGGTAGTATGGATTAGTGAAGAGAGGGCTGCCTGCAGAGCCAGGACTATCTTACTGCTGTCTTTGAGATACACTTGCTCTGTGACCCTGGGCAAGTCACTTAACCTCTGAGTATTCTATGTAACTCTCTAGGACTCTGAGGTTTTAGAGAAGCTGCTAATCTGTGCCAGGAGAGGAATTTTGTTACCAGGAGCTAACTCATACAAATGAAGTGACAAGTCTAGTCCTTATATTCCAGATGCTGTGTGAGGTGCTAGAGATGCAAGGGCCAAAAACAAAAAAAGAAGCTTATTGTCTATCAGGTGAGACAAAAATATACAAACAATAATGATTAAATACATAAATACTAGGTAACATTGGCCCTAGCAGCAGGGATGGGTGAAATCAGTAAAGACTTCATGTAGGAGGTGAGGATTGAGCTGAATTTTGAATGAAGGTCAAAGAGTGAAGTTAGCAGCGGAATTTATAGTCCAGCTTTTGGTTTTGAGTTTGGTCTACTTCTCCACCATTGGGCTAGAACCAAAGATTTCACATCCCTGCCCCATAGAATGGGACTGAACTCAAGCTGTGCCAATGACTGGAGTACAATGAACAGGGCCAAAGAGGAAGGACCTTACTGGGGCAAAGAGGCCTTGGAGAGAGAGTAAACCATTCTGATTCACATCAGAATTAAAAGGATAACCAAAGTCAAGGGCTAGGCAGGAGATAGGGGAGGGCATCCATAGCATCCGTCTCAAGAGGTCATAGGAATGCTGTTAGTATGGAGACAGGAATGATCCACGAGAGTTAGAGCTTGTGGTACCTTAGAGATGATCTAGTCAACTCCTTCATTTTTAAAGATGAAGAAACTCTGGGTCAAAGAGGTTAAACAGTGGTTTGCCAAATGACACAAGGCAGTGAATGGCAGAGTTATGATTCAAATCCAGTTCCCTCGACTCCATGTGCATGGCTGCAGCACATAATGAAAGAGAGAAGTAGAAGCAGGCAACCATTGGCAGGACTGGTTCATCTCAAGCAATTTCTCCACTAGAGACTGCGTTCATTTCTGGTCCTTAGTTGCGAGCTAGCTACGCCCCATCCTTGCTCAGTTGCAAGGACATTTCTAGTTCAGAGATTCAGTTGTTTTTCAGTTGTGTCCGACTCCTTCTGACTCCATTTGGGGTTTTCTTGGCAAAGATATTGGAATGGTTTGCCATTTCCTTCTCTAGCTCTTTTTACAGATTAGGAAGTTGAGGCAAACAGGGTTAAGTGAGTTGTCCAGGGTCACACAGCTAGTAAGTGTCTGAAGCCGGATTTGAACTCACAAAGATGTCTTCCTTACTCCAGGCCTGGGACTCTATCCAGTGAGCCAGCCAGCTGCCCCAACATTTCTAGTGGTCCTAGATAAAAGGTAAGAATAACACTGGGGAAGGTAGCAGTAGAGAGGATTTTTCTTTTTCTTTTCTTTTTTAATTTGGTCCAGACTTATAATTTTATTAATATAAGGAATATTTGGTGTGGAAACTCCTTTCAAAGATGCAGAATAATAATTCATATTTAATTTAATATTTGGCCAGGACCCTGAAAGAGTGACTTGCCTTTATTCATACAACTAATATATGTCAGATTCAGGATTTAAATCCTGGTCTTCCTCATTCTAAAGTGAGTCCTCTGTCCTATATAATGTGCAGAGAGAGAAAGAGATAAGGAGAGAGAGAGAGAGAGAGAGAGAGAGACAGAGAGACAGAGACACAGAGAGACAGAGAAACAACAGAGGCAGAGATAGAGAGACAGAGACACACACAGAGATAGAGAAACAGAGGCAGAGATAGAGAAACAGACAGACACACATAGAAATAGAGAGATACAGATACAGACAAGAGAGGGGCCAAGAGCTAGACAGGTTGCCAAGTGCCCTTCCCATGATGGGACAAGGAAAGAGGTTCCTGTGGATCTGCTAATCTAGCTAAGGCCAGCATTACTTTTCCACTGGATCCCCACTCATCACTAACACATTTCTTCCTGCCAGAAGGATTTCCCTGTGCAGTGTCTGAATTCTATAGTGGTTTGGACAAATGCCCCAGTTGAGGTTGCCTGAATGAGTAAGCCATAGTTCAGTTTTCCCTATCAGGCAATCCGAAGGGGAGCAAAGAAGACTGGGGGAAAGGTGGGTGGGGGTTGTAGAGAAGAGCTTGTCCCAAAGCCTTCAAGAAAAGCAGCAGACAGGTCACATCTCACTGTGGAGAAAGGGGCCTGAGTTCTGAGTCATAGACCTCAACAATGTTCAAAACGAATTCCCGTGGATACAAAGCGTAGCTTTCTAATGCAGCTAAATGGACCATGGCAAAGGGATTTGAGGATTAGGGAATAAAAAAACAAGCCCCAATTCCCCATCTCAGCCCCTTCAATCTTTCCATCTTTTGTACAGTTTTGCACTGGAAAGAAGCCAAATGGGTAATAATGGAAATTGCTAATTGCAGCAGAAGGATATGGCTAATTCAGTGATTGCTGTATAAGTTGGCTGTCAAGGGAGACTTACTTTTCAGAACTGGATCTGCTCTTCTCCTCTTGCAGGTGGGCTCATCAAGCAGGCCAGCTGGGGAGCAGGAGTCAACCTCTGAACCAGGGCCAGGCTGAGGAGGAGTACTTTGTGATCCTGGATGTTTTCTTCTGTGATGGAGATCTGCCAAGATGGACTTGGTACTTGGGCCTTTAGGAACCCACCCCCATCCTCTGCTTCCTGTTCCCCTGAGTCCTGACTTCCATGTTTCTAACCCCACCTGGACAAGAGCTGATTATGTAGAGAGTCAGATTTTTTGCCAGGCCTGAGTCATTTCTTGGTAATCCTTAGTTAGACCTTGGCCTTCTAGGCCATGGGGCAATCACTCAGTAGGGTCCTTGAACAAGAATGGATTAAATCCCAGAGCCTGGGATTGAACGTTCGTTCCTCAAAGTCAAACTTTTCAGAAGACTACTAGGTAGTGGGAAGAATGAAGGCCCTGAGTCAGCCAGCATTTGCTTCTTTCCTGAGGTCCAGAGTCATTAAATCCAAATGCTTGCGGAGCCAAGCCCTTGTTAGAAGTGAGGACGGTTAACCGATGGTCCACTAGGAGCCCCTTTGTGGCCACCCTTTGATTCTGCTTAGTTCTTTAAGAGAAGAGGGCCAGGCCTCTGCCAAGAACAGAGTTTGACCAACGGGGCCCCACAGTTGTGAATGGGAAGATGAAGAGGTTGGGTTCTTTCCTGAGCAGCGGCTCATTGCCAATGACTCAGGCTGATTGGTTGCCAATGGAAACCACAAATTGGACCCTAGGGGGCTTCTTCTGGGAACCTGTGGAATGAAGCAAGAATCTTTTCCCCAAGGTCCCTGCTAAGGGAGTAGAGGGGGGAATGTTGGCTATTACCCGCAAATATTCAAGGGCCAAATTGCCTTCAGACTCAGAGAACTGGGCCCATTTTTATTTGTCTGGAGAATAAGAAAGAGACTCACATTACAAGATGCAGGAATGTGCATTTAAAAGGAAGAAAGATGTTTCCTTGTGGTCTTTCGCACTGATTATTCTTCCAAAGGTAGAAAATGGCAAACTGAAGTTGCCCAAATCATCACTGGAGAGGCAGCTAGGTGGTTCAGTGGATAGAGTCCTGGGTCTGGACTCAGGAAGACCCGGGTTCAACTCTGGCCTCAGAAACTGACTAGCTGTGTGACCCTGGGCAAGTCACTTAACCTCTGTCTGCCTCAATTTCCCCAACTATAAAATTATTCCCTTCCCTTCATCTCCAAGCTGATTCTGCCTTACTTAATCTTTGTCTTCTTCATTATCCTCTAAAATGGACATGATAATTGCATAAGAGATAACAAAGGGCAAAAGGCTGTGCACCTTCCCTCAGACCTTTGGCGTAGCTCTCGCCCTCATCCCAAGTGCAAGCTGGCCTCAGGCCGTAGAGCATGAGGAAAAGACTCTTCACCTTGAACTTCCCAGCTTCTCACTTCTGCAATGGCTCCCAAAAGAAGCAGAGAAAATGTGTGGCTGCTTTAGATCCCCTCAGGTAGCACCTAGGAGGCTCCTGTGTGTTGAGTTTCTGAATTTTCCCTGCAAAAGATACAAGCCCTTTGTTGGACATATTTCTTTTTGAGTCACTTGTCCACTGTTGAGTCCTGTATGCCTCTTATGTGGCACCTGCCTACCAGGGTCAGTCCTGCTGAACATTAAGAAATTACCTGAATCATCTCTTATAGAAGGGGCTGGGCTTCTATAGGCTGTTGGCTTGGGCTGAAGCTTAAGGCCATGTGGGTGCTGTAACCAGCTTTGGGCCTCCCCAAAAGAATGTTGGTCTTGGGGCAGCTAGGTGGCACAGTGAGTACAGCACTGGCCCTGGAGTCAGGAGGACCTGCGTTCAAATGCAGCCTCAGACACTTGATGCTTACTAGCTGTGTTACCTTGGGCAAGTCACTTAACCCCAATTGCCTTGTCTTCCCCCCCTCCAAAAAAAAAAGAATGTTGGTCTTTAATGGAGCAGTTTCATCAGCAGCCCCCATGTACCCTACAATTAAGAATAAGAAATGAAGAATGTGAAGAATTCAGAGAAACATAGGAAGACTTGAATTAACTGATAAAGAGTAAAGTAAGCAGGAACAGGAGGAAAATATACATGATGTCTCCAATATAATAAAGGAAAAGAATACTAAAAGTTTATCTCATTTGAGCCTCAGGACAACCCTATGAGCTAGGTGATGGGGTAGATTGAGTACTAAAGTCAGAGTCAGGAAGATGAGTTCAAATCTGGCCCCAGGTACTTATTTGTTATGTGACAGTGGGAAAGTCATTTGACTGCTATCTGCTTCAGTTACTTTATCTATAAAATATCACAAATAACACCATCTACTGCCCAGCTAGCTTGTCCATCCCTATTGCTTTCCCTTCCATCAATAACATTACACACACACACACACACACACACACACACACACATGACCCTGCCTTCCTCCCTATGGTCAAATCTTAGCAAAGGGGAAAGAGGAAAGTTAGTCTGCTGCTCTATCTTGACTACTTGGTAAACTGATTCGACCCTACCCCATCCTCCTCTCTTGAATCCCCAGCCCCCTCATCACATCACTAATTGGTTCTGTCATGCCTCAGCCTCGGATCACTTCCACCACTCATTGACTTCATGCCTACACATGTGCTGCTGAATGAAGGTGAGGAAGATCCTTCTGACTGGGTCCACTACACATCTATGTTACACAACCTCTATTACTGCTAGGCACTCCTATCGTACCTCTCTTGTCAACTTACTCTCCCACTCTTCACAGCGACTCTTCCAGACCTTTTAATCCTCCCTCAAACCTCCCATGGCTCCCCCTCCTCCCACTCTCTTAGCTGGGGGAGCCTTACCTCATATTTTATGGAAAAAAATGGGACCATTTACTGTGAACGCCCTCTCCTCCCCTCTTTCTCATCTCCTGTCACACTCAGATGCCTTCTCTTACTCTCTCCGCCACCCCTCTCCCTCATGACGAAGTGTCCTTCCTCTTTACCAAGGTCCTCTCCTTGTTCAAATGATGAGCCCGTTCCAGCCTGATCTCACCCACATCCTGAAAAAAAGACCCTTCTAACTCTGCTGAACTATTATCTTATATCTCTCTGCCCTTTGTAACTAAATTCCTTGAAATGGCCATCTACCGGAGATGTCTCCACCTTCTTTCCTCTCTCTCACTCCTTAACAGCATTACAGTCTGGCTTCTCAACTTGTCATTCCACCAAAACTGCTCTCTCCAAAGTTACTGACATCTCTTAGTTGACAAATCTAAAGGCTGTTCTGCAGACTTTGACACTGTTGATCACTCTCTCCTGTTTTTAGGATGCCACTCTCTCCTGGTTCCCCTCCTACCTCTCTGACCACACTTTCTCTATCTGCTTTGCTGGGTCCTCCTCCAAATCACTTTCTCTAACTATAGAGTTCTGTCTTGGGCCCTCTTCTCTTCTCCCTGTATACTACTTCACTTGATATCATCAGCTCCCATGAATTTAATTACCATCTCTATGTGATGACTCAAAATGCTCCAATGTCTCTGCTGATCTCCGATATCCAACCGCCTCTCTGACATCTTGAACTGGATGTCCAGTAGACATCTTAAACTCAATTATCTCCAGAATGGAACCCATCTTTTCCCCCAAACCCTCCTCTCCTCCTTCCTTCCCTGTTACTATAGAGGGCAACACCATTTTCCTAGTCCTAACCTAGGAATCATCCTGGACCCCTCACAGTGTCTGGCACATAGAAGGTGCTTCATAAATGCTTACTGACTTACTGGACCTCATTATCCCCATCAGATCTCTAAGTTAACTTCTAGCTCTAAATTCTTTGGTCCTATGGATCCTACTTCTGATTCTTCCTAGCTATGTGATCAGGCTCAACTCCCTTGTGTCTCCTCATCTGGAAAATGGAGATAATCCTCCTCTACAATGTGACCCTGGTACCTCCTTGTGGTACGGAGGCGACAATGGGCTCACCGAGGCTATACCAGCAGTGCATAAGTTCTGATAGGTCCTACCAAGCTGGAAAGGCTTCAGGCGTGGTCCCAGGGATGGACTGGATGTATGCCTGTTGTATAAGGACCAACATTGTTACATTCAGAGAAAGACCAGATTGGTCATAGGGTGATGAGACCGTCTATGCTGTTATTTACAGAGGGACTCTTTAACCCTGACTGGTTATTATTATTAACTGAAATGTTCATAAGTAGCCTGTGAAAAACAAAGTTGTTTCAGTACAGGGACTTCTGAGCACTCTGTGACTTGTTCGTGCCAGCCCTCAGCAAGGGGCTGCCCATATTTCCTCCCATTTCTCCTTTTTAGAATGGAGAAAACAAAACATGCCTACTCCTCCTGGGGGTCCACAAGACCTACAGCAAAAACAGCTGGAGTTCTGGACAATCAATCATCCCAGTCCATCAGATGGAACAATCAAGTCGCCTCTATTGGCAGTCGCTTTGAACTTTCACATTCACATTTTTGCCAAAGTGGAAGCAATAATAATACTTTAAAAAATCCCACATTAGCCGTGTCCTAGTGAGAAGGGGATAAGAAAGCACAGAGGAACAGTGGGTCTTCTGTTAGGGAGTCTGGCTCCATTTAAATCTCATGGGACCCTCTACAATGCTGTGGAAAGAGTTTGGCTGCAGACTCACAGCTGTCCAATGAGCTGGGGTTTACAGAACGGTCAGTAGCAACCCAATCCAGTGGCCTTGACCTATAGTGGTGGTGGCAGTTGGACCCAGTTTCCCCCCTTCCCCGTCCCCCATTCTCTGTTTCTCAGAATGGCTATGATCCAACCAGCCCCTGTGGCCCCTTCCATTGGTCTCCTCTTTGTTGGGAAGTGGTGGTTGCTGGGGACTAGGTGGGGGGCAGGGTCTATAGAGAGAGCAGTGTTTTCCCCTTTGCTAAGCTGCACTCTGAAGGGCAAAGGCATGCCTTGTTAGGAGAGTACATTTCCCAGAATCCTTCATCTCCAGGAACAGCCAGCCCTCCTTTTCACAACCAGATTTAGGAAGCAAAAAAAGTTAACATTTTCATCTTCCATTTTAAGGCAATAGATAGAATGAAGTCCTGGGTTCAAGTTCTGCCTTCTGCTGAATGATCTTGGGCAAGACATTTAAATCTCTCACTGGAATATTCTTCCCTGTGAGGGGTGGGGCAGGGCTCTAGGAGAAGATGTGAGGGAAGCCAATTTCACCTCCAGCATCGAATCCTCCTCCTGCCTTTTGCCCGGCATTCTTCTTAGCCTTTTCAGTGCCTTATTTTGTCCTGTAGACATCCAGGGATCTCAGATCGGTCTGTTTACCTTGGAACAGTGTGCCTGGCTTATTCTCATCTCCCTCAAACTTAACCAGCTTTCATGTGTTTTGGTTTATAAGGTACTGGCTATGTATCTTCTGTACCTCTGTCTGGTTTCAGTTGTCCAAGAAATGAATCTCTTTATTCATCCATCCATCTCTCTCTCTGTGTCTGTCTCTCTCTCTTCCCCCACTCACCCAATTAATTAGTTAGTTCATTCATTTATTCAATTAGTTTATTTATTCATTCATTTATCTATTTACTTATTTAATCATTCATTCATTTATGTCCGGAATTATGATTATATTAATGTAGAGAATGCTAAGCAAAGAAACTGCCTCTATCAATGCCCATTAGCACCCAGAGGCATAGTAGATAGAGTGCTGGGTCTGCTGTCAGGAAGACTTGAATTCAAATCCTGTCCCAGATTCTTATTAGCTGTGCAACCCTAGACCAGTCACTTAACCTCTACCTGCTTCAGTTTCCTCAGTGGAGCTAATAATGGCACCTGCCTCCTAGGGTTTGTATGAGGATCAAATAAGATGATATTTATAAAGTGCTTAGTACAGGGCCTGGCACACTGTAGGTACTTAATAAATGCTTTTTTTCTTCCTTCCCTGTCTGCAACTTATATAGTCTTAAGGAGTTGCCTAGGAGGCAAAATGACTTTACCCACTGCCATATAGCCGGTATTCCATTAAGGACAGATTTGAATCCAGGCTGTTCTGACTCAAAGGTGAGAGACCTATCTACCCACCCAGCCAGGAGGCATTTCACATTAATCCATACTCACTTCAGTTCCTTTAACTTTTTTTCCATCTGGATAATGCTTTAACCAGGACCGAAGTGCTACTCTTTCCTGTCTTAGGAGAGAGCTGCTCCTTCACTTCCTCTCCTACCCAACCCCCAGCCCAACATCATGGGAGTTTACTGTGGTTTATTAAGCTCCAATGGTTCAAGGTCTATTTCCAAAATGGTAAAAAGGACCAGAACAACTCATCTAGGAGGGCCTAGCTGGGGATGGATGGTGCAGGTGCTTTAAAAATCTTATTCCCCAGCTTTTTCCACCCACAAGGAAACGCTCCAAGGCTTAAAGGATGTCCGGCTTTAGCAGGATCCCTTGCCTATCCCTCTGCTTCTGAACATAAGGAAGATGCCTCCCTGCTGGAACGACACAGGCAAGCCAGATCGTCCTTTATTTTAACTTTTTAAAATTTTTTTAAATTTATTTTTATTTTTTATTTTTTTTTATTTTTTTATTTTAACTGCAGAGTCTTTCTGCCATTCAGGGCATTGTTGCTGAGCCAGGAGGGGTCAGGATGGGGGGGCGGGGGGTGGGCAAGTCAGGGGAGGCATTGTTTCAGACCCCAAAGACCCAGTCACCATTTCACTTTCACAAAACTTTAAGGTCTAGGGAAATAAGTGTGGAGGACACATCACCTCAAAGCCTGTACCTGACTGAAATAACAGAGTTTGACAATAACAGAGAACATTTCCCTGGCAACTTTAATCCGGGAAGAACCTGAATTTGTTAATCCTTCCAGCTGGCCAATCAGTATCCTCCTGGACCTGTATGGGGGATGAGGGAGAAAGGTAAAGACTCTTTAAACGTCCAGCTCCAGAGCAGATCTGTATTCCCCAATTCAAATCACTGACGAAACTGGAATAGGAGTGAATAGGGTTTCAGGAATAAAATTCAACACATAACATAAGTCCTTTGTACCAGTAAATATCTCTAAGCAAGTCATTGAGTGACTTTGGGTTTTTCCTAATGCATTTTAATTTCTTGAGAAAAAATTAGTGCTTTATTCGAAGGAGAGAGAGAGGGGGCAGAAAAAAAGACAGAGGATCTGTTTTTTCCAGCTACCTCCTCGCTCCAGCTGTGAGGTCTTCTCTCTTAGGTATTTATCTGTCCTACACCACTGGCTTCTTCCCATCTGCCTGTCAGCATGCTGAAGGCTTTTCATGGCCCCCAAATCCTTCCCTTGGCCTTTTCACCCCTTCCAGCTATTTTTCCTTGATCCCTCTTCTTCCCTTTTACTGACAAATTTCTTGAAAATGTTCAAACCAATGTGTCACTGGAGACCTTTGAGGTGACTAGTACTGTGCTAAACACTAGTCTAACTCTATCATTTTAAAGAGGGGAAATTGAGAATCTGTAAAATGATAGAGTGTAACCAATATAACTTTTCTAAGGTCAAGTGTCAGAGAACAAGTGTCAAAAGTATGATTTGAACTCAGGTCTTTAACTCTAGAGTCAGGGCTTTTTCCATTGTTGTCAAGCCCAGAGTCCTTTGTTTTCTGGCTTCATTCTCCAGGACCTCCCAGCATTTAACACTGTTGATCATTCCATCCTTCTGGATACTCCCTCCTCCCACTTCTTTCTGATACTGACTTCCAGGCTTTATCTCTTCGGTGGTGGTGGTGGTGGTGGTGGTGAGGCACTTTCTAATCATCTCAGCTTCCATCTGCAATGACTAGAAAGCCTTTCCTGAGTACTCCCTCCTCCCACAGCTCCTGACGACCACTCCTCTTTGCTCTCCTTCGCTGGCTCTTGGTCCTCTGCACAACCCCTTAAAGTGAGTGTTGGCCAAGATTCTGCCCTTGGTTGACTTTCTTCTATCTCTGTGCTATCTCTCTTAGCAATCTTAGTCATGCCCAGTTTGGGTACCACCTCTGTAGAAAACTTCCAAGTCTCTATCTCTAACCCAGATCTTTCCCCTCTACTTCCAATGATCTATAAGATATCTCCATTCAATGACTCATCTCAAATGCAGCCCTACTTTCCTCCTAAACCTGCATTTCCTTCTGACTCCACTCTTTCTATCAATGGGACCACAATTTACCTGGTCTCTCATGTTTAAAAACTTGAGATTAATTTCGACTCTCCTATGCTTCCCTCTTCTCATAGCCAGGTAATTCTTACATCTTCCCCGACCCCCGCTTACCATACCCATGCCACTACCAGTGGAGAGGACATTATTTAGTAGCTTCCTACAAGACCATTCTGCTTTCTCCCTCTCCAATCAATCCATTCTTTACACCCTTATCATATTTAAATATACATATATTTATAAAATTTCCTATGTAATACCTGGGGTAATCCCCTTTCTCATGTGGTGCTCCCAAGAAACTTACCCAGGTTTAAGATCCTCTATACCACCACTTTCATTTGAGACTATAACTCACCAGTCCCCACTGATGCATTTACTTTCACTAGTTAGCCAAAGAACTCAATTAACTCAAAGCAAAGACATTTCATGAAACAAAATAACATGACAAGTAGCAATGGAACATTTTCCCCATCAGCCCTAGGCTCTTCTTGGGGTAAGATGCTGTTGTTTATGCATGTCTATCCATCTCATCGTCTCCAAACTTTCTTTCTGATACTGACTTCTAGGCTTTATCTCTTTGGTGGTGGTGGTGGTGGTGGGGAGGCACCTTCTGATCATCTCTGCTTCCATCTGCAATGACAAGAAAGCCTTTCCTTGGTAATAGGAAGCTTATAGCTCTTTAGTCATAGCAAAGGCTATGGACTACCACACCAGCCAGGGGAGCAACAGTGAATTAGATTGCCCCTAGGCTAAGATTCTATCTATTCATTTAAAATCCAGACAGTAGAACTAATCCCCGCCCCAAATCACTGAATAATTTAGCGTTAGAAAATTTCTCTTCACTGCAGTCAATTCTATATTACCAACCTGAATTCCCCTTCAGACCATTTTGGGGCTGTCTTCCACCAAACTATAGAGGGCTATGTGAGTCTGAAGCTTCATAATTTCACTCTGCTAAAGATGCCTCGGGTCTTTCCGTGCAAATGAAAAAGGCAGGACAAAAGCAGTAATAAAAAAGATTAGGTAGGGCCATTGTGAGTCCTTTCCTTCCCCTTCAGTTCCTTTCAAATTTCTGCTTTTTTTACATGCAGGTGTAACTGGCAAACATCTTAGACCCTGAACAGATCATCACCAGTTTACCTATAAGGTCCATTTGGGCACAGACCCAGTTTTAGCTTCATTTTGTATTTTCCCCTAGCACTTGACCCAGTCTTCTGCATACAGTAGGTACTTAATAAATGTTTGTTAATTACAGATGGATGCTGGAGTTTCTGGAATCTGTTGGAAGGGCTGCTAGACTTCAGGTATGTCCCTCACAGAGCACCATTTTAGTACTGTTGGGAAATCAGAGCCCAAACCTTTAGAAACATAAATCTGAGGTTTCCAGCATAGGCATTACACAAATAGTTAATCCGTTCATTCACAAGCTAATTAGCATGGTACAGTGAATGAATCCCTGGGCTGGGATTTAGGATTAGAGGAGAAGCCAGCTGTTTGGAAGGGGAATCAAACTGGGATGGGTGGAACTTTCTGCTTAGTGCTTTAACTCCGTGCCTGAAGAATGTGAGGCTATGTACCTTGTGCTCTCAACCCAAGTACAATTTGTGCCATTTGTTCCTACTCTAGGACCCCAGTTGATGTGCTTAGCTTGGTTATGTGTGTGCTATCCTATTGGGGATGATGTTGGGAGAGGGTTGTCACTGGAGAAGATGGAGGGAAAAATGTTCTTGACCCCACGCACGTTATCTTTGCTGAAAAGACACCTCATTAGGTCATAGAGTTGGAGTGGGAGGGGATTTTAGAGGGATATTTTCCAGGGATATTTTCCGGATGAAGAGGCAGGATGCCATGGTAGATTGCATGTTGGAAGTGAAGTAAGGAAAACCTGGGTTCAAATCCTGCCTCAGACACTTACAAGTCATGGTCACTTAAATTACATAAGCCTCAGTTTCTTCATCTGGAAGGGTTGGACATGATGGACTCTGAGAGACCTTCAGACTCTAAGTATATGAGTCCAAGGATTAATACCCTGTTTCTTAACTTCTCTGAGGCTCAATTTCCTCATTTGCAAAATGAGGGATTGGGGGCAGCTAGGTGGCGCAGTGAGTATAGCATCGGTCCTGGAGTCAGGAGGACCTGGGTTCAAATCCAGGCTCAGACACTTGACACACTTACTAGCTGTGTGACCTTGGGCAAGTCACTTAACCCCAATTACCCTGCTTTCCCCCCTCCAAAAAAAATGAGGAATTCAACCTGGTGGACTTTAAAATTCCTTCCAGCTCTAAAGTAATGATTTTATTAAACTGAAGCCCAGAGAGGTTGTGAATTGCCCAAGGTCACACAGGTACTAAGTGGCAAAGGTGATGTTCAAACCCACGCCCTCTAACTCCAAGCTTGGCGCCACATTGCTCCCCTGCTCCAACCTCACAATTATCCTTGCCCCTTGGGGTGGCGAGTAGTGGCAGCAGGAAGCCCTCCATGGCATGTTCTGTTTGGAGTCTCTTCGGGAGCCAAATATACTCTTTTTGGAAATAACATGCACCTCTGACTTGAATAGGTAATGAGATATATTTATAATTGTATTCCTTCCTCCCCAACCACCAGTGCCAAGCATAGTGTTCAGCATACAGAAGGAGCTTAATATATGTTTGTTGAATGAACAAACAAGTGAATAAATTATATGTCACCTAACTTCCCTAGACTTAACTTTCACCATATGTACCATGGAGACCACAGTGACCTCTCTCCAGGGTCAGCCATGAGAAGTAGTTTGAGAGTAGTAGTGTGTGTGATGTCATGAAAAGAGGGTTAGATTTTGCATATTGAGATTCAAGTTTGGAACTCTAGCTTTGTGACTTTAGGCAAGTCTCTGGACTCCAGATTCCTCATTTTTAAGATGGGGTAAGGGAAAAGAAAGAAACAAGCATTTATTAAATGCCTACTATATGTCAGGCACTGTGCTAAATCCTTTACAAGTATCTCATTGGGGAGAAAAATACTTGTACTATTTATTTCACAGGGTTGTTGAAAGGGAAGCATTTTATACAACTTTTGATAATCGTGGAAATGCAAGTTATGATGATGATGATGGTGATGATGACGATGATGATGGTGATGATGACGATGATGATGGTGACGATGACGGTGATGATGGTGATGATTCTAGATCCTCATCTCTTTTTACTTTCTCCAAACCATCACAGGCACAGTGGTTCTTCTCAAGTCAGCCATATAGTCCTTGTGTTTTGGGGCTCCCACTTTGGTGCTGTTTAACAAAACCAATAATGTGCTATGTGGGCAGTTCTATGATTTCATTCTGTACCCACTTGGGAGCCTTCAAAGTTCATACCAGAAAGGGGATCAGTTGGGAGTGGAAATAAGTTTGAATCTGGCTTTTAACTTAAAGTATTGTTCTTTGTCAGATAATAAGAAGTGACGTCAACGAGAACCAAAGGACAGGAAAGATAAAAGTGGGACAGTAGAATGCCAGTTTTCTCTAGAACAACAGGGAATGAACATTCTTTAGGTAACAGGAGTTTGAGAGCTGGCTGGTGTCCTAGGATGTGTAGCTCAGACAGATGAGCATTCCCTTGGAACTACAGAATCCAGCATGCCAATCAGTCTTCAAGCTTCTATTACCTGTACATAAACACTCCTCACTTCTGATAGCTCACGAATGTGAATGGCACTGATTTTTTTTAGGGCTTATCTTAAACAATTTTTTGGATGTATGCCTGGGGAAAAGGAATACTTACGAAGAGACTTCATTAATCCCCAGGATTGGAGGTTAGCTTGAGTTTCAATGATTAGTTCATCCGTCTGTCAGACATGATCTAGCTAACAGATGGAGTATTAATGAGGGGAAAAGAACCACCGTGTCTCAGGCTCACATGCCTGGAATCGATGTTTGAATTGCTTCCAAGTCAATAAAACCTCTGGGAATCCTCCTTTCTGTTCTATAAATGGTTCTCTCATTCTCTCCTGGCCTCCAGCCACCATACCACTATACTGTGGTTTTAAAGTTGGGAAACCAACACCACCACAAGAACCCAGAGTGCTCTCTGCTCCCTCCCAGAAACAATAGACACTCCCAGATGAAAAGAGATTTCCAGGCAGATGTACATTCCCCAGCTTACATTTAAAAAATCTGTAAAGTAAACCTTGCTTTCTGATCAGGGCTTGAGGAAGGGCTGACTGAAATGGGATAGTGTTAGACAATAAAATAAAATTTAGAAACTATTTATTATGTGCCTACTCTACTCAAAGTGAGAAGCAGCAGTATGGTGTGGTGGATAGAGGGCTAGCCTAAAAGTCTGAAAGACCAGGGTTCAAGATCTGCCCTCACCCATACTGGCCCTACAACCTGGACAAGTCAGTGCCCTGGACAACTCTCTAAGACTTTCTGAGTATAGCCAAATTGACCTGCATCAGTGGAAGTAACTTCTCCAGTAGAAGTTCCCCACATGGATGAATCGAAAGTCTAGAAGTATCTTTCCCACCCCCAATCCTCACCCCATTCTCTGTCTATGATATTAGAAGGTCAAAACATGGTATGCCCATATGTCTGGATTTGAGTAAGGCATTTGGACAGAGAGGTGATATCCCATTTGCTCCTCAAATCCCAATGGGGAGGTTGTTGCTATTATTGTCCCCAGTTTACAGTTGAGGAAACTGAGTCAGACAAAGGCTAAGTGACTTGCCCAGGCTCAGAATTTGAACTCAGATCTCCCTGATTTCATGTTTATGATTTCTATGCACTGCACTACCTGTCATTAAGCAGGATAAGACCAGAGAATGAGGGATGATGGCTGGTCTGGGGCTTTCCCCCCCTGGAGTTTCTAGGAAGAACTCACCAGTGAGAGAAGGGAGTAGAGTCAGGAGGCAGCTGAGGCATGGTAGCTAAGTGTAGAGAATGAGGGATGGTTGTTCTGGGGCCCTTACTCAAGATGGAGGCTTCTAGAAGAACTCACCAATGGGGAAGAAAAGGGCCTGCAGGAACAGAGTCAGGAGGAAGAGCCATGTGAGATCAGTCGATTGACCAGACCCAAAGAGTAGTGATTAATGGGTGGTTGCCAGTCTGGAAGAAGATCTCTAGGAGGTGTCAGAGATGAGAGAAGCAAAGAATTTCAGATCTGGATGAGGGGCTATCTAGCCCATCTAATCCATAGCTGAATAAATATTTTTTCTACAACATTTTGAACAAGCTGTCATACAGCCTTTGCGTAAGGCGCTCCAATGAGGAGCAACCCACTACTTCCTGAAGCAAGATCTTCCATTTTTGGACAGCTCTAATTGTTAGGAAGTTTTCCCTTATATTAAACCTAAATTTGCCTTTTTGTAACTTATACCCAATGTTTATAGTTCTTCTGTCTGGTGACAAATAGAAATAAAAAAAATCTAATCATTCTTCCTTCAAAGGTAATCTTTCAAACGCTTGAAGACAGCTGTTCTGTTCTGCCTGACTTCTCTTTTTTAAGGCTAAATATCCCTAGATCTTCCAACCAATCCTCACATAGCATCTTCTAGACTCTCTAGCTCAACAATGTTTTTCCTAAAATATGATTCCCAGAGTGGAACAGAACACTCTAGATTGGTCCATCCAGAGCAGGCGATGGCAGAATCTCCTTATTCCTGGAGGCTATGCTTGGAAGCCTGAAAGATCTCTGTTCTTGGACTTATCTTCCCGAATATTTTTTTTTTTTATCAATCACATACTTATGACACAAAGCTGGGAGGGGTAGCTGACATTATGACAGAAATGGGATCCCTAAAGATATTGACAGAGTAGGACAATGGACCAAATTGAATGAGATAAAATTTCTTAGGGATAAGTGATAATGATAATAAAACGGTAGTTGACACATGCCATGATTTTAGGTTTACAAATTCTGATATCTAGATTTTCTTATTTACTCTTTCCAAGAATTACCAATATTATTATCCCCAAGTAAATGCCTTATCTTGGGTGTGATAAATAGCTACACAACTCTACTTGCAGCTTCTAGACTAGAGATTAATTTGAGGTATAGAAATTTAGGAGAACTTGAGGGAAACTTGAGGGAAGACCCAGTTCAAGGGGGGAAGAGCATTAAATAAAAGCTCCAAAGGAGAAGGTAGTTGGTAACAAAGTGAGAAAAGGTAATCAAAGTGGATTGATATGACAAGCTAATAATATACCGTGAGAATAGGGAAGTTGTGTATGTCTTTCAAGTCAGTAATAGGTGACAAGGGAGAATAAAAGGAGCAAATCTGCAAAATAGAAGAGAATAAAAGCTTCAAAAGGTGATAAAAGGATACAAATGGCCAATAAGAATGGAGAGCTAGTGGCTAAAAGAAATTGTGGTACATGACCATGATGGAATACTATTGTGTTGTAAGAAATAATGAATAAGAATTCAGAGAAGCATGGGAAGATATATGAACTGATGATGCAATGTGAAGTAAGCAGAATCTGGAAAACAATATACATAATGAATACAAAAATGCAAATGGAAAGAACAACCACGAAACAATGGAAATCAAATCCTGTGTAATTATATGATTAACCTTGGCCCTAAAGGGGAGCAAATACTTCTCTGCTTCCTTTAATCATTTAAAGAAGTAGGATACCATGAGTGGGGGAAGTTGCACATAACCTCAGACTTTTTGGAATATATTTTAGCTTTCCAGATCTTTTTTTCTTTTCTTCCTACTTTGTTATACCTTTTTGGGAGGGGAAGAAAACATGAATCATGTAAAAACAAAGGCTGTCAATAACATTTTATTACAAAGCAAAACACAAGAATAGGAATGGGGATCAGGGAGAATTTTGTAGAATTGAATGTGCAATGTTTATATTTTTGCCTTGGATCCGTGACTACTACTTATGCTCAAAATGCAGGTCTACTTCCCAAAAGAGGTGAAAGGACACGAAGAACAGCTCTCCACACTAGGTTTTCATGGACAGTCAAGTGGTCCACAGGGCCTCCGCTGGGCAAATTAAGAAGAAAGAGGGCCTGAAGAGTCAGAAGGGAAGCAACATATTTCAGGAAAGTTAGAAGAATGTCACAGAGGAGGAAGGGCACTTGAACTAAGAAACAAATCAATTTGAATCTCTGTCTTCAAGGGGGTGGGATGGATAATTCTGAGGAAGGGCAGCTGCTTTTAGGAACAAAGAAAGGATGTCACCGTCATTGTTAGGTGAAAGATCATCCCGTAAGGGTCATGGGTAGAGGCGGTTGGTAACTCTCTGATGAAGGGAACTGAAGGAGCTTTTTGCCAACTTGATAACTACAAGAGGGAGGTCTGTTGTCTTCCTTCTAAGACATAACAGAGAATGCCCCAAGACTTGTCCAAACAGGTGATGATTACCTGTGTCTTGAGATTCATGTGGGCACAAACGAAACTGCTAGAAATAACCCAAGAATCATTGCCAAATTCTACCCCAACAAGTGGGAATTATTTTCTAGATTTTTTTTCTCATCAACAGGGACAAAATTGTTGCTTGGGTAAAAGTGATGGGGCAAGATAGCCACTGTTGGCCCTGGGTTTGTAATAGAAAAGTAAAGGAAAGCTGGGTATAGTCTGACATACCCCCCTAGCCTTTAAGACAACAGATTTTAAAGGCTTTGGCAGACTCAATCAATCAATAAAGCTTTTGTTAAATGTGCTAGGCACTGCAGATGAAAAAAAGTGAAATAGTCCCTGCCTTAAGGGATTTTCATTCTATGGTGCAGGCAAGTCTTTACCTACACAGATGAATGCAAAATATAAACAAAAGTAATTTTTTTTAGGAGAGGAAGGGAGGAATATACTAGGAGCTGTAGGGTTCAGGAAAAACCTTAGGTCAAAAGCAGCTCTGGAGCTGAATCTTTAAGGAAAGTGGGGGTTCTAAGAGGCAGAGATGAGGAGGAAATTTGTTCTCAGCCTGGTGGGAATGCATTAAGGCACAGAGATTCATCCTTGACGAACAGGCCATTATGGCTGGACTACAGAGTACATGAAGGGGGAATAATGTTTGGTAAGGCTGAAGAGGTAAGTAAAGGCACGGTTGTAAAATACTTTGAATGCCAAACATAGGAGTTTCTATTTGATCCTAGAGGTGATGGAGAGCCACTGGAATCTGCTAGGTTGGAGAGTGACATAATCAGATCAGTGCTTTAGGAAAGCCCCCTTGGTAGCTGTATGGCATTGCAGAGGGGAGACTTAAGGCAAGGAGGCCAACTAGGAGATTATTGCAGTAGTCCAAGTGAAGAAATCCAGCATGGTATAGTGGAGAATCCCAGGGGACCCAAGTTCAAATTCAGGCTCTGCCACTTACTTGCTGAGTGATCCCAGACAAGTCAGTTCATCGTTTTGGAAGCCAGTTTTCTCTTCTATAAAATGATGGGGTTCTCCTAGATGACCAGCTCTAGAGCTATGACCTTATGATCCTATGGATTAAAATTCTACAGGGGAAGTCAGCCTCATAGAGATGGGAAACTGCAGAATGAAATTCTGAAGATAGGAAGGGAAATGATTCTTATGCAGAAGAAAAATGAGAGCTCTCTGAAGAGACAGATGTGGATGCATAGGGTACTCACTATTCACCATAGATTTTAGAAAGATACTCATAGAAGCAAGGCTGGGTAGCAGAGGATAAATACAAAAGTGTGTCATGACCCTGTAAAAATAGCATTGGAGTGCTAAAACTCAGAAGGAGCTGAGGCCAGTGAGGATTGCAAAGGACATAAAAAAGCTATATTGATGAGGAGAGTTCTAGAACCCATTACTAAAGAGATGAACATCTAGCAAAGTAAGGGATGATGACAAAGAGCTAGCAGGGATTCATCAAGAACAGGTTGTGCCAATCCAACCTTATTTACTTTTCTTTCTTGACAGAGCCCTAGCTTTCTCATCTGTAAGATAAATGGGTTGGACTAGATGGCTTTGTTCTTTCTTCTAGTTTTCAGATTCCATGATTCCAAGTCCAATGCCTACCGGTGGTCCAGCAGTATGGGCTGATTGCCAGTCCCTTCCTTCCTAATGAATCTGGAAATCCAGGATACAGTAGTTTGCTGGGGAAGGCCTGGGGAAAAAGCTCTTCAGTTATGCAGTTGTGATCATCAGTGGCAGGATCCCTGGCAGCTGCTGCGGAGCCTGGAGGATTCTAATACCAGCCTTCTATTTCCTCATTGGTCCACTGAGAGCCAATTTTTTTTTTTTAAACAAAAGGGCTTATAAACCCAGAGGTTTCTTTTGGAACATTCCCTCTGCCATGGTTTGACCTTTCAACCCCAGCTCAACCTGTAATCTCAGGGAAAATGAAGATTGGCTCATTTCTAGGGAGAAAAAAGCAAAGCAAAGCAAAACAAAACAAAACAAAGCCCTCTTCAGGAAGCCACCACACACAATTAGGCCTCAGACTGCGAGCTGTCATTACCCTCAGCTCCAGGGGTGCTTGGTTGCCGAGTTTACCTCCCAATTCATACCCTGCCTGTTGGGCTTGAGGTCAGACACAGGACAGGCAGTGAGGAAAGCTCCATTGTCGGAAAAGGAGTGTTGGATTTTCTGAACTGCCCCTAGCTTAGAGCTGTGGGCAATGATAATTAAAGCTGGGGAGGGAAAGGGTGAGGAAGTTCACCGAGTACACTTGATTCTCTGTCCCCTTATCACCCAAACAGAGTGGTGTAGTACAAAGACCTCTGGCCTGGGAAACAGGAGGGTCTAATCTTGGCTCTGTCCCTAATTGGCTGTGACACCTTGGGCAAGTCATTTATTCTGAGCGTCTCCTCATTTGTAAACTGGGAGGGTTGGAATGCTGACCTCTAAGGTACCTTCCGGCTCTAAGGTTCTATGTCTTTGAGCCACGATATGTGTAGTTCTGACTTCAAGTTCATTCTTGTTCTCCCTTTCCCCATGTCCCTCTTCTCTCCATCAGAATGCCCTTTGGCCTCCTCTCTACCTACCAAGTCAGCTTGGCAACGGGTGCTGACTTGGCATTAGGAGACCTAGATCTACTGTATCCTGTTTTAGATGCTTACTTGCTATAGCTGGTCGCTTAACTTCTTAGAGACTCAGTTTCCTTAAATGTAAAATGGTGATAATACCATTGCTACCTATCCCACAAGGCTGTTGTGAGGAAAATGTCTGGCAAACCTTAAAGTGCTATATCAAGGTGAGTTAACAGGGAATGTTTCCTAGATCTACAATAATTCTACGTCTTCTAGAAGGCTTCCTGAGTTCTCCAGCCCCCATGATCTCTCCTTCTCTGGACTCCACTAACACTTGCTGCCCATACCACTCATTCGGACACATCATATTTACTGCTACTTAACCAAGGGTGCTTTCTTTTTGTAGGTCTTTAACCAATCACTGCTTGGGTGGGGGTTAGACCTGTGGCCACCCCACCTTCTCAGTCCTAGCTATCTATAAAGTTTAAAAACAATGCGATGTCACAAGTATTAAGCTTCTGTGTGCAAAGCAAGGTGCTGATGATACAGAGACAAAAAAGTCCAACATCATCTCTGACCTTAAGGAGCATAGTTTACTGGAGGATACAACTGTTGTACAGATAAGTGGCTGTAATACAAGGTAGAGTGTAACTGGGGAGAGGCAGGGGAGGAGTGATCCAGAAGATGTTCTCTAAGAAAATTTGAGGAGGGAAAAAATACATTTAGCAGAAAGGGTCAGAAAAGGCTTCACAGAGCTGAGCCTTAAAGGAAGAGAGTTTGACTGGGTTGTTTATGGTGTTGGGGAGGCAGTGTGGGGGGTTGGTCATCCTCATTTTCCTCATCTGTAAGAAGGTGAGGTTGGATTAAAGGACTTCTAAGGTACCTTCCAGCTCTAAACCTATGATTGTATGTTAACCTAGCAATATGCACAAGCATTGCATGTCATTAAGCACAAGTCAAGCAAAACTAACCTTGTTTAGGATCATTAGATTGGTGGATCGCGGACTATCTAGATTGTAGCAAAGCATTTGATAGAGTCTTTCATGGTCTTCTTCTGGACAAGATGCAGATCTATGGGCTGGGTGAGTTAAGTGAGTTTATAGCTGGTTGAATTACTTGTACCCAAAGACCATGGATTGCTAGACTTCTCAGAATCTCTGAGTTGGAGGGGACCTCGGTTGTCTGATTTAGCTCCTACGTGAACCAGGAATTCCCTTTACAACATCCCTCACAAGCCAGAGGTCTCCCTTTTGGAGACCTTCGCTGATGGGAAGGTCACTACCTCCTGAGGCAGTCCATTCCACTTTAGGATAGCTCTAATTATTGAAAAATTTTCCTTACATTGAACAGAAAAATGTCTCTCTCCAACTTCCACCCATTGTTCCTAGTTCTATCCTTGGAGGCCACGAAGAACAAATCTAATTCATCTACATGACTGCCCTTCAAATTCTTGAAGACAGCTATCATGTTCCTCCTAAACCTCTTCTCCAGGATAAACATCCTAGCTTCCTTCAACTTATCCATTGTTGTCGAAACACATATCTCCCATCCTGGGATTTCTTGAAGCCAAGAGTAATTATTATTTTCATAAAATGACAGCACCAGATGAGAACTCCAGAGCTTATCTGAACTATTTTAAAGCAGGCACGGTCTCTGACCAAAAGAGAGACTATTATTAATATTTTAATGTAATTTTGTTTGGTCATCAGAATTGATTAAAAGTCATATTTAATAAAAACCTAATAACTAATTTCAAATGTTCTCTTTTGTTTTTATTATCTATAGACATATGTGTATCTTTCTCTTTTTTTCTATGTGTACACACACACACACACACACACACACACACACACACACACAGGTTCACTCACCCTTTCTTTCTTTCCTTTTAAGCCCCACTTTGTGATCCTGGTTTAAATCATGCCTCTGAAATTTACTTACTCTATGATCCTAGACAAGTCACTTAACCTCTATCCACTTTAGAAAACTCTCTACGACTTGTTTCCCAAGTCATACATGGGTGATGACCCCATACAGATGAAATCACAGCACCTCCATGTGTTTATATACTAGGAAGGTAAGTCAGTAGTTCATTCGGTGTTTAAAAGACCGGAATTTCAGCAAGGCATTAGAAAATCTTTCATGAGATCACTGGAGACAAATTTGAAAGATGTGAACCAGATAGTACAGTTGGATGGATTCCAAGCTGGCTGAATGGCTCAGCCCTAAGCCCTATCCTGTATATAGCTAGTGGGAACATGTTTACTTGTTATCTTCCCCATTAGATTGTGAGTTCTTTGAGGGCAGGGACTGGACATCTTTTGCCTCTTTTTGTATCCCCAGTACTTAGCACAGTGCTTGACACATAGTAGGCACTTAATGGTTACTGACTGACTTGAGGGAGTAGTCAGTTGACCATTGGGGGCCCAATCAAACAGGACAAATGGGGGTTGAAAGAGTGAGCCTAGAGGGGGTACTACAAGTACACATATTTCTCCACTATGCATGAAATCTTTAATAAAACTAACCATGTACTGGGGCACAAAAATCTCATAAACAAATGCAGAAAAGCAGAAATACCAAACACATCCTTTACTGACCACAACATAATAAAAATTATAACAAATAAAATGCCTTTGAAGAAAGGATTCAAATTGAAATGGAGACCACATAATTTAATTTTAGAGAACTTGTGGTTCAAAGAACAAATCATAGAAACAATAGGTAATTTTATTAAATAGGTAATTTTCATCAAAGAAAATGACAACAATGAGGAAATATGCCAAAACTTTTGGGATACAAAGAAAACAGTCTTTTTGAAAATTTTCATATCTCTAAATACTTTTATCAACAAAAGAGAGAAGGAATTGATTAATACTTTGGAAATGTGACGAAAAACCAGAAAACCAATATATCCAAAACCTCCAACTAAACGCTAAAATTAAAATTATGAAAAATCAAAGAAGAGATTAAGAATATTCAAAACAAAACTCCATCAATTAGATAAATAAAGTAAGAGCTGGGGTTCTTTTTTGGGGGGGAAATCCACAAAAAAACCTGTTAGTCCATCTAACTAAAAAATAAACCCGAGGAAAATCAAATCACCAATATAAAAAATGGGAAATGAGTTTTTACAACAAATGAAGAAGAAATTAAAGAAATTATTAGAAACCACTTTCCTCAATTACATGGCAGCAAATTGATACTTAAATGAAATGGATGAATAATTATAAAAAATAAGATACTCAGAATGAAAGAGGAAACGGAATTTATATACCCACACTCAGAAAAGAAACTGAACAAACCATAAAATCCCAAACAAACTCTCGAAGTAAAAAGTCCCAGGAAGATGTGGACTTATAAGTGAATTCTACCAACTATTCCAAGAACAGTTAATTCCCATATTTAATAAGCTGAATATAAAAATAGGAAAATAAAACATCCAATTATTCCTTCTACATGGGTTATGATATCTAAATGAAGAAGAGACAAAGCAGAGAAAGAAAATCATATAACACTATCCTTAATGTATTTAGATGCAAAAATATGGAATAAAAGATCAAGCCACTGGACTAGATGACATCTAAAATCCCTTCCAGTTCTGTGTTTATGATCTCATTATCCGTCATATAGTGCTCTTTGATCCTGTTAGTCAGGGATGGCTGTCCCCCTTACATGTCACATTTTCATTTTGTACCTCACACTTCATTTTGCAACTCTTTAAATGTACCTATTATGTCACGTGATCATATGTACTCTCATTTTATCCCTTTATTAGACTGTCAACTCCATGATGGTAGGGACTGTATATTATCTGGATTTTGTATCTCCTTTCCCACCCTTACCCTGGCACATTTTAAGGGCTTAATAGTTTTTTGTTGAATTTTAAAACATAGTGAAAACAACAACTATTATCTAATAATAGGCAATAGTTATATTATCCTGCAAAGTTTGCAAAACACTTTACATAGACCATCTCCATCTGATCCTTATAACCACTCTGTGAAGTAGTTGTTGCTATTATCCTCATTTTACAGAAAGAGAAACTGAGGCTAAGTGACCAGGATCGCTTAAATAACAGAGGCAGGATTTGAACACAGATCTTCTTGACTTCAAGTTCCACATATGATCTACTATACCAAACTTCTTCTTAAAATTAATTGCTTAGCTCCCTTGAGAGGTTGTGTTTTGCCCTGGGTCCTGCAGCTGGTATGTCTGAGTCAGAACTTGAACCCAGGTCTTCTTAATGCTAAGGCTGTTTTGTTTACTATCCCATGTTGCAATATTTGTTAATCAGAAGATTTTGCTCTTTTCATTACTCAAGTTAATATTACTTTGGAGTTTTTTTTAAGAGATTGTTACACAATGAATTCTTCCTAAATTCTTTATAGCTTTATTTCATAAAACATACCACTCCAGAAGAGCAGTTTTTCCCCCTAGTCAGTTAAGTAGAGAAGTTTACTCAACAGGAGATATAATTTTCATCTGAGTTCGAGAAAATGAGTTTTTCCTGCAGGCAACATTACTCTGTACCCTTCATTAAAAGGCTAAGGTCACAGTAGTGAAAAGAGCTTCCCTAGTCCTGGAACTGCACAAATTCAAGGATGAGTCATTAGTTGGGTCCATTGATGTTGAAGGAAATTTTTCATAATCATTAGGACATGTGCTGGGATGGCAACGGAAAGTTCCAGAAAAGATGCTTTCCTCTTTGTTATCTATAACAGGAATATCTAGATTACTATGTAATTATTATGTATTATCTGTTATATACATAATAAGTTATATAACATAGATGTTTAATATACATAATATAAACATAAAATATATATATATATATATATAATATCTATAATGGTAATAACTCTCCATTCTTGAGCTTCCTGTACAGGCTGAGGCTGCTTGGACAATAGCTACACTTCTGGGTTTATCCAATTTGATTGACTCTGTTTTATATCACCAGTACTCCTCTCTCCCTTTTTCTTCACCTTACTTTATTGCTTCAAGGAGCCGTGATCTCATTCACTAGTGCTCTATGTACTGAAGCAGAACACAACCCTTTTACAGTGAGTAGATAGTTTCACGGGTTGTTGTGACCAGAAAAAAAAATGACCTGGTTGCCAATGCCCTGGCGATGAGCCTCTTTGTAGTTAGGCTGGGTCCTTGGATGACAAATAGACCATTTAAAGCTAGGCTTGTACTTGAAGCCCTATCAGCTTGCTAGGACCTGCCACAACTTGGGCTCCTCTGGCACTGCTTTCAGGGACAGGGTCATCTCCACCCTATGAGGAGGCATCACGGTAAGCCTTCGTTGAAAGTGTCCCATCCTTAATCCAACAATCTATCTACATCAGCAATCTTCCCATGACTTCACACAACGCTTAGCTCAAGGTCTCCTGCATTACAGTTTTCACTGTACTTGTTTTGCCCTCTATTAGATTTAAGTCCCTTAGAACAGGGCTTGTGTTGTATCTGTTTTTGCATCCTCAATGCTTAGGCGCAACACCTTATGTAGTTTCATTAATTTTAGCTGGACCCCTATAATACTGTTGGTGTGGGAAATTCCCCCAACTGATGCAAGTTTGCAGTTGCTCAGTAAGTTAGGCTTAGAGTTACCTGTGGCGCTGAGAGTTAGTCTAGCATGTTCAAAGTTCATGGGTTTACCATCAAATGTATCTCTAAAGTTTAAGTATGGAAGCTAAGATGAGAGAGTTTTGAACCTGCCAACATCAGGAAGCCAAACTTGTCCTGACAAGCAGATTCATTAGAGTTACCTGGTGGCTAGGTGGCTCAGTGGATAGAATGCTGGGCTTGGAGTTGGGAAGACCTGAGTTCAAATGTGACTCAGACCTTTACTAGCTGTGCAACTTTGAGCAGGTCACTTACCATGTCTGCCTCCATTTTCTCAGCTGGGAAAATAATAGCACCCACCTTCCAGGGTTTTTATGTGGATTGAATGAGGCATTTGTAAAGTACCTAGCACACAGCAGGCACTTAATAAATGCTTATTGCCTTTGTTCTTCCTTTCTGAACTGTTTAATAACTTGCCACAGTATGTGGCAAAGGAGAATTTGAACTGAGGTCTTCTCGACTCCAAGACTGCCTTCCACCTATTATGCCAGGATGTCACATGTAGTAGGTGTTTAATAATGTTAAGTTTTGTTGATTAAAACTTCTTGTACACGCGAAGGGTCCATTATTGCATCACACTTTTTCTCTGCACAGTATTCGTCTGGGACTGGAGCTTCTATGTTGGAAGAGTTCGTTAGCTTGAGAATGGTTTTAAATATAACCGAGATACTGTCCCATTTAAAAATACCCATGGATCGCAGTATCAGGACTCGTCTTTATTCATATACAAGCACGTTAAATTTTAATTTAATTTTATCTTCTAAATATAGTCATACATTTTTATTTTAGTTGCATTCCAAAAGATATAAACTGATAGTACTTTCCAGGGCAAGACTATCTGGTTTTATTTTGTATTACTCCCCTCTAATCCCATCTCTAAGCCTTTGTATACATCTATGCCTGGAATAAACTTTCCCCACTTCTTAGAACCCATGTCTTTCAGTGTCAAGTCAGATGTTTCCTTCTTCATGAGGCCTTTCTTGATCTGCCCAGCTGCTATTGTATCCTCACTAAATTACTTTGTATTTATTTGTTTCATTTGCGTGTACTTATGCGTATGTATCTTGTCTCTCCCTGTAGAAGCGAGCTCCTTGAGAGCAGGGGCTTTTTCATTCTTGTCTCTTATTCTCAACATTCAGCTCTAAATCTATGGCCCACAGTACCTAGCACATAGTAGACTTAATAAATGCTTTTGGTTAAGATGGATTTCCTTAGGCCATGTCTGAAATAAGTCTGATTGCTTTATACTACCCTTGCTCTCATGAGGGGTTTACAATGAAGTTGGTCTGGAGATGGCAGAAACCTAAGAGGTCCATCTGGTCAAACACCTCCATTACACACATGAGGAAAGTGTCTCTAAGCTCCTGGAGGGTAGGGGCTGTCATTTGCCTCTTTTTGTATCCCTAGTGCTTTGATGGTACCCGGCATATAGCAGGTGTGTAATAAATGTTTATGTATTCATCGCTGCCCAACCGTAGCAAGGTCTGTTTTATGATGTGAGAAGGTTCAGCACTCTCATCTCTTTTCAGCTTTCATTCTTAAGCTTTAGAAAAGCATTGGAGCATACCTTCTCGCACTCCGAATCTGATTCAATGCCTCACTCGATCCTCCTCGGAGGTACACAATTCTGATGAATTACTCCTGCCTGCTGTGAGTCCAAACACTCCTCGCCTCCCCCCAAATTCCCCACAGCTCAGCATCTTTTCCGTAAGCCCGTTAGAAGATGGGCAAAGGCCCCAGTGAGAAGTGTCTTGGTAGCTGCGGTCCCTGCTGTGGTTTGCTGGCCTGAGAGGTCCCAAATGATGTGGCCTGTGATTCTTCCCAGCTTGAAAGACTGTAATAAGGTTTGATGTAGCAGAACACAACGTTCCCTCTGGCCTCCCGCCCCAAGGCAGCTCCAAAGGGCATTTCATCCTTCATCCTCCATCTCCAGCAAGGAGCCAAATACCGCAAGCGTCATTCTGTTTTAGAATTATGTAACACTGGCATTCTAAAGCAAACTGCCCTGCTGTGCACCAACAGATGCTCTCTCTGTTTAAAGGGTAGCGACCCGATGGCATTTAGTCTTGGAAAAGAGCGTCAGATCATTCTCAACTTGAGTGGTATGCTTGCCAAGCAGCTCCCCCTCTCTAGGGAGATTTTTTTTTTTTTGTTTACCAGGATTTAACAACTTGAAAAAAAAAAAGCACAATTGCTCATTGTTCAGCGGGAGCACAAAGGTCACGTGCCACTTTTGGTGCACAGTGGTTTTCCACTTCCCCTCCTCCCCTTCTTCTATTTGATTCCCTCAGTGGGGAGTAGCGCATTCTGTAATTATCATTATCTTAAAGCAGCAATGAGCAAGGTAACTGAAAAGTAACCAGACCTTGGCACCTAATGCTAAAGAGAAGTGTGCACTCAGCCCCAGGGCAAAATCACCTTCTAATAATTTAATGGTCTTTTTTTACCCTCTGCCCTGGCTCTGTGAAGGCTATTGAGGTCGCTTATCTTGGACAAACACATGGATGCATGTGAGGATGCCACATAAACGCACTGGGTATGGAAACTGGGAGATGATTTATCATTCTGTGATATGCTGGTGGGCTTCTGAGGACATCAAGAGAAACTGTACTAAGCTGTGTGACTCTTGACAGACGTGCTGAGGACAAAAGCTGAGTCCCTGATCCTGAAATACATACATAAGTTTCACACATTTTCCACAAGAGACATTACATTACCTAGAGTTATATATGTATGCACACTACGTATATATGCATGTATTCGTACATACATATGTGTTTTACCATAGCAAGACTTTTCTTTAAAATGGCAGCAAATAAGACTTTTCATCCAAGTGTTTTAAAACACCCTATAAATGTCACTGTGAATTTTAAAATATTGTAATAAAATAGCCTGTTGTGTTCAGTTTGCCAGATGATGCAGGGACATTTAACTCTGCATGGTTCTTGACCCCAGAGAAACATTATGCAGGATAGGGATATGTGTATGACTTGTTGACTTGTTCTGATAATTGCTTTTCATGCGAAAAAACGAGACCCAAAAGCCTTATTTGCTATTCCCCCAGGCCCCTGGGTTCCTCTGCTGTTTGGAATCATTTACATTTCTTTCTATGTCCCAATAGGTGTGAGGGAGAAGCAGGGTTTGAACAGTCTGGAACTGGCCAGAGCTTAGTACTCCTACTGTCTCTTGCTTGTCTCTCATAAACATCTTACAAAATTCTATGTGGAAAAATTACCTTCTAAATGGAAATCTGGCATTTGAAGTCCTGCTGCTTGTTTTCAGAAAAATATTGCTGACAACAATACAGCGTTCCACCTCTGACATTTCATAGGAAGCTGCTATAAGGAATGACTCACACGAAATAGATGAGGCACTTATGCAGGATTTCTTATACTGGGCTTATAGTTCTGCTTTTGACTTAGCTCTCTGTGGGTGAACACAACAGATTCTAGGGTGGGTACTTAGCATATATCTTGGCTACTCTTTAATGCCCCCCACCAAGGTATAACAATGAATCTTCTCATCATTTTGTGAATACCCTACTAACATAAAGGTTTAGACTTCTTCGCATGATAAAGCCCTGAGGTCCTGACAATAAGAAATATCTATGAATAAGCTTATAATTAAATACATTCAGAAATAAATGCATAAGTTTTGGGTGACAGCAGAAGTGGGAATAAACTATTCCCCTCCCAATCCTTCTCCATTAAGAAAACAAGAGGTCATTCTCCATTGGGTAGGATTTCAAATGAGGTAAGGTGGGGGGAGACGATTACTAGGGGAAAGTTTTGGCTCCTGCAGCTTATAAGGTTCTAAATAGTCAAGACTAGATTTCTGATCTACCTCCACCCACTCCCTGCCCCCAGCTGTTTGTTTAGTTGTTCAGAGGTTGAATTCCCAAAGGCTTATCTAGTCAATGCTACTGTGGTAAGTGGGCAAATTTCAGGTGGACTGTGGTCTAGAAGGACACCCACAGGGGCCATAAGCTAATTGCCAAAGTTCATCGCTGAAGCTGGAAGCAGTTGGCTACTGGGCAGTTTTGATTAAAATGACTAACAAAGAACTTTTAGGGACTCCTTCTTGCTTCCTAGGGAGCCCCGTAACGTGCCTGGCTATGGGTGGCAAGCAAGTTGAGGTAGCCAGGGGTAGCTGCAACGATGCCTGATTAGTCTCTGCAGAGGTACAATTCAAGGACAGGCTGCAGAAAATGACTACCAAAGGCATCACTGTTCACTCTAGAAAAAAAGAGAAATGGCTTTAAAGTACAATGAGAAGGCCGTGGCTGCAGCCCTCCAGTGTACAAACCCACAGGATGATTCTCTGCCCAAACACTTTCAATGGCCAGAATCCTTCCCTCCATTGGACACTGCAGCACCCTCAGGCCTGGCAGCCAGACAGTGGGCATGGAGTCAGGCAACAACAACAAAACACATTAGAAATTGGATTGCTTTTTATTGGACAGTCAATTACGTAAAGTGGAACACGCTGGCCTGACATTTTTCCCAGACCCTTAGGCTTAATTAGGAAGACATAATAAGCTATATACAACTTCAATTCCTATTAGATTTTAAGGTTACATTATTTATAGGCCCTTGTTTTCCCAATTCAGGATGAAAATGCACAGACATGTACCCCTGACTTGAGGGTCAGCTGTGAACTAAGGCTGTTTTGCTCATGGAGGAGTCCAGCTCTTGTGGAGGGGTTGGACTTTGCTGTAGAAGTGACATCTGGCTGGTTGGGAAAGGTCAGCTGGCTGAAGCGAGTTTGTCAATGAGGCGAGGAGGGGGGCACAGTGTGGCTATGTTTCCATCCTCTCACAGGAAAGGTGCCTGACTGTTCTCTGGGGCCTCTGCTCCCTGGCATTTGCTTAGTTTCCTTTATGCCTTCTTTTGGGGAGGTAACCCCCTCCTTATGTTAACTGTCTCCTGAGATGTTTTTCATGTAGACAGATATCATTACAAGTTTTACATTTGGCATACCTAAATGAAGTAGTGGAAAGCATTTTTGTGAAGAACCAGAGAGATGGGAAGAAATCATAATGGGGCAGGGGACCAGTGAGAATAAATGTCTGTTGAATTAATTAACTACTTTCTCCTGGTTCCTCTTTTTGCTTTCCCCAGGGGGCAGACAGAATGTCTTAAATGTTAAATGTCTTAATGTTTCATTGGAAAGTCATAGTAGTGTAACCTTTTCAAATTTACATGGGGAGAAAAGGCAGTCTAAGAGTTCTTGCATTCCTTCTGGCTATATTCAAGAGAAGAGAATTATGGAGAGAATTTCTTCCAGCCTTTTCTAAAATTCTCTTGTTAGAAGGCCATCTTCAGTCAGTTTCATCGGCTGAGCACTGGGTTATCCCACACTAAAACTATAACTCCATTGTTCTCAGGAACTCAAGGGACTGAGGAGAACTGAGAGAGGAGATGGATGGCAGGAATTATTGGACAAGTGCAGGTTGGGCTGGTTACCTTGTGTAGAGATGAGTTTGTCACTTCACTTAGGAAAGCAAAGAGAGATTGTTCTTCTTCCAACAGACTCCTGGCCTGTAGTTCTCAGCTTCTTCCTCTGCTCCTAGTCCTCTGACAAATGCGAACCAACTAAATTCCTGAACTTTAATGAATGACTGCAAATTTCTATAGGCAAGCCCCACACCTCTGTCTTTTAGAATTCTGATTGAAGAATACTTATTTAGAGAGACTTGGGAAAATACAGATTAAAATGTTTCACCATCCCTTCTTTCTTGAGAAGCAGATCTTTTCAGAGCGATACATATTCTTGCTTTAATTTACCTCTTCTAGTGGCTAAGCTAGAGTGCCCATAAAGGACCATTCTTAGACACTGGACAGCATGGTAGAAGTGAAGATCTGCTGCAGAATTTGAGGGATCTCCTTGGTATCCATGGCAACAAAGGAGCGGCCTGCCGGTAGAGTTTTCTGAAGCCTGTGGGTTTAGAAGGGGAAAGAAAATTACCAATGCAAATTGGGCCTTCCCTTCCTCTGCCAGCTGCAGCAACCTAGTCTCCTCAGAGTTTCTTAAAAAAAGGGAAGTTTTTACTTTCTAATACCTGGCCAGTCCTGGACATTCATCCAGCTGTCAGCAGGGATGAAGGGCTTGGGAAAGCAGTGAGAGGAATCACTGAAATGAGGGAGGACCTGGTATAAGGGTCTTTTCAGTAGGACAATGAGCCTCTTTCAAAGGATTTCCTTTCATTTATTATAGTCACCATTTCTGTTGTTTGAAATTCCCTCCTTAGAGGACAGGATTAATTGGGCTGATCCAGTGGTAGAAAGGGCTCTGGGGCATCATGGAGTTTATTGTTAGGATTTTTAACCATCAGAAAAACTATAGTCCCAATTCAAGGATCATTTTGTTACATCTTGTTGTATAATGACCGAGGGGAAGTCTTCATCCTCTATCTGCTGCAGAGTGAAGACAACACTGGGCTTGGATTCTGGAGAACTGGGTTCCAATTCCAACATGGACACTTATTAACTATGTGACCAGGGGTAGGCTCAGGATGAGTGTGCTTGTGCCGCCTCCCTCCAGAGTGGTTGGTTGAGTTATTTTGCTTACAGGACTTGGGCGACATTGGCTTACAAGGATGAACATTTCAATTCCATTCAATTCACATTTACTGAGCACATGTGATATGAAATGTGCAGTACTGGGTGCTGGAAATACAGAGGAGAAGACGAAAGAGGACACAATCATTTCACCTCAAGAAACAATAATCTATTGGAGTCAGGCTCTGAACCCAGGTGCTTTGCCTCCAAATCCTGGGCTCCTTCCATTATGCCACACTGCCTCCATCTGAGGAGGGAAGGATCATTTTAGGAGCTGCGGGGAATAAGAAGACTCTTCCTGGAAAAGGGGTACCTAAGAGCTGGAGTTCAACAAGAGATGATGTGGAGGAAGAAGGAGCAGAGGGTGACAGAGCTGGGACAGGCTGGGATATCAGGGATCAACAGTCCCCTAGGAACATGAAAAGCAGAGTGCCAAGAAATGGAGCATCCAGTCCCCTTCGATTCTAATGAAATAGAACAGTGAAATAAAGCTAAGCAGAGTGTTGGAGACAGATTGTAGAGGCCCTGGAATGAAGTCTGAGGAGTCCGCATGTTCTTAGGTGGGAACCATTCTAGGGAACCACAGGAAAGCTGTCCACAAGGGAGTACGGTGATGAGACCCGTGTCCTAAGAGGAAGAGAAACTGCAAGTAGAAAGACTAGTTAGACTGAGACCGAGGACCAGCCACGCAGAATTGGGTAGAGGTGACAACGAAAGGGGAAGTTCTTTCTTGTAGGTGGGCAGAATTGATGAGGGTCAAAAACAGTTTGGGAGCACTCCCACACTTAGATTTTAGAAAAAAGGAAGACCAGCCAGGAGAGGATATTGGGAAGCAATAGTTAGAAAAGTAAGAGAACCAGGAGGAAGCGGTGTCTCTGGAGGAAAGTCACCAAAGGAGGGCATGGTCAATAGGATCCTCTACTGTGGAATGGCAGAAGATGACGAGGCTTCGGAAGAACATCGAGATTGAGTCATTAGGAAGTCCCTGGCAACCCCCGAGTGGCAGGGAGGGAAGCCAGATTTCATCAGGTGGAGAAGTGGGCAAATTAACAACAAACAATAATAATGACAATTCATAGAATGCTCTAAGGCTTACAGAGTGCTTACAGATATGATTTTGTTTGATCCTCAGAACAACCCCGAGACGTTGCTGTTATTATTATCCCATTTTACAGACAAGGAAGCCAACAGAGATATAAAGTGACTTGTCCAGGGTCACACAACTAGTATCTGGCTACGGCAGGATTTGAACTTTCCACTGTACCACTGAGGGGTGATTAGGGAATTCAGGCAATAAGAAGTATAACAAGTAAGTGGAGAAGACGGAAGGAATAACAGGAAGGAATAACAGTCAAGTGAAGTTGTTTGTTTTTTTTAAGGATAGGGAAGACCTGAGGATATTTTGTAGACATAAGGGAAGGATAAAATAGAGAGGCAGAGATAAAAAAATGAAAGAGAGAAGGGATGATCAGCTCATTCAACAAGTAGTTACTAAAGCCTTCTATGCGTCAGGCACTATGGTACTGGAGATACAGAGACAAAAATGGACAGTTCCTGTTCTCATTACATCCTATCAGGGAAGCCAATGTGAACACACATGCTGTATACATATTCATCTATATAGAAACATATACCTATATTTACACATACATGCCTATGTGTAATACGCTTACGTATGCATACAAATATATACATATTAGTACATATATGCATTAGACATTCATATTATATATTACAATATATAAATATATTTACATACACATACAAATATATATATTCTCATCTATATTTCTATATAGATAAATACAAGGTAATATTTTGGGGAAGGCATTAGAAGCTAGGGGATCAGCAAAGGTTTCGTGTATACGTGTAAGGTGTTGTATTAGTTGAAGTTTGACAGAAAGTAGGAGTGCTAAGAGACAGAGGTGAAGAGGGTGTGCATTCCAGGCATGAGGGACGGATGAAACATTTCATAGACATTTCCTCTGTTTGATTCTACAAGAACACATACCTTACTGCTTGGTCACCTAAAGATCCAATGAATATGGCAAAAGCGTTGACTTGGGGGTTGGCTGTCAAGACCCGGGCGAAGCTCGTTGGGGGTATGCCGTACCGTTCCAGGTTAGCGTCGCTCAGGACAATGACAAAGTACTCATCAGCATCCTCTTTGGCAATCTCAGTGATGGCATGTTCTGTTCCTTCTAAAGTATGGTCTCCGCTCATGCAGAACTGTGTATGAGCATGCATCGTCTGTGAGTAGAAGATATGGATCAAAAATCTTGGTGAAGAAGCCCCTTTAAATAACGGCCATTTTCAACAGCAGCTATGGGTGTGTATCAGTTATTCCCATGGATACTAATGACTCGATGTGTCTGCGCTATTTCTGTGAAAGATGCTTGAGAAATTACACGATATAAAGCTGAGTTCTCAGACTGTTTCTTCTCGGTTCTGGGATAGAGCAGAATCACCTTTTCTGTTTTGGTTTTCTGGCTATTCGCAGAATTACAAAATTGGATGTAAGCTTGAGAGAAAACTCAATGTATTTTCCCTTTCCCTTCTTCTCTCTTGCCTCCCCTACCCCTGCCAAAAAAAGAAAACCCTCTTCATAACATCAATATATTTTAAAGAACAGTCCAGACAAGCTAACAACTGGATCTAGGACTTGAAATAAGTCACAGAAACAGGGTTCTAAGTAGAGTAAGTTGAGAGAAGAGGGACTATTTATTTTCGATTTAGATTCTCTTTGCTGGAGGCCCAAGGTAGGGTGAAATATATTGCACCTCAAGGTGGTGCATCAACATTGGAAAATCAAAAAATTCTTATTTACATCTCTTCTTCATTGTCTCTTTTTAGTGACCAAAAGATACTTTCTATAGATCAACAAAAGTCTTCAGTGCACACAAGTATCATCAGACTGTCTTTACCTTCAGAATCTGAAGTCTTTCCTTGTTGTTCCTGGGGATTTTATCCAATGGAACCAGGTTAACATAACCATCTCCAGAGTGCCCAGCGATGTCATACTGCAGGCAAGAAAATCCAATGGTTAGAAATTTACATGTACTTTTGACCCAACTACCACCACCAGCAAATCCAAAATTAGGCAATAGTTCCACTTTTGGGGAATTGTGTTCAGTTGGAGGTACCACCTTTTAGGAAGAACTGTGACAAAGTTGACCATATCCAGAGAAGAATATTAAGGTTTGTGAGGGATCTAAAAACTATGCCTTAGGAAAAACCTTTGAAGGAACTGAGAATATATAGCCTGAAAAAGAGGAAACACGGGGAATGTGTGTGAATATCATAACTGTCCTCAAAAATCTTTAGAGGCATCATCTAGAAGACAATTTTAGAAGTAGGTTTTCGATCAATAAAAGAATTTCTTAATATAATTATTGGGAAGAGGAATGGGCTATCTGATTTGGTAAGGAGTTCCCTGCTTGTGTACGGCTTCAAAAGGATGCTGATATATGCTTGCTAAGGATGTTAGGGAGGGGATTAATGTATTGGTTAGGGAACTGGATTAAACGACATCTAAACTCTCTTCTAAGTCTATGATTCTAGGACTAGTCTTATGGCACTAGATAGGTAATAGCACCTTAAGCCATTCTATAGTGTCTGGTTGGTTATTTCAAATATAGGGATGATGCAGGACTTGAGAAGTTATGGGCACCTTCAGGCAACTTTGGAATAAAAAAAATTCTAAGAAGCACCAATATCAATCAACAAATATTTATCTAGTACCTACTTTGTGCAAGGCTACAACAAATAGAAAGACATGTAGGATGTGATCTCTAAGTGACAATATTCCTAGAAGTCCTTTTTACAGTTGTAAAAGCTGTCCTCCTCATCCATTTCTCCTGGAATCCCTCATTTCCTTCAGAATTCTGCTCAGGAACTTTATTTTACATGAAGCCTTTCCAGATACCTCCAGCTTCCCCAAATTACGCTGTAACTCTTTTGTATATACAAATACACATAAATATACCCAGGAACAGACATGATGTCTTCCCAGGCTAGATTGCGAGCTCCTTGGGGTCAGTGACTCTTTTTGCTTTTGTCTGTGTCCTCTAAAACACCGTCTGGCACTTAGCAGGCACTTAATAAATGCTTATTGAGGGACTGACATGAATTTTTAGTGAAGTTCAAGAAAGGCTGAAACGGTTGAATAACCCCAACTCTTTTTTGGGGGGGGTCTTTTTTGGCAGGGCAATTGGGGTTAAGTTACTTGCCCAAGGTCACACAGCTAGTACATGTGTCAAGTGTCTGAGCCCGCATTTGAACTCAGGTCCTCCTGACTCTAGGGCCAGTGCTCTACTCACTGCACCACCTAGCTGCCCCAACCCCAACTCTTAAACTATGAAACAAACTTTGTAACATTTTCTGAAAATTATCCCAACTCTTTCAGGATAAAATAACCATACTTGACTTTCTAAAAATCTCCAACCTTGTCTGAGACCCTTTAGCATTTTAACTATAATTTTATTGTCAATGATATTGGCCAGTAGATGCCATTAGATGGCAATCAGTTAGATTGGCTGTAGATCCATGAATGCTAAGAAGGTACTGAATGTTTGTTTCCCCATGACGCAACTTAGGGTGTTTTTTTTTTCCTGAGTGTCCCCCGCCCAAACTCATCCCTAAATTTACTGTAAACATGAAACTCAGTTGATTTATACTATTTTCTCTAATAAAAGAAGCATTTAAAATTTTCTTTACTTTCTTGATAGAAAAATAGTTGTGCAGATGGAGGGAAATACTGGCCTTTCATGCTGTTGCTTATATTTCTACTTAATTAAATTTTTATTAGTTAAACCTTTTGACATAATGGAACATCAATACTAATGTTAAGGTTGCTTTGCAATTACTCACATATTTGAATAAATTTAAATTCACAAATTATCTTATTGGATCGACTGTGAGCTCCTTGAGGGGCAGGGACTGCCTTCCAGTGCTTAACATGGTGCTTGGACATCACCTAGCCCTTGGGGAGGGGGGCGGGTGCTATTCTTATCTCCATATTTTGTGGCTATTGTTCAGTTGTTTCACGTCCAATTCTTCATTACACTATTTGGGGTTTTCTTCGCAAAGGTACTGGAATGGTTTTCTATTTCCAGCTCATTTCAAACTGAGGCAAGCGTCTGGGGCTGGGTTTAACTTAGGTCCTGACTCTATCCGCTGTACCATGTAGCTGCCTTTAGGGTGATAACAGAAGAAAAAGAAAGGATGGGAAGGATTCGAGGGCCTGCAAAAGTTACCCTTAGCAAATATCCTTGAGGTCTGTCTTATTTTAAGTCTTGAATTAAGCACTAACGAAGCGACAAAATCTCTTTAAGATTCCTGTACAAAAGAATGCTGGAGGCCTTGATAAAACTGATTCAAGAGTGGCCCTGGAGGGAGCTGTGTGTAGTCCGGAGGGCACTCCTCCAAGATGGTGCCAGGCAGACTGTCTATGTTGTAGGACTTGATGCAGTAATTTGCTAAATAGTATCATACTCACTTATGAAGAGATATGATCAGTTCCCTGAAATACAAGTGGTTTTCCTGCAGTGGGTGGGACTAAGTGGGCTATAAATGAATACGACTTTTTACTTCCTTTTAGCTGACGGTTAAAATTCTTATTGTTCAAGTGACATCAGATGAAACTATGCAAAGCTCTCTTCCCTTTCAAACTTCTTGGCTCCCGGGAGTCTGCCCGCATGCTCATTTCCCCTACCGAGGACGATTATCTGTGTCTACCCAATGCCAGAACTGCTGGTTAATGAAGCCAAAAAAAAAAAAAGTCAATCTAGTTCTAAAAATCAGTCAAATCAATTGGTAGGGGTTTTGTAGACAAAATAAATAACCAAACCCTTATTTTACTTTTTACAATAGTGTTTGGGCATCACAAAGATCTTGCCCCAGAGGTATCTTTGCAACATCTATCTCCTCCATCATTTCATCACCGAGAAAATCCAAGTGCTGAAGACAGGTAGGGAAAACTCCACTGCAAAAAGTACTTTTTTCTTTGTGGTCCCAGTGATACTGGTCTGCAGAAGGATCTTGTTTGGTCTTTGCAAACTTTCAAATGCTATATAAATGCTATTATTATTATTATTAATATTAGTAGTAGCAGCAGCACAGCAGCTATGGTGTACTGGATAAATAGTTTGCTCTTACGACCTGTGTTCAGGTCCTACCTTGGATGCATATCAGATGTGTGAGCCTGAAAGTCACTTGACCTGTCAGTGCTCTAGGCTATACTGTGGGATGGTAACTTTTAGAGAAAGTGCTAACCTGCTTTGGTAGAGGGAGTTTCATCATTTGGGGGTACAGGGAACATACTAATGTAATCTCAGGTCAGATACTGATCCCTATTCTGATTCTTATTATTCAGGGGACATATAATAGTGACTAAGAAGGGCTATTTGATGGTTTCTAGAAGCTTTTACTTTTCTCCTTATATGAGGGAGATACGTGATTACCTGGTGCCCAAAGTAAATAAAATGCCTGGAAGGATTGTAGAGCACTTCCAAGTGTGGAACTTTCCCTACAGTTATTGTGTACATAAAACTTTAAGATTCTTATAAAAATCATACATTTATATTATCATCTAGCATCCAATACTTAAGAACCATAACATCCCTAACAAATATCCTTTGAGAATCTGCCAAACCTTTCTAGGCATAAGAAAAAGTGTTCAGAATAACTTCTTTTCATTATGTAGCTCCTTCTTCTGCCATTCATTCCAATGTGGCAAACTCAACGAAAAAACAACAACAAACCAGAACCACATATCTCATCATTAACACTGTACTGATCAGAGTAGCTAAGTCTTTCACTGTTCATTATTGCTACAATATTGTTGTCACCGTGTACAATGGTCTCCTATTCTGCTCACTGCACTTTGTATTAGTTCATATAAGTCTTCTGAAGTTTTTCTGAAACCATCCTGCTCATCACGTCTTATTGCACAATCGTATTCCATCACAGTCATACACCACAACTTGCTCAACCATTCCCCAGTCGATGGGTATTCCTTCAATTTCTAATTCTTTGCCACCATAAAAAGAGCTGCAAGAGATATTTCTGAATATATGGGTCCTTTTCTTTTTTTCTCTCTGAGATACAGAGCTAGTTAGTAGTGGTATTGCTGGGTCAAGAGGTATGCACAGTTTTATGGCTTTTTGGGCATAGTACCAAATTGTTCTCCAGAATGGCTGGCCAGTTTTTAATTCCGCCAACAGTACATTATTAGTGTCCATGTTTTTCCCCATCCTCTCTGGCATTTGTCATTTTCCTCTTCTGTCATGTTAGCCAATATGATAGGTATGATGCGGTACATCAGAGTTGCGTTAAGTTGCATTTCTCTAATCAATAGTGATTTAGAGCATTTTTTCATATGAGTATTAATAGCTTTGATTTCTTCTTATGAAAGCTGCCTGTTCATATCCTTTGGCCATTTATTAATTGGAGAATGGCTCTTATTCTTATAAATTAGCTCAGTTCCCTATATGACTGAGAAATGAGACCTTTATCAGAGAAACCTGCTATAAATTTTTTCTCCCTCTGTTTCCTGTTTTCATCCTAATTTTGGCTGCATTGGTTTTGTGCAAAAACTTTTCATTTAATGTTATCAAAATTATCTGTTTCACCTCCTGTAATGCTCTCTATTTCTTGTTTGGTCTTGAACTCTTCCTTTATCCATAGATCTGATAGGTGATTTTTTCCATGCTCCCCTAAACCTGTTATGTTTAATCATGTACCCATTATGATCTTATCTTGGCATACAGTGTGAGATGCTGGTCTATGCCTAGTTTCTGCCAGACTGTTTTCCAGTTTTCCCAGTGGTTTTTGTTGAAAAGTGAGTTCTTGCCCCAATAGCTTGGTGATATTATTTTTTGATGTTTAGAAATAGATAAAATGAAAGATTCAATTTCCTTACACTAAAGAATGATTTTTCTGCCTAGACTAGATCATGATTTTTTTTCCATTGCTGCATGAAGCCTTTATCAGAGATGCATTATCGTTTAACTCTTTGCCTGGTTTTGGATAAAATGTGTTAAATTCTTTTCTGAATTCCTTGCAAATTCAGTTACCTTGAACTTCTCTTCATAGTTCTCAAAAGCCTCCATGACCATGCAGACAGCCTCCATGGAGCGCTCCAGCCGACCATCCACCCCATTAAAGCGGTACATGCTGCCAGACACATCCACCAAGAGCCGAAGACGTTTGGGTTTCTGCTGGGGACTTCCAAGCTGAGAGGAAAAAAAAAACCGGTAATGAACAAGTGGGAGATTCTTATAAACTAAGAAGCTCTCATTGTTCATCTTGTGAGAGATCCAAGAGGGTAAACTACTCTGGGAGTGAATATTGCTCCCTCGTATAAGCTGAGAACGTTAGCTCTCAAAGCACAAGATTTTTTCTGCGAGGGCCAGTAGGCTAACAACTTTACCTGGGGCTCAGATCTTACTGAGCAGAAGGTAGAAAGGTTTTCTGCAGATTTTGCTTCTGAAAATGGAATCTTAGACATCTGCTTGTGGCAGCAGCCATATGGGAATGTTTTGGAATACCATATATTTCAAAGAGGGCCCAAGCCAACCTTGTAAAGTTAGTCTATTGCAGTTAATACTTTCCCAAAAATAATAATTATAATAGTAAAAAAGCCTACCTCTCAATTAATGCCTCAATTCTGGCTATAGGTATAAATACCTCAGGGGAAAAACCCACATCTGCTTTAACAATCACTGGTACAAAGGGTTTCTTCCCATCCTTTCCCACCCCAAACTCATTTTTCCCATATGCCATAAGATGTCTGAATTTCTGAACCAAGTTGTTTGAAGGGATGTTCTGGTAAAAGGTTTAAGAAGAAAACATACTTGAGTATTTCTTTTCTCTTTAGTAAACCTTATTACCCATCTACATCAATTACTGAGCTGCTTATTTTCTCTTCTTTCCACTATAATACTAGAGACAATGAAGCCATAAATCTTGTCAACTGCAATATGAAACATCTAGATTCAACTGCACTCTGTACCCTTCCCAGTCAATATGCAAGGTGTAAAGGAACGACTATCACATCTTTCCTTTAATAGACCCATTCCAAATTAATCTGGCATTGCATACTTGCTCACATATGTGAAAGCCTTATAGAGAGGAGACTTAGCAAATTTAAGGAAATGTTCCCTTTTTCTTCTTGGTCTATGATCTCATGACCAAGGAACTTCAAAATATGATGGACACTAGGCAGGGGCAGTTTGGCTCAATGGTTAATGTTTTTTTGAAAATGGGTGTAACTCCACTAAATTAAGTATAGTAGCATATGCACTGCCATGATCAACCACTAATGACTTCAAACCTTCCTTTAAGGATATTTGATTACTACGATGCTGAGTCAGTGAAGAGAAACAGCTGCCCAGAGATGTAACTGTTGTCATGCCAATGACACAGAAACAAAAGTTCCCCAAACTATCAAGATACCTTCTCTGAGTCAACCTTTTAACATGGTAAATGACTATGCAGCAATTCTGATTACCCACGAAGACAGGAAATCACCAATCTCTTTTGGCAACTAAATACTTTGCCTTCATTGCCTATTTTTGAGCTCATACTACTTACATGTCATTGTAGAGTAACAAATTTAGAGACAGAAGGGACCTCAGAGACAACTGAGCTCAGCCTCCTTATTTTTAGAGATGAGGAAACTGAGGCAAACTGAAGTTAAGTGACTTGCCCAGAGTCAAACACCTTCCTGATTCTAAGTGCTGGGACCTATCCACTAAACCTAGCAAATAATTTGTATATACTGATCATATTTCAATTAGGGAAAAGACCCTCTCTTTTAATATTTTTATCAGTCACATTTTCAATAAAAACTTCAAAACAAACAAACAACAGGGAGATGCTAAAAATGTTTTGTGTTTTCACACTGAAAATGTTTTGTGTCACCACTTGTTGGGGATAGTATTGCTGTCTTCAATGTTATTTTCTTCCCGATTCCTGCCATATTTAAATTTCTTAGTTTTTCTGATGATGCTAGCAAACTGAGAAATAAAAATAGGTGGCACCAAAGAAAGGTGGAATACACAAGACTCAATCACTCATCAGGCTTACTTTCTCAGGTCAGTGAACCCTGAATGCTTACTTCCGGATGCATTTCTCCCCGACGTTTGTAGATTGCTTTTTCTCCAGTCAATCCATCGATTATCTTGGTGTCATCTAACTCCCCACTAGGTTGGTGTCTCAGCCATTGCCGCTCTTTACCCTTGGCCTAAAAAGACAAAACATACATGCCACATAAGTCCTATTTCACCACGCAGGCATATGTGTACATCTTTACAAAGAAAGAAAGAACAGGACACACAGGGGGCCTTTTAATGATTGATGGCCACCTTGGCTTAACTCACCGAAACTTGAACACTTTCATAAATAGACTGACTTCTTCCACAGTGAGATTTATTCCCACCGATGAAGAATATGTTCTTTCTGATGATTTTGTCAGTTTTAATGGTTTTCCCATATGGTACTTTAGGCTGAATGATGAAATGTTAACATTTAAAGCACACATGAACTAGAAAATAGCATGCAAATGAACCCCTGGAGGAATGTACAATATGAAGAGATGTAACAGAGAAGCATTTGTTCTGGGTCTTCTGCCACGCTGCTCTTGGAAAATTTATTAAGTAAAAAAAGCAAGATTTACTAAAATTATCTATGGGTAATTACAATAGAGTCATGGTACTAAAAGTTCTTCCATTAGAAAATAATTCATAATTGGAAGTTCTCAATGACTTAACCTGAAAATTATTAATAGATGAAAACAGTGGCATGGACATATTTTGTGAAGTGAGTTTATGTTCTATTACGTTAACTGATACATTGAATTATTTCTCATAAAATATTTTTCAACATCTTCCAATAACTGCAATAATATGTTGAGATAATTTGCAACAAGAACTTAAGTCATTTCCCATGCAAAGCAGAATAAAATTATAGCTACATTTCAATGATTATAACTCAATTAAAAATAAAACGATAATACATATAAATGGGGTTTCCAAAAGTCTCATTGCAGTTTTAAGTTAGCAAAGCTTCTGCAATGAGATTTTTGGGCTCAGAGTATCCCATTCATTTCCTCTACATCTCCTAGAATGGCTCTAGAGCACAGCAAAAAATATAGGCTGACATCAGGGTACATTTGAGGATCCTAGAGGCACTGAAGCTGGTCTGGTATGTGAGGATAATCACTCGCCCAATGGTTAGCATGTGACTGATTAAAGTACATTGGTTGAAGGGTGATGCTCTGGTCACCTTTCAGGGGACCCAAGGCTCCCACTGTATATGCTAGCATGTACCAAAGAAAATTATGGGGATGATGATTTTTATAGTATGGATTATTAAGTAATTATTTAGAACTAACCAAGCAATCAGGTAAGTATTTATTCAGGACTTCCTATGTGTGAAACATTGTGCTAAGTGCCGTGGACACAAAGAAAAAGCAAAGACTGTCCCTGCCACCACGGAGCTTCCATTCTAATAGGGGAGACAATGCATATCAATCAGAACTCACAAGTTTAATATAAAGTAGATGGAAGGTAACCTTGGAGGAGACGGGACCAGAAAAAGCCTCCTGGAGGACAGGAGGTAGCCCTTGAGTTGAGTCTTAATGGAAGCCAGGGATTCTAAGAGTCAGAGACTGGGAGGGAGAATCTTCTTAGGTGTGGGAAATATCATTTACTGCAAAGACACAGAGAGGAAATGAAGCATTATGTTCCAGGATCAGAAAACAAGCCAGTACAGCTGGATCCTACAGTGCAGGGAGGATAAGAGGATGGGAAAAGACTGGAAAGGTAGGAAGGCATAAAGATTCAGAAAGAAAAGCACGCTGAAAGACTTGCTCTACTTCCGCAGTCATCCTGGGCCTGTTTGTTTAGCTCTAAAATGAGGATCGTGACAATTACTGCCCATGATTATTAAAGCACAGGGAATAATAACCGTGTACTAGTTGGCTACACATGGACCTTGGGAAGGTGGTTATCTTTAACTCATTTCAATAAGCATTTAATTAAACACCTGCTTTGTTCTGGGCAATGTAATAGATGTTGGGGACACACAAACAAAAATAAAAGCTCCTGCCCTCAAGGAGCTTGGCGGGGAGAGAGGGCAGAAAGCAGTACCACGCATACACAGATAAGCCAACACAACATAGACTCAAAATAAATATAAAATTTTGGAGAGCATTTAACAAGTAGGAGGTGGGGGATGAGGAGTGACTTCATGTAGGTGGTGGTACTTGAGCTGAGTTTTGAAGTGAACTAGGGATTCCAAGAAGCAGAAGTGTGTGTGTGTGTGTGTGTGTGTGTGTGTGTGTGTGTGTGTGTGGCATTCTGGTCATGAGGGAAAAACCTGTACAATGGCGTGGTGATGGGAGAGAGATTATTATGTTCAGTAAGAAGGCCATTTTGGCTGAAACACAGACTGTATGAGGAGGAACAATGTGACATTAATCTGGAAAGATAAGCTAGAGGAAAATTGTAAAAGGCCTTAATGACAAACAAAGGGGATTATGTTTCATCCTGGAGGCAAGAAGTGGTTTCTGAGCAGGGGTTATGTGGTGGAAACTGTGTATTAAGAATTATCAATCTGGTAACAGACAATACCACTCTGATGGTATAAAGTAAAGAATTAAGAATCTGAAGGTGAAAGGGGAGAGTGTAAAAGCTGGCTTGAAGCTTAACATCAAAAAAACTAAGATCATAGTAACTGGTTCCAATCACTGCCTGGCAAATAGAGGGAGAAAAAAGGAAACGGTGTCAGATTTTATATTCTTGGGCTCAAAGATCACTGTAGATGGTGGCTGCATCCATGAAATTAAAAGACACTTGTTCCTTGAAAAGAAAGCTATGGAAAATATGGACAACATACTAAAAAGAAGAGACATTACCTTGTTGACAAAGGTCCATATAGTCAAAGCTATAGTACCAGCACACGGTTGTGAGAACCTGATGATAAGGAAAGCTGAGTGCCAAAGAATTGAAACTTTCACATTGTGGTGCTGGAGAAAACCTCTGACAATCCCTTAGGCAGCAAGGAGATCAAATCAGTCAATACTTAAAGAAAGTAATTCAGGCTACTCATTGGAAGATGAAATACTGATGCTGAAGCTTAAATGCTTTGGCTACCTAATGAGAAGATGGGACTCAGTAGAAAAGATCCTGATGTTGGGAAAGACTGAAGACTAAAGGATAAGGGGATGGCAAAGGACGAGATGGATAGAAGTGTCATGGAAGCAACAAACATGAGTTTGGACAGACTTTGGGAGATAGTGGAGGAGAAAAGGGCCTGGTGTGCTATGGTCATGAAGAGCCAAACATGACTGATCCACTGAACAACAACAAGCTGTGTGAAAGATGAACTGGAAAGGGAAGATATTTGTGATAGGGAGACCAATCTAAGGTGGAGATGTCCAGCTGGCAGCTGGTGATGTAGAGGCTACAGTTCCAAACAGACATGAGAACTGGATAGATTTGGGTCTGTATGGTCAGGATATTTTAATTAATAACCCATGGGAGCTGATTCAATGTCTAAGAAAGTATGTAGAAAAAGAAAGGTGGGCCCTGATATACAGCCATGCAAAGGTGTTGGGAGACAGATGATGATCCAATGAGCATCTCCTTTTAGAGAACCAGGAGAGTTTAGTGCCATGAAAACCCAGGAAAGAAGGAGGGATGATAGTGGAGAATAGATGATCATCTGTGTCAAAGGCTGAAGGGGATCCAAGAAGGATGAGGGCTGAGAAAAGGCCATTAGATTGAATAACCAATAGATCACTGGTAACTTTAGAGAAAGCATTATCTAAATTATGCAGTTAGGATATTGCAGGGTAATTGGCAAGAGAATGCAGAGGATTATAATGTGAAACAGATTCCAGTCATTCCGAGAGGCCAGTGAATGAATAAATGAAGAAAAGTTAATAGGCACTTACTATGTTTTAGGCATTGTGCTAACACATTCCAGTCTACTCTGGAATATTTTAGATCCTTTATTTTAAGTGCAAATGATCAATTCATTTCAACAAATGATGGTAATAACTCCAAATGAAAAGGAAACTGCCCATATTTCATACAGTGGAAAAGTCTCAAAGTTTATTCCCATAGGGAGCAACTATACAGTAATAACAGAGTGAACTAGAAGTCAAGAAGGAAGGGAAGAAACAAACATTTATTAAGTGCCTACTATGTGCCAGCCATTGCGCTAAGGAACACTTTACAAATACCATCTCATTTGATCCTCACTACAACGCTGGGAGGAAGATGATACTACTATCCCTATTTTGCAGTTGGGGAAACTGAGGCAGACGGGGGTTAAATGATTTGCCTAGGGTCGCACAGCTAGGAAGTGTCTGAAGCCTGATTTGAACTCAGGCTTTTCTGACTCTGGGCCCAGCTCTCCACCCACTGCACCACCTAGAAGCCTCCAGAAGACCTGAGCTTCCATCCCACCTCAGCCCTTTGCAGGCTGTGTGGCTCTCCGGGTTTCTTCATTTATAAAATCAGAATAATAATAGTCCTTATCTCATAGGGTTGTTGTGATGATTAAATTAGAGCATTTTAAACTTTAAGGCATTATATAAATGTGAGATGTTAAGCCAAATCCAATGGTAGAGAGAAAGCATGCTGGAACATGACGACGATGGCTCAGCTGGCCATGGACCCCGTTTCCAGAGGGTGGAAATAAAGGCTGGTCAGGATGAAGGCAGCATGGTACAGAGGAGAATTTCCTCATTTGAGAAATAAAGGGGTTTGAGTCGATGGCCTCTGATGTTCCTTTCAGCTCTATGTCTGTGACCCCAAACTCCAGTCTTACGTGGGACTTACGTAATCAGCCTCACTACAGTACAGTCACACTGCGTATGATGCACATGCCAATGGGGATAATTGCTATGCCTGAGGAATGCTACAATCTGGCAAGGTTAAGAGCAGCTGGAGAGCCTGAGGCAGCCGATATGAAGCCCAAAATGGCAGATGTGATCCCTAGGCAGCAGATGAGAGACCAAGACAGTAGATACAGAGGATTATGCACTTAGTGGTAAAATAGGCAATATGTGATTTGTCCTAATTTTTTTGTCCACCTTTAACTTTTGTGAGCTAGTTAATGCCAACTGGGCTGTCCTCTACATCAGGTGGTCTCCCTACATCGTATGCAGGTCCAAATTTTATATTTATGCAATGGTTTGTATCTTTTTAAAAAATGTATGCAAAGTGAATTCCTTTTCTCACTCTCCTCACCATTAACAATGCGAACATTACACATAAATTCTGAATTATTTTGGCTTTTTCACATGGGCTTAATTTTCTTGACAGTGTTCTTTGTCTTTGAGAGACATGAAATTGTTTTGTTACTGTTATCAATGAAAAACAAAAGTGTACCAAATATCAGACCCCCTTGTATCAGAATTGTAATAGATATTTAAATATAAATATAATTATAAAATATAAACTGGTAAAGTACGCAAATTTTTGCTATGATGATTTTATTAGCTGCATTTGTACTAGAATGGACCTGCAGCTCAGCATTTTATGATACTGAAAAAAGAGAATTTTTTTCTTCCGAAGTTTTACAGTTGTCAGTGTTATTGAAAAGAATTTGAGAATTCCAAACAACTTTCTGAGTTGCATAAAGTATTTAATATTTTCAGGGGATACAGCCAAGATTTTCAATCACATACAGTGTCGGAGAACCACAACAAATGAATACTTTTGGTTTTCGCTGAATGTTCATAGAACTCTTGTTACTTTACAAAATAAGTCATGAAGATGGAATTTAGGAGGTCATAGGAAGTTACAACTGGAAAGGTCAGTAGATATCCCTTAGTTCAACCCACTCATTTTAAAGATGAGGACACAAAGCCCAGATTGGCTTGTCCAAAGTTATATAGCTGAAATTAGAACCCAGGGCACTCCAGTGGAGTGCTTTTCCCGTTACATATAAGGTGGAAGAGTCCTGGAAGCTGAAATAGAGAAGGCCTGGGATTGTGATCGTTCACCCTGGCCATTTTCTGTCCTGCTACCATACTTCCCTCCAATACACTCACTGCTCTAAGAACTCTGAATTTTTTTGGGGGGGAGGGGGACTGTTCTTGAATTTTATGCAAAGTAACAGGAAATTAGATGGAAGGGTCATCAAGCAACAGTGTCTTCCATCCCAGCTTACCATCACTACCAGGTCCTACCAGTTTCTGTGGATCAGCAACTCTTTCCAGCCCCATATCATGGAAGAACCAGTGGGACTGGCTTTGTGTGGGAACATGTCGATGGGCACAGTCAGGTAAACATGGGGTGGTGCCAACCAGTAGATGGTGGGCCTCTCACTTCCTCCTCTGAACCTTCTCACACAAAGCACAGGGTATATGGGCATAGCACATAGAGGCACAGCACATACCTTCGGGACGAGCCGAGCAAAGCTTCAGATAGAGTAAACAAATTAGGGAAAGCCAAAGACGGGGTCTAAGCTCTAGAACAGCCACTCCTTGGTCTTGTTGTTAGGATAGCTGGAACCATAGTCCATCTTCAGGCTCCTCAGGTCCTCTAGGACCTTCTAGTTCTGTAATACTTGGGTCCTAGGTGACTCTGGCACAAATGCTTACAGTACTGACCAAAGGAATAGGGCGGCTGACTTCAGTCACACAGTTGCCTCTTATTCTCTAGAACTGATCAAATCCACACTATCATTGCCTCTGGAAAGGACATATCAGTGTTCTGCCTTACTATTCCATTCATCATTCCTGTAATTTCCTAGATCAAAACACACTTTCCTGGCCACCACTCCTTTATATGTGCTGCGTCCCCTACTAAAATGCAGGAGTCTTGAGTGAACAGACTCTGTCCACTTTTGAACCTTACCTCTTGGTTCAGCTTGGCACATAGCAAGTGCTAAATAAATGCTTTTTCTTTCATTTATTAAACAAACAAGAGAATGACATTTTGAAGCAGTGCCTTGCACATAGCAAATGGTTAATAAAAAACTTACTGAATTAAAATAAGGATGACTCCCACACTTAAGATTTTGAGTTTAAGAATGAGAACAATAATAAGAAATAATAAAATAATAATAAGAAAGAGAGGACTGGAATATCACATTGTGGACCATGTTTTAATTCCCTACCTCTACCTTGCATACTTTCAGAAAAAGGATATTTTTTCCCTTTCACATATAAAATAGGCACTGAAGATCTGGATTATAAATTCAGCATGAAGGCTTAGAAGAACCAACAAGAACAATAACTCTAAAATAATACTGTACAATCAAAACAAATGAGTTCAATTAAGGAAATATTTATTATAAATTTACTATCTTTCTGTCTCTTCCTCTTCTCTCTCCAATCCATTCTTCATATTTCTTATGCACATGCCATTTCTCTATTAAAAATTCTTTAATAATTCTCTATTAGATACCATAGTTAAAATACCTTAATCTGGCATTCAACAACCTCAATAACCTGGCACAACTTGTCCATCTGATCCTTATCTCACAGCATACTCTTCTCACCAGACAAAGCAGAGTATCTGTCAGTCCACTACGTGTTTTGTGCCTTCCTGTCTTTCTTGCTTTTGTTTATATTATTTTTCATACCTGTAATGACCTCTCTCTCCTTCTTAAATACCACCCAAGAGTCCACACTTTAAGGTCAAGTTCAAAAACCACTTCTTCCATGAAGTCTTCCCTGATCCTCCAGTTGAAACGATCCTTTCCTCCTCATGCCTCATATCATAGTTGGTTTGTGTCTCTCTTAAACATTTGTATTCTTTTGCATTGTAAATTTTTTTTTGTCTATATGCTTTATCTATCTACTACATTGAGAGCTTGTCCTATTTGATTTTTCTTTCTCCCCTAGGAGTCAATACAATGCTCTGCATACAGTGGATGCTTAATGTTTGTTCCTACTGTTGTTGAAACTATAAGCCCACATTTATGCTAGGTGTTGTAAGGAAGGCAGAAGCAGGGTAAGATATGATCCTCTGGATTCAGACAATAATTATGTGCTAAGCTGTGTTACTGACTTCTAAAAGGGTATGTAAGCAAACAGATCAGAGATAATATGCCAGAGTGCTAAGGGAAATGAAAGGAAGGGGAAGATCATTCTGGGATTGAATAAATAGAATAAGCTTCCATCTAGGAGGTAAATTTGGAGCTGAGTTTTGAAGGATATATAGGATTTGGACTCCTAGAGAGGTTATATGACTTTATATGACAAATGTTATATTAAAGTAGCAGTTTTCAAACTTTTTGGGTCGTGAGATCACTGTAACAGGGCAAAGGTCCTGTAAAATATCGACTGAAACTTCACGTGTTTTGGTGAATATAAAAAGTGATGTGATACTTTCTTTAAATAACCATTTTAGGAAAGGCTTGCTCCCACAAAAAGTCCTCCTGTGTCATCACAGCGGAGAATAGTGCTGGACTGTCTAACATTCTATCATCGAAGCATAAGCAGGCTCTCAGTATGGTCTCAGCAACCAGCTGTGTCTGCTTTCTGTGGACCAGACTAGTTAATTTGGAAAGGTTCATTACCGGAAGGCTAGATTCATGGCGATGATTTTTTTGGTCATGCGAGCCCATGAAACAAGCAAAAAAAGATGCAAAATGTACCTCCACCTTGTATATTTCACTCCCTTTCTGTCATTGTACACTAAGAATTACAAAATTTTTAGACTATCTATAAATATTCTTTCTACTCTGTCCTTTTTCTGGAATCCTACTTGACCGGGACCTCCCTATTTGTGACTTTCGAGGTGCAAAAAAATCAGACCTACCTGAATGGGATCTCTCTCCTCCCTATAAAACACATGGCCTTCTCTGATCTAATTGCTGCCTGAACTACAGAACACAGACCCAAGAGTCCATAGGAACAGCTTCCCAAAAGACCATTATGACTCCCGTTTTCTTCAGAGGCCTAGAGATCATGGCATCTGAGGTTCCATGATGGAAGCCTGGTTGTAGCCCTTCCTTGTCCTGGTCCTGGTTATTCTTGTTGAGGATATTAGAAAGGAACAAGTAGCCTTTTGCAAGTGATATTTCACAGCAGATCTTCATCATCATACAACTAAATGAAAGATGCAGAGAATGCACGATTCTAAAGTGCTTATTGTTTGTTGACTATACAAAAGCATTTGCTTTGGTAGAACTAAATGCTACCTTGTTTTCCCATGCACATATAAAAATTATACAAGATTCTGGGAAAGACAGAACTTTGTTCCATGACTACTTGATTATTACCAAATGAAATTACCAAATGAAACAAAGGAAGATATATCCTTGCCACAACTGTTTGTCACCTGTCATGGATAATGTCCACTATGATGCTAAAAGGAAGACAATTCCTTATAAATGGCCAGGTCCTCAAAATACTTTTTAGAGATGATACTGTCCTGATTGTTTCAGGACCTGGAACGCTGCAGAGCATCCTGAATGAGATCCATAATCTGCGTAACTGAACACATAAGAAAAACTATTTAGATAAAAAATACCTATTATCCAGTCTATGACAGTCAGTTGGATAGATAACCTATAAAGCTCAATATATAAGTTGTTGACTTAACACTGCAAATGGACAGAACTAAACAGGAGAAGGAGAGCAAGCCGAATATCCTTTAGGAAACTGTACAGTATTTTTAGCGACCCTCTGTGGAATACTAGAGTTTCTGAAGAAATGAAGTTGAGAACTACCCAAGGGGCAATGGAGAAGCACTTGGCAGGCATGTGCATGCTTTGGCACTTTTTGTTTTGTTTTTTTTTTTTGGCAGGGCAATTGGGGTTAAGTGACTTGCCCAAGGTCACACAGCTAGTACATGTGTCAAGTGTCTGAGGCTGGATGTGAACTCAGGTCCTCCTGACTCCAGGGACAGTGCTCTACTCACTGCACCACCTAGCTGCCCCCATGCTGTAGCACTTTACAAAGAATGCAGAAGAAGCAGTGTAAAAAGGATATTATTGAATAACCATATGACCAGAAAGAAATACGAGCCAGTCATATGATAACCAATATTTATCTGCTGTCAAAAGAACTCAAAAAAGACCCTTAACATGTTTTGTGACCCTTCCTGAAGCCTTGCATGGTGAACTCAGGGGAAGAGAAGGACACATGTAGCTCAGGATGAGAAGGTACAAATGGACTGTAATCTGCATTGTTGGAGGAACACCAACATTGAAGAGAATAAGGATCCAAGGAAGTAAGCTTGAAAAATGCTCATTTTTGTAACTTTCAATGTAAAGCCTCATTTCTTCATCTGTAATAAAGACATATTACTACCTTTTAGTGCCTACTTCATAGGCTCAAATGAGATCGTGTATGTGAAATCCTCAGCAACCTTCAATGGGATTTGTGTTAGTTATTACTAGTGTTATTATTAGATTCATATCTGCAGTGGGGAATGTCCACTGAATCTGCCCAAGCTTTTCCATGGCACTCATTCAAGACCAACCTGTAGGCCAGATGAGAGTGCTCCTGGACCATCAGAAACATGTGCAGCCACTATGAAAGCCACTGTTAGCCAATAGTAGCCTGATATCATGTCAGAAGAAATATTCTTTATACTACTATCAAACCTTGGATAAACGACTGAATAGATATCTGCCTATAATCATCCATCCATAAGTGGGTGACTTATTTTTTTATAGCACTTGCTGCTATTTAATACTCCAGAATGAATTCTAGGTACTATAATATTCATTTGGGAGTGGATGGCTTTTTGAAGTGTCTGATAGGGGCTGCTCTTTGAGAAATTAGTAAATTGTTTCCTGTTGGTTAATAGCAAGGTGAAAAAAAATCCACTGTAAGTGCTAAAAAATTCTTTCACTGAATACATATGTATATACATACATACATATGTAATACATACATACATATACATATATATTTATATATCTCAACTAGTATAGTCACTCCATAAGCCAGTAAATGGGGGTATTCACTACCAAATGAAGAAAAAGGAATCGAATGTGGGAAAAAACATACTTTTGTTAAGTGTCTACAGATTCAGCTCATAGTACAAGGCAGCTTTCTTTAAACTTGTTTGCTATTCTGATTATGCATTCATGGAGAGGGCTTTAGCTGACAATGTTAGAGGGAGACCAATTTAAGAATTCTTGCTCCTCAGAAACTCTCAACAAATCAGGACACAACATCATACAACTTCACTGAAATCCTTCAATTTCATTTTAGGAGTTTTGTTGATCCGTAAATCTTCTACACATTTTTGCTAAACCCTGGACAATTTATATTATTTGAGGGCCCCGGGTATTGCCATATGGCAGAAACTTTGGTCCTTAAGAGCAATACATTAGAATTTTTTAGGACATTTGGACAATTTCAGGGTCAATCACAGGGGGAGGTCCTCCTGGTCTCAGGCTTTAAAGTTACTTCAAATTTATCAGGTAAAGAACAATGTTCAATTACAGGACAAGAACATTTGAGCAGTCTTCTCCTGACTCCTAAATATCATCTGTGATACTGCATGAAAGCTAAGGTTTCCACCAATAATTAGTACATCTGTATAGAAAAATACTGAAAAGTATGTGCTAAATTAAAAAATTAAATTATGTCTTACTTTTTGCAGTTCTACTTCATTTGTCTTTATTTTAAAAATGTGATTGGGGTCTCAAAAGCTAGAAGAGAGCACTGAGAACCTCTGATTAGAATTCGGAATAAATTTTACTTTTTATATCCATAGTATGAATGTAGATGGTAAATCTGTATGCATGTGTTTTTAAAGAACGTGAAAGAAAAGATGAAAAAGAAATTACCTGAACAAATGAAGCAGTTAAACTTCCCTCACACAAAAGCTAGAACTCAAATATGAAAGATAAATGACTAAAAATCATGTATGGTTATTATAATTTCCAATGTTTTTCAGATAAAAAGAATAATTTTTAATTTTTCAGAATGCTATTTTGTGCTTTTAAGATTTGAATTGAATACCTCTAAAGTATACCCTTCTAGTGGTATACCATCACTCAACAAGAAAATAAGGATGATTTTAAGGATTATGTTTATATAAGTATCTTTTTAGCTTGATGCTAATTGCTAGCCTCCTGGGCTATTCTATCACAAAATAGCTTTGGAAAATATTAGAATGGACAAATACAAAACTGGGGAGAGGTTTCCGAAATTCTCTAATGGTGTATCTTCAAATCAGCTTTGCAAGATAAAATTGTTTTTACATCAAGTACCACATAAAAGCTGTTTTCATAGACTGTCTGTTTGGTTAGTTGGTTCAGTCATGCATTTGCCAGGAAGAGAGACCATTCTCAGGAAATAAAGGCACATTCAACCGTTTTCCTTGACATTAAAACCAATCCTCCCTGGAGAGATTGTAACAAGATATGCTTCCTGCGGGGCTTTGACTTATTAAAATTCCATACATGTTTAAATTTAGGAATTTCAACGAAAATGCATGTATAAGAACCAGTTTATAAATATTCTTCCAAGAAGTGCATCAAGCCTTCATAAAATGCTGCAGTATCAGTGTAATATAAGAAAGCTATTTCTCTAGGTTACAGAAGATTCTTTTACAATCAAACCAAATAGAAAGGAATAGGGAGTGGAACTGGGTACAAAACATGATAATTAAGATTCTTTGATAGAAATTCATGTGTTTGCTCTAAATTGTAAAATATGCTTTATATGTTCAAGAGAGGTACAAACCACGTTGCAAGACAAAGACTCCCTAAATCAGATGGATTTTGAGTTACACTTGTATTTTTTCATCATTCCCTTGTCTAGTTGTCTCCTGGATATGAACACTAAACTAAAGTCAGGAGTTTAAAAGAAAATAAAGTCATAGTTCTCTTCTTAGTGATCTCCTTCCTTATGTGCTTGCTACCAAGAGCAAAATCTGGGCTGAAAATGAAGCCTGGTTAAAGAGAAAACAATTCCTTGCATAATACAAGTCAATTATGATTGTCCTGGTTCCTTGACTTAGAGCTTCCACAGTAGGCAAGCTAGTTAGCCAGCATCTCTTCACTGACCTTACAGAGGCAGGGATTCTTTCTCTCTCAAAACTTCAATTGTACCTGGCATTCCTAGATATAAAAAGTGGCCTTGCTAAACCCCAAATAAAAACACCACCAATCTTAAACTTTAATTATTGGGGACCAGTCCTATGATTTCACTGGTATAGAGAGCTCCTCATGAGTAAACTCTCTGCCAATGCAGATCCATTCCATACTCTGCCACTGATGGTTTCAGAGAGCTGCCTGCAGGACTAAGACAGCCAGAATTTGAACACAGGCCTTGCTGACCTGGAGACAGGGTGTCTAACCATCGTATCACACTGTCTCTTTAAACTTCCTCATTAACCAATCCCCCTTTTCATTTTCACTTCACTCTGTTAGTTTCCTATAAAGAAAGCCTCTTCTGCAGCTATCCAGAGGGTAAAAATCTGACAGTAGCCCAAGGGACTTGTTCTGATGTGCAGGGCCACTTCACCTGTGATAAGGCATTTAATTATTCTATAAGAGCAGGATTCTGTGTTCTGGGGATTCTTTCAGAGCAGAACGACAGCAACCTCCTACTCCCATGGCTCTCACACCTCCTGCTACCCTCTGGCTCCCTTCACCTTTCATAAAGCCGCCCCCAAGAAGCAACAATTATCTGACTGGTGAACACTAAGAAATGGAAAGAAAATCTGAGATTGTCCAGAGCTATGAAAATTAAGCCAGATGTTCTCTTCAGTGCCTGGAGCCCTCTCTGACAAGAGCAAACCTTCACAGTCCAAACTGAATGAGAGAGCTAGTGCTAAGAACCCCGGAGGCTGGGGCTGACCATAAGGTGCCCATGTGGAATGACAAATGTGATGAATTTAGAGTACCCAGACAATCACAAACATCAGTAGAGGGAGGGGTCTGAAAAACACCGAAGAGGAAACACAATTAAAATCAGCAACGCTGTAATGTGGTACAGGGAACACGAGAATGGGAAACTCAGACTAGATGCCTGCAAAAGATCTTTTTGTTGTCAATTCAGAAATCATAGACACAGAATATTCGAGCTGGAAAAGGTCTGAGAAATCACCTAGTGCAATCTCTTCATTTGTTAGATGAGGAAACTGAAGCCCATGGAAGTTGTGACTGGCCTTATGCTACATAGTTCCCGAGCGGCAGAATGGAAACTCTAACTCAGGCCTTTTAACTGAAGCTTAGATCACTTTCAACACTGCCTCTCACAAATCCCAACTCTAGATTATTCACATATAAAGTATGGTAAAGGAAGGTTGGAAGGGGTGGATATGAAAAAGAAAAATGATGGCCCTTGGGCTGCAGCGCAGACAAACTGTGCAAGAGATACCGGTGGTGACCACATCTCTTGTTCCTCAATGGCTGCCTCCTCAGTCATACAAGAGGAGGTGCAAGTCTGAAGCTCTGTTTTGGAAATTCAACCTAAATGGCGAGTTGGCTAGTCTCTGACCAAACACTATACTGTTCACCAAGGAAACTCCCATAGTTACTGGGATTACACATCAGCCTCAAAACCTCTGGAAAGCATTAGTCACCCAGAACCACTCAGGCCTAAAAAAAAAAAGGAGGGTCATGAAAACAACCAAGTCAGAGATGTCCTGTTCTGTTTATGAATTGGAAAGAATCTCCCTGAAGGAAGCTTTTCCCAACCTTGCCTAACAGCTTAAATTCCAGCCTTTTCACCTGTAACATTGTTAGGCCTGGACTAGATCAGGGATTTTTAACTTTTTTTGTGTCATGGGCCTTCTCTCTTTCTGAGAATAATGTGTTTAAGTGCATAAAATAAAACACACAGGATTACAAAAGAAACCAACTATACTGAAATACAGTTATAAAAATATTAACAAAGATAGGTTCACCGATCCCAGCTTAAAAATCCCTGAACTAAGTAATTTTGAAGGTCCCTTCCAGTTCTAAATTCTGAAATCTTAAGACTAGAAGTTCATCAGAAACAGTCATCTTGCATGTATGTGTTACAAATAAGGATTTTGTGATAGGGAGGTCTTGAAAATTTTCCTTAGATCAATTTTTATTTGATAATTATTTAATATTACATTATAGACAAATATATCATATAAATATGAAACTTCACTAGCATATATGATTTTTTATAAAATCACATGGTCAAAAGAAAACTAAAGAAATGATGTAGTCCTATTTTAAGGAGATATGGGTTTTTATGAATAGGTAGTCTCTTATTAATAATACTTTAAGGTAATAATTTTCATACAAGGGCCAAAGTATTATAAATTTAAATTCATAATTAAAGAGACCTAATGAACATTTAACTCTAAAAATACTGCTTTACATTTTAGAAAAATTTCAAAATCATATGCACACATTTTACGTAATTTAAATTAGTGTTTTGTTCTGCTTATTTTACTTAATAAATATTATTTCATTAGAATCATAGAAGAGACCTCAGAAAATCTTATTAAGTACAGTCTATAATGAGTAAGAGTACCTTCTCCCATACACCTTCTGTGATAGAGAATTCACTGTCTCCTGAAGCATCCCAATTCACTTTTTAAATAACTCTGATTGTGAGGAAGTTTGTCTTTATGCTGAAATGAAATCTGTCTGTCGACAACTGCAATCCATTTTTGTGACTTCTGCCTTTCGGGGCCAAGCAGGTCAAGCCTTTTTCCTATTCCCCACGGCTGGACCCCAAGTAACTGAAGATAGCTATCATGACCTCCCAAGTCTTTTCTACTTCTTCTTGTACATGGTACCTTAAGGTTGCTTTAATTTTCATTTCTCTAACTGCAAGTAGGCCTGTCTGTTTTTGAAACTGACAATTCACTGCCTCGTTCCTTATGTGTATACTCTTCTTCTTCTTGGAGCACTCATCAAACAGAATCTGGGTATTGACCATATGTTTCAGTACTTTGTATATTTTGGACAATTTGCTTTTATCAGTTATATTTGAAACACATATTTTACCTATTCTGTTGTTTTCTTTTAAAGACTCAGTTTATTACATTTTTGTGCAGAGTTTAAAATTTTTTTTAATTACTTGAAGTCTTTTAGATTGCCTCTGATTACATCTTCTACTTTTTTCAATAGTCAGTAATTTTTCTCCCCTCTTCAGATGGGATAAACATATTTTCCATTTTCTTCTAGTTTTCTTTTAAAATGTTTAACTCTTCTGCACATCTGGAATCTATTGAAATATACAGTATGGGCTATGTCTCCAAATTAACTTTTACACATATAGCTATCCAGTTGTTCCAGTAACATTTATTAAATAGGGATTCTCTTCACAATTGTTATTACTTCTGATTTGTCACCAATTGAATTCTTATAATAGCTTGATTACTTATATGTCTTTTTAATCAGTTTTTTCTATTTGCAACTGAAACTCATATGTTTTTGGATAACTATGGCATTGTAATAGGTTTTAAAATCTGGTAGGGAAGGTCTATATCCTACAATATTGCTGGTCCCTTTTTTTCCAGCTAAACCTCCTTAATAATTGGCCAAGTTCTAGAACACATCCTGTGGTGACTTTAATTGGTCACTACTAGGTCTGTATATTAACTTATTACTGTCAGCTTTATTCTATTTAGTCAACTCAACCAGAAGGAGACCAGTCCTTTCTTTTCAGTGAATCATGTCTCACTTTATTTCTTCCAATAGAGTTTTACTTTTTGTTGTGGAATGAATCACTTATATCCTGAACTAAATTCATTTTTAAAAAAAGTATGGATTTTGTTTTGGAGGTTGTCATTGTGTATGGCACTGTAGAAGTTTTTGGCTGTGTGTTATTCCAGTATAGGGTGTATTTTATCTTTGTGGATTTACTGTATATCCTACAGCTCTGCTAAAGTTCAGTAACTTCTTCATTGACTTTGTTGAATGTTCTATGTATCAAATCACATAATTTACACAAATAAAAATTTGATTTTATCCTTTTCTATCTTTATGCTTTTTTGGACATTTAGGGAGAGAGATCCAGGACTGTCCAGGGAGGCAAGACTTCCAGAAATAAGGAGATCATAGTCCTATTATACTCTGCTCTGATTGGACCACTTCTGGAATACAGTGCTCAGTTCAGGGCACCACATTTATGAATGATATTGATGAGTTAGAGAGTATATGGGAAAACCACTGAAGGACCTCAAGGTCATGTCATGTGAGGATCAGTTTTAATGGAGATTCTTACTTTGAAGAAGAGAAAACGCATGGAAGCTGCCATAGCTGTTTTCAAACATTTGAAGGATTTTTTATGCACTACAGATTTTGGGAAAAAAAGACTGCAAAATGTTCAGAGAAATTATAGGCGTGACAACATGGCCAGAGACTATAAAAAGCCTGGCAGATCAAGAGTATAGGAGGTGCTTGAAACCAAAATTCTATCAATACAATCACCAACACTGCCACTGAGGTGGGAAAAAAGGTAGGTTTCAAAAGAGATCTAGGGACAGGGACTCTGTGATTAACTGATTTTAAAAGCATGTGAACAATAGTGTCCTTGCTAGGAGAACATGGAACAGGGGATACAGTACAGGGCTTGTGGCCAGTCACTTAGGTTTGGCTCCTGCCTCATACATAAAAATTAGCTATGTGATTATGGGTAAGATACAACCTCTCAGAACTTCAGTTTCTGCAACCATAAAGTGGGGATAATGATACAAATGGATAACTGCTTCCCAGGGTTGTTTTGAAGCACAAAGAAAATCTTCAAGTACTACGCAAAATGTGAGCCATTCTTATAAAAGCAGATGTAGTAGAGAGCCAGTCCAAGCCAGGAAGAGCTAGGTTTAAGTTGTGCCTAGGACACATATTAGCTGTGGGATCCCAGGCAAGTCACATAACCTCTAAGAGGTCTAGGTTATAATAAATTGTAAAGAAGATACTAATCTTCATTGGAAGAGAGGAGTTTCCTTGCCCCAGAGCTCACTATGCCAATGAAATCACAGATGTAGTCCTTATCTCTATCTCTATGAACAAAACATGGAAGAAGGAGGGAGGCCTCCTTAAAGTGAGGTCCAAGAAGAACAAGTCAAATTCCTATTTTACATGACAGTCCTTCAAAAACTTGAAGACAGATAATGACCCCAATACAATTTCTCTTCTCTAAGTAAAACATCCTCAGTGTCTTTAGCTAGGCAGCTGGGCAGTGCAGTGGATGGAGCACTGATCCTGGAGTCAGGAAGACCTGAGCTCAAGTCTAGCCTCAGATACTTCTTATTTGTGTGACCCTAGGCAAATCACTTAATCTCTGTCTGTCCCAGTATCCTCATTTGTAAAGGGGAAAAAGCACTGACCTCCCAGAGTCATTAAGGATAAAATGAGATGTTTGTCAAGTATGATAGCTATAAACCTTAAGGTGCTAGTTATTATTAATGCCAATAATAATAATGACAGCCTATGGCAAGCCATACCACACTGCATGATCCTGAGGACTTGTATTATGCTGGTAGGCCTCCTGTGGATACTGTCTAGCTTTTCAGCATCATTCCTAAAATGTGACACCCAGACTTTAAGTCCAACATGCCAGAGACTGAGCCATGATTACCCTACCTTCTCTCCCCCAACTATTACGAAGTCATGAATCTTGGAGACACTAATTTCTTAGGCCACTTTTGTGTAAAACAGGGATAGGGTTGTACCTTTCTGGGCAGTGGGTGTTGAGATATATTTCTTTATTGTTTTGCTTTGCAAGTTGTAACAAGAATGCTGCTTGCCGCTACTACGGCTGTGCAAGGCCAATAACACCAGCACACAGGGGGCGCTGCTTGCACATGTTCTTTGATCTGCTTTTCTAAGAAAGCAACCTTAAAGGGTTAACAATCTCAGTTTAATTAAACATACATATATCATTCACTTAGTTCAGGGGAAAAAGCCAGCACCCTGAACTTCAGAGCAAATACAAACAGAAATTACAAGCATACATTATATAAACAGAGCAAACACACAGAGAAATCAACAGACAGGCCTCTATCTGTCTGACCAGGGAATTACGTAGTTAACAGACAGAGAGGCATTTTCAAAGCTGGGGGGCTCCAACAGCTACCCAGAGTCTCGTCTGGCCAAATCACCAACACTCTTCCAATGAGTGTTCCCCCAAAGCAAAACACTAACCTTCGATCTTATATACAACTCTCAGTGTCAAAGGGCATCACAACCATGTAACTCAAACTCATGTGAACTAGGCCTTCCTTTGACATAAGCAGGTCATCAAAGACTCCTGATTCCTTAGTGCTGAGAAGCACTCCAAAACAAAGACAACAAAAGGTTTACTTTGCTTGCCATTACATTTGAAAGGCAAGACTCATCAAGGGTACTTGATTACCTCAGCATTCCAAAAGAGAAAACAGCAAAAAAGTCCCACCTTAATTACCATAACACAAGTCTGTCCCAATTAAATATTTTACTATTAAAAAACACGGTGCCCAGAAGAGAGCCTAATACTACAGATGTGATCTGGGAAGAGCAGAGTATACCGGGGCTATCATTTCCCTAGCCATGGATATACTCTGTCCCTCTTAATGTAACCTAATACCACACTAACTTTTTTGGCCGCCATATTACACTACTGAGTCTGCAGTGTGGATGGATTTATTTTCACATGGATTTATTTTCAGACTGATGGTTAACTATTGAGAATCAGTGTAGTACGGTGGGTAGAGTACAAGATTTTTTTTTTGGAGACAGGAATATCTGGATTTGAATCCTGCCTAGATACTTATGAGATAAATTACCTTTGGCTAGTTGCTTAATTTCTCTAATTTCCAGCCTTCTCATTTGCAAAATAGAAATGAAAATAAAATCTGTTTCAAATGGTTTTGTGAGGATCACACACATGTGAAGCACTTTGCAAACTTTAAAGCTTAAATGTGAGCTATTACCTGCTCCTACCTTCCTCATCCTGTACTGAGGAGGTTAATTTTTTGAGCACCAGGATAAGACTTTACATTTATCCACATTTAAATTTGATCTCATTAAACACAATATTCTAGTTTGTTAAGATCTTCATGGATCCTGACCCTGTCATCCAACACGGTAGCAGTACCTCCTAGGTTTGAGTCATCTGCAAATTTGATAAGCATTCCATTGATGCCTTTATCCAAGCCATTGCTAAAAATGTTAAGCAGCACAGCATTCCTCTAGCACCCTCTTTCCAGGTCAGGCTGACATTAAACTGCTAATGATTGCTCTTTGGGTCTGGCTAGTGAGCCAATTTCACATAATTTTCCCCTTGGTCCCCAGTCTATTGGGGATGGTTTTTAAGTAGTCACTGATGAAAATATTGCTCTTCCATTTCCTGGTTTTCCCCTCATAAATAGGCTTTTTAAACATATAAGACCAATCCATCTCCTCATTTTCATATCCTGTTCCTTTTGAATATGGTATACCCTTTCTAGAATCACAGTCTAGTCATGGGTCCCATCCTACAAAGTCTCAGGGATACATGTGAGGTCAGCTTTGCCTTCTTGCATTACAATGTCTTTGCTTGTTGTCCATGCTACATTTGCTTATAGATGCCTGAGCCCACGGGTTCTATGGCTAGCTCCTTTCTTAGGTTTTGTATGCTATGCATTTCAGGGTGATTCTACTCCTAGGCTTCTTTCTACATTTTAGCTACTCTTTGGTAGACATAAATAGACAGTTTTCTCTCTCCCCTTTCCCTTTTGATTTAAAGGCTTTTTAATTAGATTTGCACAATTCCTGGTGAATACATTTCCCCCGCCCCCTTTTAGGTTCCTTGGGTAGGAGCTGGTCATTTCTTTATTTTAAGCCAAATTCCAGAAAGCCATATTCTGTTCTCAGATGCCATGTTCTTAACTAGCATTTATTTCCCAAACCTATGTTTCTTTTCTGAAGCACTTGTTTTCATTTGGTAGCAGTGAAGATATTATCACTTGCAACCATGAAGCCTTCTATTTCTAACACAAGACTACACCATCATTATTGAAATTCTCCCCCATTTAATTATTCTGTTTTTTCAACATAACTCCCAGTAGTCTTCTGTATTCTTTGCTACCTCCCTCTCCTTTAGTAAACTGATCCTGTTTCCTGGCTTAACTATCCTATCTTGCTTATCACTTTGAAAGGTACACTTCTCCATATCCAGTCTCATATCTTAAAGAGACATCTCTCTTTGGATATCTGTAGTTACCTCAAACTCAAGATATCTAAAAAAATATCACCTTACTCAAAGTCAGTACCACCTACCAACTTCTTTGGCTTCTTCAATGGTAATTCTATTCCCTCAATTACTGAAGGTTTCCCTTCTTAACTAATCACTTATTAAGTTTTAGTGAGTCTTCCTTCAAAGCCTCATCATTCACAACCATCCTTTCCTTTAAATTACCAGAGCCATCACCCCTTGTCAAGTCTTCATCATTTCATGCCTGGACAACTTCTAACAGTTACAAGTTAGTCTCCTCTGCCTGATCTCCTCCCACCCATCCCCTGTACCCTCCACCAGTTCATCTTGTATGCCACTACCTGATTAATTTGATTAAAACATGAATTTTCATAATGTAATTTTCCGATTCAAAAACCTTCCAAAGGCTTTATATCATATAGGAGAGAGAGTTTTAAAACCTCTTTCTGGCATTCACATCTCCTTAATGTGGTCCCATTCTACTAATAAACCACTAACTCTGGAAGAGTAGAAAGAATATTGGAATTTGTAGTAATGGACTTTTGGGTTCAAATCTTAGCTTTGCCAATAACTAGCTCTGTGACCTTGGGCAAGACACTTCATCTCTTTGGGTCTCAACTTCATGGACTGCAAATGAGGGGGTCAGACTGAGTCAGACTCAGTAGCCTTTAAGGACCTTTCCACTCCTGTAATTCTCAGACCCTTGTTGCTACTTCACTTTATCTCCCAGAACTCATCAACAGAATCCCTCCAGTCAGGCTGCTCTCATCACTGTTCCCCAAACATACTCATTGCCAACTCTAATTTTTTTTTTTGTTGGCTAAGATTCCCTCTCCTGTCAATGAGATCCAATGCCTCCCTCACAGCCATTCTAATCGCCATTAATTGCACAGCCTCTGAACTCCTCTAGCAAACATTATCCCAATCACCCTTTTCCAGTCACGTTTTTCTCCCTCCCAGCTCCCCATGGACATTTCTGAATTTTATACAGTGAATCTGCCATTTACAAGTGACCCCTACATACAGAAATATGCAGTCCAAAAATGCCTTTCCCTGAATTATCTGGATTTTTTTCACTTCCCTGTGTGACACTGCTTACACTTAAAACAAGCCTCCCCTTTTAAAAAATGCCAAAGTCTCTGAGAGCATTATAGATTTGTGACTCTGTGGGAATTAATTCAATCAGCTTATTCTCCTCTCCCTGCCTAGCAATGATCAGTTGCACTGAGATAATGGGAGTTCTCCACTAGGGAAGGGAGGTAGGAACACTTTGGAAGGCAGGCCCTGCCTAGCAGAGGTGTGAGAGTGGAGGTTGTAGATGCTATGAGGATGCTTGGCCCCTGTGTGCCCCAGAAAAGGAAACTAGAAAGAGGACAAAGTTTGGAAAAAAGGAGTTAGAAGCATCCTAGCTCTGAAAGTCATGAGCTGTGTGGCCAAGGGGCAAGCCAATTAATCTTTCTGAGCCTTACTTTCCTCTTCTTTAAAATTAGAGATATTTGTACTATCTAGCCCACAGGGCTGTTAAGAGAAAGTACTTCGTAAATCTTAAATTGCTATCTAAATATGAGTTATTATGGTTATACAAAGGACAATTCACCTAGGGCCAGCTCTGTGCATGCTAAATGCAGAAGAAATTTATGTTTGTTTTCTTTTTTTTTATATTATATTGTCCTGGATTCCAGATCCTCAGACTCTGGCTAAGCATGGCTTAAAGAAGCAATCTGTGGCTAGCCTATTAATGTAATTGCCATTTAGAACATCATTTTTTAATGGAAAAATATGCTAGATTTCTAACAACAGACTTACAAACTCGAAACAAAACCTAGTTAAAAGATGGAGGCTGCCCAAACTGTAAATTTTGTCATTACATATTGACCTTTTGATTATTTATTCCAAGAGTCCTTACCTTCAAAGTTAAGCTCAGTCATCTATAATTATAAGCTATAATAAATCTTCTTCCCTGAGGAGAAGTAGAACAATACATCTAGTCTTTTCCAATCTTTAGAAAAAAATTGTAAAATACTATTTGTTACATGGGATGGCTTTCTGGGATGGGAAAGAGGAGGTATACTAGACAAAACCACAATGATGTAAAAACAAAAGACAGTAATAAAGCTTATTTAAAAAAGAAAATAAATATAAATTTTTATTGATATCTTTTGTTTTTACATCACCTACATTTCCTAATGTATTTAACCTTCTCCTTATCTATTACAATAAAGAATAAAAAGAAGGAAAAGAAAACAGCTCACTGAAACTAATGAACACTATGAAAAAAGAACTGACATTATAGGCAATGTTTCATATCCTTAGTCTCCCACCTCTGCAAAGAAGGGAAGGAGATGTCTTTTCACATCTTTTCTTTGGGGGCAAATGCTTAGGACAATGCCTGGAATGTAGTAGATGCTTAATAAATGTTTATTGATTGATTATTTTGTTTCTTAATCTTGCATTTTTTAAATCACTTTTGTGCACTGTTCTCCTGGTTCTTATTATTTCACTTTGTATCAGTTCAGTTTTCCTTTTGCTTCTCTGTTTTCATCATATTCATTGTTTCTTATGTCAAAATAAGATTGCATTACATCCATCTACCATATGTTGTTGAGACATTTCCCACTTGATGAGCATTCTCTTTGGTTCCAGGATTCTGCTAGTACAAAAAAAAATACTGCTATAAATATTCTGGCATATATGTGACCTTTCTTTTCTAGTGTTTTGGTACAGTTTATATCTTTTGAAATAAGGCAATTGATTCCCTCCCATGTAGTGTTGGTGTTTTTGTAATTTATTTAAATTTGTATAAGTTGACTCTAAAAGAACTTTTTTTTTTCTTTTTTGGAGGGAGGGGGAATCTGATCTGTTTTCTCATTAGAATAACAAAGCCCTGGTGTATGAATTCCCTCCTCTGATGCAGACAGATCAGCGACCCATCTGTAACTTATAGACTTGGAGTTTGCCTGGGGGTACTGAGAGGCTGTGTGAATTGCCCATGCTCACATAGTTGGTCTGTGACATGGCACAGAACCATAGCCACCCCAAGTACAAAGAGCAGTCCAAAAACAGGGAAACATTCAACCAACCCAGCACCCCAAAACGCCATGCTTTCCTGTTAAAGGCAGATCCTGACCACGACTACGCCATTTGTTTCCACAATCCGGCTAGCAGCTTCTGTGGGGGTGTAAGATCCACCCACAGCCAGCACCCAGAAAGCTGCTGGCACGCTGGGAAAGCACAGGTTCTTTTGATCTGCTTTAATAAGGAAAGCAAGGTTAAAGGGGTTGACAAGCTTACTTTAATTCAGCATACAAATATCATTCACTTAGTTCAGGGGAAAAATCCAGCACCCTGAACTTCAGAGCAAATTACAAACAAAGTACAAACATCAACAGACAGACCCAATACAGATTCATAGTTACCAACACCTGGGTTCAGCCTGGAAGCTCAGAACAAGGGCTGGCCCAGAGTTACGTGCCACCACTGCTGCGGCAATGAGCTCCAAGGAACAGACAGCCAATCCCTGGTTTTTATATCTTTTTCAGTGTCAGGGGTGAGTTACACATGCGACTCACCCACGTGACCTAGAATCGTCACAAAGAGGTGGACTTAAACCCACGGTGGTCTAAGAGCCTCTGCTCTCCCAGAAAGGTAAACTAGGCCCTCCCTGGAGTTAGCCCCACCTTGGGCCCCACCTTAGTTGCCAATCCACACCCACTAAGGTTTTACACCTAATAGTGTTTGGGCCTGGGGCTTGGCACCTAGTAAGGCTCAATGAATTACTCAAAGGGAACAAAAGCCAAACTATTCAAGAGCATTTGTTGAACTAAGTGCTAAGGAGCCTATTTTGCTTACCAACACAGACATGAACCTAGATCTTACTGACAAATACCAAGCCCAGACTTCTACCTACTCAGCCACTCAACTCTCAATTATCCATGCTAAATGCAGAAAGACATGGAATAGAACAATTAAACACTCAGATAACAGATTTCCTTTTAACAAATAATTTCGACTTCCAATTTAGTTTTTTAAAGGGTCTGTGAGAAGAGGCAAAATTGACTGACTTAACCATATTAGCTCTTGACCTTTCCTTTCTCAGGTTCTCAAGTGGGAGCAAACAATCTGTGAATCTATAGAAAGGAGCAAGTCACAGATGGAAACTGAGGAGGAGAGGCGGACACCAGAGAATTAGCTCCCCCTTTTCCCAAGAACTACACAAATAGTCAAGTAAAGGTACATTGAAATATAAGTAGAAACCAAGACCATAATTTCATTTGTGAGCAAAGATGAGATGCTCATGAGTCTTTCAGTACCATTGTGATTGCTAACTTTATATTTGGTGAAATCAAGGCAGCTTCTAATCATGCAGCCTTGCCAAATCCTTCCCACCAGGACAGCAGGAAAGGTAAACTGAAATTACTGTTTTCTTGAGCTTCTCACTTAGAATGGTCATTTGGATAACATTGAAGTGTTATTTAAATGTAAGATGGTGTTGTTTTATTTTTCTTTAATAGAAAATAAGGTTTTAAGTGGCTTTCTCTAGTATTTTAAGCTTTGGTTACAGGTTATCTGCTTGGTTACAATAAAATAAGGATTACCTGCAAATTATCCAAGATGATCCGGAGGGAATGTACTTGTCGCCGTACAGCACTTGAAAACCTCTCGTAAGTGTCTGCATCATACTCACTCATCTTAATCTCTTTTAGCCTGAAGTGAGAGGGAGGAAAATAAAGCCACATAAATCATATAGCACAGGTTGTCTCCAACCACCCAAACCTTGCTAGGGTTGTATCAAATGGAATCTTTACAAATCCTGGTAAACTCAGGGCAGGGCAAAGTAACAGGAGAGAAGGAGAGAGCAATTTCTGACTAATAGCTTCAAAGGACAATGAAAACCTAAACGTATGTTGAATGTGAAATTATCTAGTCAACTAGAAATATCTAGTAAACTAGCATGTCAACTTCTTTCAAGAGTTAGTGGATTTAAGAAATACATGTCAGTCTGATTGCTGGGCAGCCAGTTCATGATAAGGATATCACTACATGTTAAAATGCAAGTGCCCTGAAATTATTGATAATACGTTTTCAGCATCAAAAAAATGACTTCAATGTTATTTTGATGGAGAAATACCAATGGTAAAGTCTAATAAATTTGTGGCTGTTCATTACCTATCCCATTCTCACCATCCTGCACAAATGAAAAAATACTCAAAGTAGCTTTAAAATTAGTATCTCACTCTTAAATAGAAGGGGTCTGATCTAGATAGATCCTTCTCTATGTTTTTCTCTCTATTGTATTTTTCTTTTTCTGTATCTTTTCATTTTTTATCTATAACTTCTTTCTTACATCACCAACAGAAAAATGATGAAATAACATCAGTCTAAAATAGTAACTGCAATTCTCAAAATATTAATAAAAATTGTTTTAGTAGTTTTTAGTCATGTCTGACTCTTTGTGACCCCATTTGGAGTTTCTTTGGCAAAGATAGTGGAGTGATTTGCCATATCCTTCTCCAACTCATTTTACAGATGCGGAAACTGAGGCAAACAGGGTTAAGTGACTTGCCCAGGGTCACACAGCTAGTATTTGAGGCCCTATTTGAACTCAGGAAGATAAGTCTTCCTGACTCCAAGCTCAGTGCTCTTATCAAATGTGCCACGTAGAACCCATTAAAAAAAATAGGATACCATTAATGATGTTTTTCTCTCTATTGTATCATCCCTGTCTCCTTTATAGTAATTTGATCACCTTGATAAGATTTCTGTGACCATAAATGATGATGGCATTAGGTCAGGAAGCAATGACTACTCTCAGAAAGTGTTCATACAACAGATTAAGTTTCTTGTTCCTCTAAATTGGTATGTATACTATTGGAAGTCCAACATTCAGGTTCTATTGTGAAATTTCTGTCCAAAGTATATTTTTATCACCTGGCATTAGGACTGGAATCTACTATGAAAAAGGACGGTCTCCATGGTGGCTATTTTACTACTTTCACCAAAAGTTTGTCTAAGCTTAATTTTTATGGGCCTCAGTTTACTCATCTGTCAATATAGCAGTTGGATTAGATGAATTCTAAGGTCCCAGAGCTCCAAATCTGTGATCCTCTGCTACTGCTTGTGCTTATGGTAGATTTCTAGAGCCCTTATTATACCACTTTACCAGATTTACCATCTTGACAATTAAAAGGGTTTCAATGTTGCACCAATGCAAGGTTAGACTTGCTATAGGTGCTACATCTTGGTGACATCTTTCATGTTTCTGTCTGGAGGTCTCACCAGTGTCCTTGTAGTCCTTCATGAGATTGACAGATGAATTTAACGTATCAAGCTAAATGCTGTCTATATTACTGCATAAGATGGACAGCCTGCTATGTGTCACTTTTGTAACTAAGGAAGTTATGTGCTCTTTTCCTAAGGAGGGATATCTTAACTTAGACTGTTAAAGAAACCAGAAACAGGATTTTGTCTAAACGAAACCCAACTCTACAATATTTTAAGTTTCAGGAAGGAATTGATAAGATTTGATCACATTCGCAGACAGCTCTTGTAGAGACAGTAGAACTACCCCCCCCCCCGGGTGGAGGTCAAGGCTCTAAGTGTAAGCATAATGCATAGAAAATATGCCGCATGCCCCTTCAATTATGAAAAAAATCCAGAAACAATATACCCACTTGTATCGGCTTTCAGCAAAATATCTCCTACAAGGTGTGGGAACCTGTCAGAGAAGGCCTGGAGGAAGAAGCTTGAAGTAGAATGGGAAAAAAATAACTTTTTAGCAATTGGATTTGAAAAGTTTTCCAATGCCAATATCATCCAGTCCATAAAGCAGAATAATTGTAAATATGTTTTGCTACTTCAAGAAGCATCAGTAAGTAACTTATGAAACTCTTTAGTAAGAAGTATCTATGTGGGGTGCATGACTGGCTTCGGTGGAAGGGTACTCACTGACACTGATGAAGTCAAACATCTTTGAAAGTACTAAAGAAGCTCAGTCAAAACTGTGAGACACTCTTGCCTTGGACACTGGAACCACTGTGGGTTGATTATGCCTTTTTATACTTCCAAAGGCTGTGTTTAGTGTTGCGTAACAACCTATGAATTTTTAGATGTTGATTTATTTTCCCTGGTAGGTTAGGCTTAAATACTGTCATTTCAGGTCAATTATGTGTGGTTCTATGAAGAAAAGACATAAAATTCAGGATATCAGGATAAGTATAGATTAGCTGCTGTAAGTGGTAGTGTCTGCCATTGCCAAAGCTGGCGTATGCCTTGTTCTCTTCTCCTTGTGCACATAAGCACAGTCCATGTGTTGCCTTAATGTTTTTATTCTGTCATTAGGTCCTGGTGCAGCCTGGATAGAGCACTGGACTGGAGGTCAGGAATAACTGAGTTCAAATTCTGCTTCAGACACTTATTAGCTCAGTGATTCTGGCAACCAATCAATAAACATTTATTAAGTACCTACGATGTGCCAGACAGTGTAGTAAGTACTAGGGCCACAAAAAGAGGCAAAAGATAATCCCTGCCCACAAGGAAACTACAATCTACTGAGGGAGACAACAAACAAACAAAGCAAGCTGTACACAGGATAAATAGGAAATAATGAGTGGAGGGATGGCACCACAGAGGAGGAAGGCTTCCTATAGAAGATAGGATTTTAGTTGGAACTTAAAGTAAGCTAGGAAGGTCAGTAGTCAAAGCAGAGGAGGAAGAGAGTTCCAGGTGTGGGGGGACAGCTAGAGAAAATGCCGTGAGCCAAGAGATAATCTTTTTCATGGAATAACCAGGAGGCCGGTGTTACCGGATCGAAGAGAACATATTGGGGACTAAGGTATAAGAAGATTAGAAACGGAGGAGGGGGTTAGGTTATGAAGGGCTTTGAATGCCAAATAGAGCATTTTGTATCTGCTCCTGGAGGCAATAAGAAGACACTGTAGTTTATTGAGTGGAGCGACAAGATTGGACATGCACTTTAGTAAAACCAATTCAGCGGCTGAATGGAGGCTGGACCGCAGAGGGGAGAGACTGGAGGCAGGCCGACCTTCTCCTACCTCCCCTTAAGCAGACTACGGTAATGTGATGAGGACCTGCGCCGGAGCAGCGAGTGAGTCGCTTACACTCTGTCGGCCTCAGTTTCCTCATCTATTAACGGAGAATATGACCATCTTCCTCATAGGGTGGTTGTGAGGATTAAAGGGATATGTATAAAACTCAGTGTTAATATGGTAATATTAGATCATAATTTCATACTGAGTGGGAGCCAAGTTTATATAATTTTCTTTGTACCACCACAGAAGAGTAAGCTTTACAATTATATATTTAAGCTTTTTAATACTTTTTTTTTTAATGATAGTGGGTGAACTCAGTCAAGTAATCTAATGGTTAGTATGTACCTATAGTTTAGATTTAGAGAACCTTTAGACTGTATGCTAGTTCCATCCAACTCAGTTTAATTTTGTCTGGTCTAGATGGAAAGGACCAAGAGGAGATGTCTGTCTACATGTGTGCCTCTAGTTCTCTTGGACCAATCCCAATTACAGGGTTCGTTGGTTCTGTTCTAATCTGGTTTATTCTCTCACATGATTATTGATTTGTCTACTTTTTCTTCTTTGATAACTTATTTTTTTTATTTTCTTTCTTTCTCTTTCTCTATTTCTTCCTGTAATAGTAATTAAGGTGGGACTTTGTGCTGACCTTTAATGATTCTGGCCTTTGTTTGAATGGGGCAGATAAAGTGGGATGTTTTTGTATTTCTCAGCACTGAGACATTGGGAGCCATTGATTTGTATCTGATGTGATATTAGGGGCGGGGAACTTCTCCAGGACCAGCCTGGGTGAGGTCAGGATATACAAGCGCAGAGGTTAGCATTCTCTCTCTCAGAGCTCTGAGCCACAGCAGGATTGGTGTGTGACTCTGGGCCAGCCATTCTAATGAGCTCCCCGGCTGTACACCCAGATGTTGATAACTACGAATTGTATTTGGTCTGTAATTCAGGGTGCTGGCTTTTCCCCCTGAACTAGGTGGATGTTATTTGTATGCTGGATTAAAGTAAGATTGTTAATCCCTTAACGTTGCTTTCCTTAAGTAAAGCAGATCAAAAGGACCTGTGTTGGCAGCTTTCTGGGTGCTGCTTGTTGGTGGATCTTACACCCCTACGGAAGCTGCTAGCTGGATTGTTGATACACTTCCCTGCCTTTCCTCCACTTCCTCTATTTCTTGCTCCCTTAGATATATAAATGAATCTGTGATCTCCTTGCTCCTCTAACAGCAGAGACTGTAAACTCTCATCCATTCACATTTTGTAGGATTCTCAACTATGTTCTTCTGAAAATTCTCCATAAAGTATCCATTCAAAGTGCTAGAACCTTCTCTTAAGTTAAAAAAATATTTTGGAGATAAAAATGTAGCAGATAGGCTGTTCATCCACTGCCTTTTTTTTTTTCAGGGGGGAAGGCAGGGCAATCGGGGTTAAGTGACTTTCCCAAGGCTGCACAGCTAGTAAGTGTGTCAAGCATCTGAGTTTGCATTTGAACTCAGGTCCTCCTGACTCCAGGGCCGGTCCTCTACTCACTGTGCCACCTAGCTGCCCCAATCCATTGCCTTTTATTCTTGTTACATGACCAGCATATCTTTCTTGGTCATACATGGTCTTAAAAGTCTCATATCATTTCTTGTATTCAAGTCATTATTGGTGACACTATAACCTAAATACAACCACCATACATCTTAACATTGGCCTCTGGGCAGGGTGTAATCTTTATTTTTTTCAAGATTCCATGGTTTGCTGCCATACCACAACTCTGGAGGGAAAAACTGGCATTAAAGAGATAGACTTGTGGCAGCTTGCAGTTTGGGCCCATTGAAAATACTGTGAATTTCCCAAGTGAAACCTAGCCCAATCTTTTATTTCTATTCAATTTTGGGTCCATCTGCTAGTTCAAGTTTTCTCTATCTACTATGTCATACTGTTGTTCATTTTTCTCTTTCTCTCTAATCTCTTTCTATCTGTCTGTCTGTCTATCTATCTATCTATGTATCTATCTATGTATCTATGTATCTATGTATGTATGTATGTATGTATGTATCTATCTATCTATCTATCTATCTCCCAGTATCTAATACAGTCTCTGGCATAAAGGAGATGATTAATAAATGCTTTTTGAATAACCTGAGAAAACCTGACTGTTCTCTTTCTATTTTAATCAAGAATATATGTGGTTGTGGTGTTTGTGTGGAATTTTCATAAAGATTTATATATATCTCATAAAGATACATGTATATTTATGTATATGTATACATATATGTATACACACATATGAAGAGGGAGAGAAAGGAGATAGAAAAGGAGACGGGGGAAGAAAGAGCGAGAGCAAGAGAGCCGGCTACAAGGGGGTGTGTGATATAGAGGATAGAGTTGGCCTTGAAGCCAGGAAAACCTAGGTTCAAGCCTACTTGTGACACATAAAGGCTATGTGACCACAAGCAAGTCACTTAACCTCTCAAAGCCCTAGGCAGCTAGCTTTCTAAGACTGTAAGATGCACAGTAGGTGCCAACCTGAATTGATGGAAGGCATTTCCTCATCTAGGAGTTTCCTTTACCAATAAAATCACTGATCTAGTCTCTCCTTAGTGTGTGCATATAAATATACATACGCATACAAGTATGTGTATAAGCAAGCATGTATATGCAGATGCACACACATGTATATATGTGTGTACATGTATGTGTCTGTATGTATGTAGTACATACATGTGTGTACACACACACACACACTAATTCAATAGATTTCCTGACCACTGGGCTGTATGCCTAAGCAATATGTGTTTTCCATCTGTTTTGTTTTTCCAATGTCATGGTTAGACTGTTTTCTTTTGAATAACTATGTAATTCACTGAGGAGGCTTTGTAATATCCTGGGGATGCTTGATGTTAATTCCCGGAGGATCTCTGAAGAAAGTTATTTTCTTGGTAGCATCTGTCATATAATTTTGTATAATTTTAACATATGCATGGGGGAAAGACTGTTTGAGGAGAACAGTTTAAGATGTTATAAAATATTTTTACAAAACGACAGTGGGATTTTATGTTTTCTATACCTCTTGGTCAGTAAGTAATTGATAAGAAGTGGCCCCATCTGGAAACTCACTCAGCATCTAACAGTGCCTAACACACAGTAGGTGCTCAATGACGGCTTGCTGACTGACCTGTGAAAGTGTGACTGTTCTCTTTCGTTTTGATCAAGACTTCATCTGATGCATATGTAGACTGTAAAAGTTTTTTTTTTATCAATATGAAAAAGGACACGAATAGATTAAAAATGTGAATTTTTTTTGGTGGGGGGATGATTTGGTCTATGATCTTTTCTATACTCTTTTATTCATCCATTCTTCGAGATGTCTTGAAAATAAATTCTTGACTGCCTTTAAAAGTGTGTGGCTTCCAGCATGGGCTTCTTCTGTATTAATTTATTCAGGATGAGTTGTTCTTCCCGACTCCATATTCGTAGGCCCTTCTGCCACCTGTCACTTCAACCGGGTCTGAGGTAACAAAGGACAAAGGTGGTAGATCTCCCACTGTTGCTGATAAGAATAGATAACTAGAGAAACACCAAGAGAGCTATTTCTTTCTTCTGATTTTATCCAAAGGTGACTGGGATGATCTTTCTTAGCTGGATCTTATGCAAAGCATATTTTTGGCTTGACAGATTTTTGTGAAGCGATGCTGCTCATAATCTTCATCCTCCTCTTCTGTTAAGTTTTGCTAATTAGCTTGTAGTCTAAACAGCTGCTGCCCTTGTTGTCTATGTCACTGCTTTTTGGGAAGCGGATAAAGTGTCAACACTCTGTTTGAATAGGTTGGACTGAAGTGCCTATAATCACTTGCAGCGTATCGTCTCCTTGTTCCTTCTAATTTGGCATTTACTTTGCTCTAACCAGTGGATTCTTTGATTGCACAGACAGCTGCTTCTGAAATGACAGCTCTGCCTGTAATCAGCCATTTCCTGCTCAGATGTAGTTAATTTCACTTTGTGATACTGGACAGAGCTTGACACATTCAGTGCCTACGGATTCCGTGTGATGCAGCACAAGGCTTCTAAGTATTGTACAAAAGACTTTTGTCTCTTTTTCCTTTTTTAATTTGTGACCATAGCTTCCCACACAATTTTCACCATTCTCCTCTGGGCCTATCTTTCCACTAAAGTCGTTGAGGACTAAATATGTTGCCTTATTTGGAGAATTTATCCAAAGTCATCACAGAATTTCTCTACTTCTTTATCTTCTGTAATTAGTTTTAGTGCATAAGCTGAAGTTTTCTAAAAATAAAATTTTGATATCTTTGGTTTTTACATCACCCAAGTTTCCCCTTATGTTCTTCCATGTCCCATCCCAGAAAACCATTTCATATAACAAAGAATGTTTTTTAAAAGAAAAAAGAACAAGAGGAAGAGGAGAAAAAACAATCAGCAAAATCAATCAATACATCCTTCCGAATCTGAAAATATACACAGTGTTCGACAGCCATGGACCTTCTACTTCTGCAAAGGAACAGAGGGAGGCATCTTCTCACCTCTCTTCTCTGGGGCCATGCTGGTTCGTTGTAGTTTTGTAACATTCATTCAGATTGTTTTGTGTTCTCGTTCTTTGCACTGTGCCGCTGTGTTGGCCCTCTTTACTTCACTCTGCATTGGTTCATGTGAATCTTTCCATGTTTCTCTGTAGTCATCATGTTTGTTATTTCTTATTGTACAGCAATATTTCATTCCATTTCTGTACCATAATTTATTTTGTCATTTTCCGATCAATGGGCTGCAATTATTTTCATGGTGGTTTCTTTGCTTAAGCTCCTTATTAACATTGCATGTTGAAAAGAATTTCTCTTCAAATCATACCACTCAGAATAATTTAGCATTACCATCCACAGAGGAAAAACCAAGTGAATGTAGACTATCTACTTTCAAGATTATGAGGAAATTAGGTGGCCAACGTACAGCTTTCATCCATCTGTGTGTGTACATGCGTACATTATATATATGTATGTTTGTATGTACCTCAGCACCGTGCCTAGTATAGTGCCTGACACACAGTATTGCTTGGCACTCCAGAATCGCCCATCCCTACTTCGTTGTTCTCTGGAAATGTCTGTTCCATGATTAACAAACTTCCTTTCATCTTAAATCCTTTCCTGTCTTACTCTTTCCATCTTCTGGCTCTTGCTGAGACCTGGATTCTCTCTGATGATCCCTTAGCAGATGGCTAAACCCTGGCCTTTCCGTCACTCACAAACGTTCCACTGCCCTGTTTATGAAGCTCCGAAATTCTCTGATCAGATCCAAACCTTTTTTTTCTCTCTTGTGACTTTTTTTAATTTATTTTTTTATTTTTTAAAATTTATTTTTAGTTTACCACACACGGCTCTACATAATTTTGAGTTCCAGATTTTCTCCCCTCCCTTCCCCCTCCCTCCCCAAGACGGCATGGAATCTCATTTAACTACCATGTATAACTTCGCATTGAATTAATTTATACACTAGTCAAGTTGTGGAGAAGAATTATGACCAATGGAATGAATCATGAGAAAGAAGAAACAGAACCAAAAAAACAAACAAACAAAAAAAAAACCCCACAAACAAAAACAAAAGAGAAGCAAAAAAGGCGAGCATGTAGTGTGCCTCAATCTGTATTCAAACTTCACAGTTCTTTCTCCAGATGGAGATAGCATTCTCCATCGTGAGTCCCCTGGAGTTGTCCTTGCACCTTACGTTGCTGAGAAGAGCAAAGTATGTCAGGGTTGGTCCTCACGGAATCCATATATCTGTGGTTGTGTACAATGTTCTCCTAGATCCAAACCTTTCACTATTCTATCTTTCTCTCCACCTCATCACACCTAACCCTGTTCTCCATCTTCACGGTGACTGCTAGTCCCTGTAACCCTCAGGTCTCGCACAGGCTATCACTCCTCCACTGTTTGCACTCGCCTCCTTTCCCTTTTTTGACCCCGCAGTGAAACAGTTTGACTCTACACTATCCGTGAATCCTGTGACCTCTTCTCCTATTGTTGATCAAACAGCAGAACACTACAACCATTTCCTGCTTTTGGTCCTATTCACATGCTGCTTAATGCAGCTTGAGGAAATCACATTCTGCCCAAGTCCATTGCACATACATGTTTACATAATCTCCACAGGGCTTCCAATGCAACAAGACATCCCACTTGCCACAGAGAGTATTCTAAACCTGTTCATCCCTCCTTAAATTGTCCAAGGCATCCCCTCACACTATCCTGTCAGCTGAGAAACTCATCTCACACTCCACTGAAAAAACTAAGTGCATTCTCCTTGTATTCTCTTCTGATATCATGGGGGCAGCTAGGTGACACAGCGAATAGAGCACAGGGCCTGGAGTCAGGAAGACCTAAGTTCAAATCTGGCCTCAGACACTTCCTAGCTGTGTGATCCTGGGCAACTTAACGTTCTGTGCCTCAGTTTCCTCATCTGTAAAATGGGCTGGAGAAGAAAATGGCAAACCACTTCAGTATCTTTGTCAAGAAAATCCTAAATGGGGTCGTGAAGAGTTGGATGTGGCTAAAACGAATGAATAACAAACAAACAAAAATTCTTATCTCACATCACTTAAAAGCTCTCCCCTCCTACTTACCCTTAGTCCCAATCTCTCATGAATTCTTGCCAAGGTAAATTCCTCTACAGGTCTCCTTGATCCTGTCCTATCTTATCTTCTGCAGCTGCTCACCTCCTCTAACATCACCAGTCTCTCCCGGTTCACAGGTTCCTTCCCTGCTGCCTACAATAACCTTTATGTGGTTAAAAACCTTAAATCCTTAAAAAACCTTCACTTCATCCTACGCCTTCTAGAGATCTTTCTCTTCCTGGTCCTGGCTAAACTCCTTGAGAAAGCCATCTATGCCTGGTGCTTCTACTTGCTTCCACACTCTGCAGTCTGGCTTCTGACCTTATTGTACCACTGATGTGGCTCTCTCTAATGCTCCCGGGGTCTCTTCATTGCCTGATCCAATGGCCATTTCACAATCCTTTTTCTTCTTGACCTCTCTTCAGACTCTGACATGGTCGATTACCCTTTTCTGCTGGATACTCTCTTAGGCCGCAGTGACACTGCTCTTTTGGTTCTCCTCTGACCTGCGTCTGACTACCCTTTCTCAGTCTCTTTTGCTGGATCTTCCTCCAGGGTATGATGCCCTCTACCGAGGGGTGTCCTCCAAGGTCCTATCCTGGGACCACCTCTCTTCTCTATTGTCTCACCTGGTGATCTTATCAGTACCACTGAATTCAATTATCAGCTCTATGTAGATGATTCTCAGAACGATTTAGCCAGCTCTGGTCTCTTTTCTGACTGAGCTCTAGTCTCATATCACTCATTGCCTTTTGGACATCTCAAACTGGATATAACATAATTGTGTCAAACTCAACATGTCTAAAACAGAACTTAACACCTTTCTCCCAAACCCTTCTTCTCTTCCCAGGTTCCTCATAACTGTTAAGGGTACCACCATTCCCAAAGTGATTCAGGCTCAAAACATTGGAGTCATCCTTGAGTTTTCTCTCACAATCAGTCAACTTCTTGAATATGTAGTAAAGTATTATTGGCACAGTGCCTCACATAAAGTTAGCACTTAATAAATGCTTATTGACTGCTGACTGACAGTAGATGCTTAATAAATGCTTGTTAATTGAAGGGAAGACTGTAAATGGACAACAAAGTGAATCCACAGTCAAATAGCAAAAGGAGAGCAACATAAACTGGCTTCAGGAAAAGGGGAGGCTCCTTTAAAGACTCCAAATTTCTTTCATAAATATCTGTTTCTCACTACTCATACAACAATTAACCTGGTTCAGACTCTCATTACCTCAAGCCTGGACCAGCCTGCTGGTTAGATTTCCCACCTCGAATTTCTTCCCATTCCCATCCATCCTCCACTTAGCTACCCAAGTGACTCTTCTAAAATGTATGACCATGTCAGTTTCCTTACTCAAAACACCTCAATGGCTCCCTCTTACCTCCAGTATCAAACACAGAGTTCTGTGTGGGAATTAAAGCCTTTTGTAATCTGGACCCTTCCTATCTTTCTAGTCTTTTCACACTTTACTCCTCTCTATATTCTCTATGAATTAACAGTCTGTCTTCTTGCTGTTGCTTGCATAAGACACTTTATCTCTTGCCTGGATGTCTTTTTTACCGGTTATCCCCCATGCCTAGAGTGTTCTACCTCCTCATCCACTCTTGCTGAATTCCCTGGCTTCCTTCAAGACTCAGCTCAAATCTCTTTTTCTACAGGAAGTCTTTCCTAGTCTCTTTTGTCCTTTTCTCCCTCTTTTCACCTCACCTCCAACTGCCCGTGCCTTCTCTCTCAGTTCCACTTAAACTGCATACATGCTGTATGTTATAGTTGTTTGTATGTTGCTTCTCCTATTAGAATGTGAGCTCCTTGAGAGCAGGGACTATGTTTTTTTTTCATTTTTCTGCATTCCCAGCGGTTGGCACAGTGCCTCACATAAAGTCAGCACTTAATAAATGCTTATTGACTGCTGACTAACAGCAGATGCTTAATAAATGCTTGTTAATTGAATGGTAGACTGTAAATGGACAATGAAGTGAATCCAGAATCAAACAGGAAGAGGAGAGTAAGGTAAACTGGCTTCAGGAAAAGGAAAGGTTCCTTTAAAGACCTCAAACTTCTTCAACCAAATGCTCAGCTTTCTAATAGAACTGTTCTACTGGTTTCATATGGCCATAAGTCATGGAACTTTAGCCTGTGAAGAAACAAAATAAAAATTACTGTTGTTCAGAGGGAACTAGAGAGACATCTGTGTGTGTGTGTGTGTGTGTGTGTGTGTGTGTGTGTGTTTTGGCAGGTTGCCACATAGAATAAAAGAACGACAAAGAAGAATCAGAAGAGAAGATGTCATCCAAGAAGTATTTTAGCAAAAAAGAGAGGCTGGTTATGTGGTAAATGTGAGGGGCAAGGAAAGGGAAGAACAGCTTGTGTATCCCACAGGTATCTTCACAACATGAGGCGAAAAGGAGGAAGGTGCTCAGCATGTTGGAAGGACTCCACATGGTGAGCATGTAGGAAGACATGAATGAGAGATGTACAGGACTGTGCAGCCAGGGAGGAGTTGGTATCTGAAGCACTGCAGGGAACATCCAAAGTGATAACACTGCAAAATCATTTGAGGATTTCATAGACTCACAAAATCTGAGAGTTGGAAGGGATGTTAGTGGACATCTAGGGCAACCTCATATAACAGAATCCCACCCTAACATCACGACAAGTGGCTGTGCAGCCTTTGCTTTTATTCAATGGTTTTATGTTCATTGTTGTTAATTTGGAAGGTGACGGAACATTTTTTTCTCTAAAAGTTTCTCTAAATTGAGCTAACACCCTCCTGTCCCCCAACAAAACTGAGGTGGCCTTCTCTTTATCTTTCTCCTTGTGGGTAAGTGGCCAGAAAGGTTTCTCAACCTTGCTTTATAAAAAAGAATGGGTTTGTATCCCCAACTATACTGCAAAGGTACCTCCCACATCTTCTGTTACTCCCACAGTAAGCCATGGCATACTCAGCTTTCTAGAAAATTAAGCATATCCGCCTAGCTCTACCTGCAATAATCCCAAACCAGAAAACTACTGGTGAATTTTATTAAGACTACCAAAACAGACTATTTAGTAGAAATGGGGAAGTGAGGGAAGGAGAGATAAACGAAGGCTAGTTTCCAATTCTCTTTCTAATTGTTGAATGCTTTTTCTAAGCTGAGAGTTACCTTTATTTATAAAAAAGTAAAACAGTATTTTAATAATAACAATATCATGGATTTCTGTAACCCATTTCTTCTAAAGGGCTCTAAATGCATTCATCTCTAAAATATCACTTAAGTCTTTTATCATCCCCGGGAAACTCAGGCACAGAGAGGTTAAATTACTTGCTTGAAGTTACAAAATGAATAAGAGGCAAAGCGAAGGCCAGAATTCTGGCCTCTTGACTCTCTTGTTCTGTCTAATGACTGGTGGGGGGTTACTGGAGCTACGGCCTTTCCTGAGGGATTGGTAGGAGGGGTCTGCACGTATGTCCCTATTGTTCTGTGCTATTTATTTACAGGATGTATAAGCACATGATGCCAGATGTCCAGAGTGGGAGGAATTCACTAATCCTTGCCTACTTGAATATGTTCCACTTTGAATGTGCACAAGTCCTTCGAGTGTGCTACAAACAAGGGAAACTGCTGCCCAAACCACCTGCAAAGTACCCAGTTCCAGTTTCCTGAGGGAGAAATTGTTGCACATTTTTCATTTTGGCTGAGAAGTTAACTTGGTGTTCTAGTTAAAGCATGAAAATTCCTCTTGTGAGATAGAAAGAACTAGTGGTTGGTTGAATGACACGGTCGATAGAGAGAGAGAGCAGGCCTCAGAGTGAGGAAGACCCAGGTCTGCCCTCTGACCTCTGCCAGCTACGTGATCCTGTTCACTTCTCTTGGCTGTCATACTGAGAATATACATTTTAGAGCAGCTGCAGGTCTGCACTGGAAGAGGGAGTTTCCTCTCCCAGGACTTCCCTATACTAATGAAATCATAGGGTGGTTTAAAATAAATTGGCTCTAAATTGCCAAGCCAGGGCATCTTCTCTGCCTGGCTCTCTTGATTCAAGCTTATTTCCTTCTGCTCCTGGACACAGGCACACACAGAGAGAGACCTTGGGCATCCTTGGCACCCTGGTCCCTATTCTACGCACGTCTATGCTCCTCAGACACAAGCTCTCCATTGTGTCCAGTCAGTCTCCTTCCTGCTTCCATAGACACAATATGCATTCCTACCTCTGGGTCTTTGCCACTCTCCCCACGTGGAGTGTCGCTCTTCCCTTCGACCTCATTCCCAGCCTCCTTCAAAGGCTGCCTCACCTCTCAGGTCCTCCTAGAAGACTCTCCTGACTAGTTTATGCTCATATCTCTGCCTTCTTTGGACTTGTAGAGCACTTAGAGTCAGTACCAAATAACTGAGCAGATGAATTTACTTGCTAGTTATTTATGTTCATTTACTTCTCCAACCAGACTGTGAGCCCTTAGAAGGCAAGGCCAGGTTTCATAATTTTTCGGCATTCTACCCACAGTGCTGAGCTCAGGGTATGCTCATTCATTGCCCAAGGAGAGGCAACCCAATGGAAAGCTCTGGATTCAGAGAACCTAGGTTAGAATCCAAACTCTTCTACTTTCTATCTGTAGAACTCTGAGAAACTCATCTACCATCTCAGACCTTCAGGGGAGCAGAGCCTTCCTTATCTCAAAAATGAAGGGGCTGGACTAGATGGCCTCTAACCTCTGGTCTATGCCTGTGTAAGGTGGGCAGTATCAGGGGATGGCCCTCATTTTACAAATGAGGGAACTGAGTCTCAGAAAGTTTCAGTGACCTGCCTAGGTTCACAAAGTAAGCGCTGATTCAGGATTTGAACTCAGGGCTCCTGATTCTTTTCCTATGCTTCTACTTTTCAGTAATCTATACTCTCTTCTTCATGTGGGGCGTTACAGGGGTACACACACTGAAGACAGTGCTGACTTCATACACTTTCTATTAGCTTGCACCTGCAGGGCAGGCTGGGGAGTGGAGCTTTTCAGCTTATTTGCCAAAGTGCTGCATGGAAGACTGTGTCAGGCAAAGTGGTACTGCCGTGTTCTCCCCATGGCATTCCAGAATAACGAATGCTAACTTCTGCTATTCGAGAAGCAGGACTTTTCTACTGGGTGTAAGGATTGACTAAGAACCTTTGCTGAAAAGCCTTCTGGCCCATCTCTCTGGCAGCCCTCTTCACTTCTTCAGGGACGGCATCTTTCTCTGCTTGAGATATCTGGTACACGTTATGGCCTGCGTCCAACCGGTACGGTCCCCCTTTGCCACCTAGACCAGCAGTATCTCTGCCTCCTGGAGAAGAAAACATGGAAATCAGGGTGATAAGTTTGCTCTTGCCCCAGACAAAAAGTTATCTGCCCCTTCAAAAATGTATATCACACCTTTAAAATATAATGATATAATTATAAGTGTAAGTGATATATCTAAGTAATAAGTAACAAATATAAGCAAATTAAATTAAAATATGTTAACTAAATATAATTAAACATAATTACATTTTTGGAAAGTGGAGACTATCTTTCCCACTCCTTTCCATCTCTCCAAATCCTATCTTTTAAGGTCCACGAAGCCTTCCTTACCCACACTTCTCTATATTTTAACAGCATTGGATTTCCACACCACACACCTGGCACTCACATGCTGCCTTGCACGACTGGTTAATTTTTCATCTGTATGTCTCTCATCTCCCCATACGCTATAAGCTTACTGGAGGCAGGACGATCGTTTTTGTTTTATGTATCCTTTATAGCACTGGGATCCAACTTAACCAGATGCCCACTGCGTGCCCCATACTGACTCAGAAAATCACAAATAAATGTTATCTATGTTGTACTGAGTTTTTATTTATTTTGTTCAATGTTTCTCAGTCACGTGGTAATCGTTTGATCTCCACCCTACAATATCCAGAACTGTGTTTTGAACACAATGGCACTCCCGGAGCTGTGGCTCCTCATCTGTGGGCCCTGGGTTCCAGAGATCCATGAATCCATAAATAAGCAAACAGACCTTTTGTAGACTCAACACCTAACAAGTCATGCATATCTGTATTCACAGTAATGATAGCTACCTAACATAAGTATTGCAAAACATTTTACGTTTGTGCCTCACAACAACCCTGAAGTAGAAGCTGCTATTACACCCATTTTACAGATGAAGAAACTGAGACTGAGAGAGGTTAAATGACTGTGCAGGGTCGTATATTTTGTTCAAGTGCAGGCAGATTCCATTGTGATTAATAAAACTGAAATTAGTTTAAAGGCAAAAAAAGATCCAAATACTCAAAAAATACCTCATAGATATTACCTTATTCTTCTTTATGATACTCTGTGGGTAGGTATAATACAGATAATATTGCCATTATATCATAAGAGAAAAAACTGATATACAAAGATCTTAACCTGACTTGCCTAGGTCACAGGTGGCCTAAATGGCAAAGCGGGGGCTCCTGACTCTTAATCTACAGCATCACCCACAAGACAAACACATTTAGTGCATTGCTAGCTTTAAAATTTTTCTCCCAACACATCTGCATAATCACTTTATTATTACATAAAAGCTAATGAACTTCAGGGAAATGTCCAAAGGGCTTTTTTTTTCACTCACACACCCACATAATACTTTGAATCTAAGAATCATAGAATCTCAGAGTTGGAAGGGACCTCAGTTTAATTTCTACTGAACAAGACTCACTTCTGCAATGTCTCCAAGCAAAATGGTCTTCTAACTTCCATTTGAAGACTTGCTCCAACCTTCTCCTCCTCAACAAAGTTTTGCTTTTGACTGCCGCTTTCCTCAGTTAACCCTCCCTCTTTATTCCCCTCCCTTATCTTACCGTAACCCACTTGCTACTTCTCCTCTCCCTTCTGACCACCCCCCTCCCTTTTTCCCCCCTTACCCTCCCACTTCCCGTAGGACAAGTTAGATTTCTAAACTTATCAGAGTATGTTATTCCCTTCTTGAACTAGATCAGATGACAGTAAAGCTCAAATACTGCTCTTCTCCCTCCCTTCTTTCCCTCTACTATAATATGTTTTTGTGCCACTTCATTTGGTGTAATTTACCCTTTTCTACTACCTCCTTACCGCTCCCCTCATAGCCCTCCCTTTATATCTCTGACTTATATTTTATATCTTTACATCAGTTAATTTATACAGGCATTCACAACCTATGTATATCCCTTTCATTTGTCATAATAGCTGTACCATTCACAAGAATGACTTATATATGTATGCATATATATATATGTGTATATATATATATATATATAACATACATAAGATGATATAATCCCACATAAAGATGTAAACAACCTGCCCTTATTGGTTAATAAGGTTTGTGGGATTTTTCCCCCTCTTTCTCCAAGGCAGTCTGTTGCACTTTTGGGGGGCTCTATTAGGAAGGCTCTTAATTTGTCTCTGTGCTACGTCTAACCTTGATGCCAGTTTGCCTTTAGGGTCTACGCAAAACCAGTTTAATCTCTCTTCCATGTGACAGTCCTTCAAATATCTAAAGGCAGATACAATCTAAGCTCTTTCTTCTATATGATAAACACCCCCCAGTTCCTGAGGGAGTCCAATGTTTAAAAGACTATGGTATACTACAATCTCCTCTCTTGTAAATGAAGGTGTTTAAGGACTTTGCTCTGCCTTTTAGTCCCTGTTTCTTGAAATGTTTTCCTTTCCAAAAATAATTATTCATAGGTATGAAAAGATGATGAATGAGAGCAGGATTATCTCTGGGACTGGTGAAAGGTTCCATAGCTATTTTGAGGGCACTAGGATTGATGGTTTAGATGTGGGTCACAGGATACACTGGGAACATCAATATTTCCTGGTGGCAGGGGCAGAGGGGATGAGAAGAGTGATTTTTCTGTGACCTCTGACTCATGGAGTTTTGGGTGGAGAGCATAACACACCCAGTTCTCTATGTCCCTTGACAGCTAGTACAAATGTCCAAATTTCTCACTTTGGAAATGTAGACTCCTTGAAGGCAAGGATTATTGCTTTTTTGTTTATATATCCACTTTGAAGGTACCAAACAGGGGCTTGATAAATGCCTGTTGAATTGAGCTGAACCTTTGGGGCTCTTCTACATAAGCAAAGGCAGTAAGCACAGGAGATTAGTCCAAAAAAGTTGGGTCTGAGTAGGTGAGGGGCTATAGCAATGAAAAAGAAACTGAAGAATTTGTTAGGTAAGAAGTGAGGCCAAATCAGAAGATTCCTGGTGAGAAGAATGACAGAGGAGAAAAACAGAGGTTAAAAGAAAGCAGGTTTGTTAGAACAGAAAGGAAGAGTAGAGAATCCCTACCAAAATAGGGACTTGCTCATCCCTCACGCCCCCCCACCCCCCACCCCAGGTAGTAAAACTAGAGGCCTCAGAAATGAACAGCTTTCAATCAAGATGAGACACTAGAATTGCTGTGGTGAAGTAGCTGGATTCTGGGAAACTTACATCTGCTCCACTTTCTTCTACAGTGCATTCCATGTGGATTAAGTCTTGTCAGTTTGATACTAATTTTCAGATTAAAGTACATTTCTAAAAATATCCCAGCTTTACAGCTGAAATTTCACAAACAGACAGAGTAGGCATGATGTCCTCAGGCCTGCTAGATAGCACATTGTCCTGAGGTAGAGGCTCATTTCCTCTAAAGATGTCTAAGGCACTTGGACTGAGGGGAGGTGAAGGATGAACGGAGTAACTCACATTCCTCACAGACTGTGATAAGATCAGACAGTAAGGGTACATTCTGGCTGTATTCCTGAGTCAGAGCAGATGGAGCTACTACAGCTGCCACAGAGGAAGGAGGAAGACAGTTGTGATGGGGAACAATGGAATGGCCAGGCAGCCAAGAGGAAGGAATGGGCCAGAGCCATCAAATTCAAGCTGGGGCCATCGTTCTTCCCTTACCTGGGGAACAGACAAACTCTCTACAGATTTCTGGCACTCTGCCAGCAATAGAGCCAGGGGGTGACAGTGTGGACGGCTTTTATGCTCTATGAAGCTAGAAAAGGAATTTCAGCCTTCAGATAGTCATGAGGTTTCGGAGATCATACAGAATTTATAGAGCTTACACATCACGATGTCTCCCCAGAGCAGTGAATACCAACCTGTTCCACCAGCCCAAGTATTGCCTCCTACATGGGGTTCGTTGCTTGGGTCCTCTTTTCCATGTTTGGGGGAGCTCACATCTTCATTGCTATCTCTGTTGATTGTTATCTAAAAAAATCAAAGGATTGAGACATTATTGATATTCTTTTGTTCAACGATAGCAACTGAATGTCAGGGGAAAAAGTACTCCCTCAATGCCCAACTACTATATAGTTAGAACCTTAGAAGGCTTCTACTTCATCCTCTGCTCCTCAGGCCACAGGATAGAGTGGATATTTTTAGCATTATTCACAGCTCCACCAAAAGTGCATCAAAGTGCCTGTTTACCTGAAGTCCTCCCAACATTTGTCATTCTCCTTTTTTTGTCATCTTTATGAATCTAATGAGTATGATATAGAACCTCCTCAGAACTGTTTTAATTTGCATTTCTTTAATTATTAATGATTTGGAATGCTTTTTCATATGGCTATTGATAGCTTAGATTTTTTTTTCCTTTGAGAAAAGCCTGTTCATATCTTTTGACCATTTCTCAGTTGGGGAATCAGCTTTCATGTTCCATTTAATTTGGAAGAACATCAATGAACCAAATGTGGAAACAAAACTGAAAAGACCTGCACTGGCCATGTGATAATGGTATGATCTTAACTCAGATAATTTGTACTATGTGATTACTCAAGGAATAAGAAACAACATAAGGAGAATAAATGAACCTATATGGAAGCAGGCCCTCTCCATACGGTTTAAAAGTAGTTTTGACTACTTGTTCTTGTTTCTCCTTCTGCCCCTCTAAGGATAGCTTATTTATCTCTTAGTGTCTCCTCTTCTGTTTCCATAATATGGCAGTTCCCTAATGGTCTCTCTCTTTATACTATACAGATACTACTCGGGCAATTTTATTCACTCTCATGGCTCCAATTACCACCTTCTATGCAAATAACTCCCAAATCTATATCTCTAATTTCAACATCTTTCATGTCTTTCAGACCCACGTTTCCAACTATGCATAAGATGCTTCCACAAACATGCCTCCATCGGCATCACAAACTCATCATGTCCAAAATGGAACTTGTCATTTTCCTTCCAAAGCTTTTCCTACTTTTTCCTTGACTCCCTCCCTCTGTGGCAACACCATTTGCCAGTCTTGTTCATCATAACCCTGAGATTATCTTTGATTTTGCCCTTTCCCTTCTTTTCAAATCCATACCCGTCACCAAGTTTTACGGAGTTTACCTCTGTATCTCTCATATTTGTCTCCAATGCTATCACCCCATTATAAGCCCTCTTTGACACTTGCTTATACAACTGCCTAAACTCTTTACAAGACTTCCCAACCTCAGGAAGATTTGAATTGAAATCCCATCACTTACTAGCTGTGTGACTCTAGGCAAGTGATTTAACCTCTGCTGCCCTAGTTTCCTCAACTGTAAAAGGGAGGTGATAATACAGCACCTCCCTCCCAGGGCTGCTATGAGGATTAAATGATAAAAATTTTATAAAGTGCTTTGCAAATCTTAAATTGTTATATAAATGCTAGGTATTATTTTCACTTATACCCTAATTTGTAACAGTTGGTACAGGGATGAAAAATTTATACAAAGGGAGAAAATTTGAAGCCTTTGAAATAAATTGGGTTCTTATGACTGGATTGATAGCCTACTTCTCCTATGTTCAAATAAATACACTTTGTAATTTATGATAATGTAAACAGAGAATATATAGTTTATTGAGCTTTCCTAACAACATCTATGGCACTGGCAAGTTTTTGCCAGAATTAATATGCTTATTCATGATTCTGTCACACTTCTATGGCCTGGACTTAACCATAGATAAGATTTCTACATAAACATTCTGCTTTTGAAAACTGTCATACAAAAGGTGAAAATTAATCCCTTCCTCCATCTTTTAAAGACTGTCAAACATCTGTCTACCAGTGAAGCAATGTTTTTGATTATTAAAATACATCTATTGTGGAACATCTGGCAACATTTCTGTAACAGATAAACACTCAAAATATTCATTCCAAAACGTTTGTGGCCCCTTTCCTATCTATCAGGTAAACAAGTATCTTATTTGTCCATTGTACCAGAATAACAAAAGAAATCACTTCAAGAGTTCTGGCCTGTTTCACAACAACCAGGCTGCTTCGTCTTTAGGTACTGTTTTAGGGTTTCTTGTATTGTGTTTATTTGTTACCCCCCTCAAACTCAGAACCTTTCCCACCCTGAGTCCAAAGCAAAAAAAAAAAATGGAATAGTTTAACATTGGAATACAATTTTGGTCTGTTCATTGTGAGAAAATTAATGAATAAAGTTTGTCTATGAAGTAATGGGACTATTTAAAAAAACAACCAAATTATTATCATTCTTTAAATTAGCCACATTTTGGAGATTATACACATTCTGGTGAATTTATCATTGCTTAAAAATATTTTTGGAATATCTCTTTTTAAAATACCTTTAGGACCTACTGCACATTCTTTTAAATATCTTCAGTGGTACCGTTTTCCTAACTCCAAGGGTACTACCACCTATATAGTCACCCAGGTTTACAACCTTGGAGTTACCCTCCATTTCTTACTATTTGTCACTCCACATATCTAATCAATTGCCAGCTCTTGTTTATTCTACGTCTATATTTTCTCTTCATCCCTTCTTTTCTCTCCATTCATATGGCTGTTATGTTCGTTCAGGACCTCATCATGCCCTCTACTTCACTACCGCTGCCTAATTATTCTTCCTGTCTCTAATATTTCATCCACACAGGTACCAAATTGAGATTCGGAAAACATAGGTATGACCATGTTACTTCTCCTGCCCATTAAGCTCCTATGGCTCCATATTGCTCTAAGATCAAATAAAAAAAGTCTTTGGTGTTGAAGGCCATTCACAATGGCTCCAGCTTACCTTTCCACATTTATTACACACTATCACTCTTCATGTACTCTATGATCTAAACAAATTGGCCTCCCTTTTATTCCTCATACTTGGTATGCCATGTCCCTCGGCTAGGCATTTGCACAGGCTGTCCCTCAGGCATGGGATGTACCCCTCTTGACCTCTGCCCCTTCTTCAAAGGTCATTTCAAGTATTAGGACTTTTCTAACCCCGACAGTAGTCATTGGCTGCCTTCCCTTAAAAATTACCTTGTATTGACTTTGTATATATTTTCTATTAACTTATCTATATAAATGGTGTTTCCCATGACAGAATGTAAGCCTTTAGATGGCAGAAACTTTCACTTTTGTCTGGACATTGCCCATGCCAAGCACACAGTAGGTACTTAAAAATGCTTGTTGGTGGATATGTTCATCTTTTCAGGGTAAATTTTGTTTTTAGGAAATAGGCAAAAGCTTTTGGCACCAAATAGGATAATTAAGGCAGTGATTAACATCAGTAATGTGCTATTTTGCCAGTTTAGTTTAGGATTTCCAGGGAGCAAAAATATAACCCTTCATTCCTTTTAAACTATGGGGTTTACTGATAGCATAAAATGGTGGTACACTTGAATGAAAAAAAGATACCGAGACAATTTTTCTGCTTCCTTGCCACACTGATTCTCAATCACATTCTGGGAAATGAAACTGTATACACATGTTGGCAACTCAGAAACTTGCCCTGTCTAGGACTATAGGCTGATTTGGAAAGGCTCAAAGTCATTAGGGACAACACTATGTTATAACAGGTAACTAAAGACAACAGGGCTGGCCCCTTTAAAAATGCATCCAAAGTAAGCAGACCCAAGGTGTCTTTGAATATATCAATCATGTATTCAAAGGTTGGTAGAATTCCTTTGATATGAGGGACTGAACTTATGGGATCGTCAGTCATCCTCAATGTTTTTGTCTACACATCCCTCCCCACTCCTTCCTCCCAAGGGGAGGGGGTCTAGCCTAATCAGCCTGAAGCAATTATCGAGACCGGTTTTTCTCTCTATGTGATGTGATCATCCTTCCTTCTTTCCTTCCTTCCTTCTTTCCTTCCTTCCTTCCTTCCTTCCTTCCTTCCTTCCTTCCTTCCTTCCTTCCTTCCTTCCTTCCTTCCTTCCTTCCTTCCTCCCTCCCTCCCTCCCTTCCTTCCTCTTCCCCCACTCAGAAAGTAATTCCAAAAGGGTTCCAAAAATCTTTTAAGCAACAACTTATTTGAAGGACAATACTCATTTGGATGTATTAAATCTGGGCATATTTGTTTAAAAAAAGGGAGACTGTACTTTATAGTCACACCTGAAAAGAAGAATGTCTAATGTTTTTACTTTCTCTACTAAGAAGTAGTTATGGTCACTGGACATATTTCACTAAACCCACTTATTTTGACTTAAAATAGAAGCTTGTTATGTCTGACTACTAAAATGATAATACAGAGCTGAATATAAATGACTGTTCATTGTTTATAAAAATAATAAACAGTCTCATTGAATCTTAAAGCAGACCCTCTATATTGCCCCCAAGTAATTTACTGAAATTGCTTGGCTACCTGCGCCGGCCCATTTAGGACTCAGGGTACAAACTATAGGTGAAATATCTGGATAGAATGAAAATGACAAGTCCTCTGCTATGTGCACTCCATGCCAGGCCATTTATCTGAGAAATGGCCTGGTGCTACCACCAACGTGGAAGCCAAGCATCAATCCCTGATTTGGGGACTGAAAAATTTTAAATTTAGCAAAAGTTTGACAAAAACACACAAAAATTAATTCCAGGGATGTTTTCATTTAATGCAAAACACTCCTCAGGCCCCTCCCCTTCCCCCAACTTCCCCAAACATCAACACCAACACACCAGAAAACAAAGACTTTAGGGTGTTTTTCCCCCTTGTGGCATTTTATGAATTCAATTATCCTCCTTCAGGGGAGTATAATGCATTCTTCTAAATTGTTGGAAAGAATATATTTGCCAAAGGGCTTTCATACCCACTTCAGCACATATCTCACATAAAATGACAGTGATTCATAAAAAGTACAAGGAAGGTTAGCATATATTAACCCAGGAATGATACTGGAACCAACACCAGAAAAGTGTTTTAAATAATTTGCATAAGCATGTTTGAGGGGACAGAAGTGTGCTATACGATGCTACTGATTATTCAGAAAACTGATAAATTTCTCTGAGTTGCCATATAAATCCAGGGAGAAGCACTTGGAACTCATTTCCTGAGAGTGGTTGGTCCCATCTGGAAAGAGACCAAGAAAGCTATTCCTAGTACAGAAGTGTAAAACTGCTGTATTCACTTAAAAGGATCAAAGAAGTTCTCCAAACCAGGGTTCAAAAACCTTTTAGACTCACATGATGTCACATGCCAAGACACTAAATGTGCTTCCCAGAACAGGGCTACATTCACTTCCTTTTAGGTGAAGTGTGGTGTACACTGAACATTTGTTGCTTGCTTCTCTATGAATTCAAATGGAAAAAATATGGATCTTGTAAATTACAGTTCATAAAAATTTCCCCTTATAATGAGACAGGGTAGAAAAATAGAAGGCAACAATGGGAGAAGATGACTCACTGAAGCCCTGAAATTCCAGCCAATCAAATGAACTGCAGGCTTCACCTCAATCAAATTCAGGATTCATCAAGAAGATGATATGCAAGACTCTGGATGTCATCCTGATGGCTGAGTCAGATCATGGGGTATCAGCAACACAAACGTGCTGCTATTCATTCGGCTGTATCCAACTGGATGTTTGGTGCAGCAAGTCTTAAGATAGCTAGCACTGTGAGCCACTGCCTAGCTGAAGTGTATTGCTTCCATCAAGGAAAAAAAATGCTTTGACTTTTTTTCACTCAGAAATTGCCAATAAGAACTACCCACATGTATGTAATGCTTTAAGGTTTGCAAAGAATTTTCCTCACAATGCCAACTCTGTGAGGCAGGTAGTCCAAGTGTGATAATCCTCTTTTTATAGATGAGGAGAACTGGGAGCTGAGAGGTCACATGGTTTTCCTGGGATAACACAGCTAGAAAGTATGGAAGGTAGGATTTCAACCCAGAGCTCCTGCCTACAAGTGCGGATCTCTGTCAGCTACGCTAAGCAGCAAAAGCAAGATCGACATGGGACTTCTACTTGTTCATACCAACCAATTCTGATTACTTTCTTGAGAGGCAAGTGATTGTGTTCTGAACATTTCTTGTTCTGGAAAGCTTAAGCTTTTATAAAAATACTACTACTACTACGTAAGGCTATGTGTGCAGTGTATCTGGCCATAGTATCTATTTCATGTTTGGCAGTCTATTTTGGCTTGGGCACATTGTTTAATGAATTTTCAACACTGCATTTTCATCTATTTACCCATATATATCGCCATAAGACATTAAAGATGAATGAGATCCTAAGAAAATAAGATGGAGGGAAATACACAATTAGTAATCATAATTGTGAATGTGAATGGGATGAGCTCACCCATAAAACGGAAGCAGATAGCAGAATGGATTAGAAACCAGAATCCAATAATATGTTGTTTATAAGAGACAATACTGGAAATAGAAAGACACACATAGTTAAAACAAAGGACTGGAGTAGAATCTAATATACTTCAGCTAAAGCAAAAAAAGGCAGAGGTAGTTAATAATCATGACCTCAGATAAAGCAAAAGCAAAAATAGACCTAATTAAAAGAGATAATCAGAGAAACTACACTATGCTAAAAGTTACCATAGGCAATGAAGTAATACCAAAAATTTTTACAGGGTTTTCTGATAAAGGCCTCATTTCTCAAATATAGACTGAGTCTAGAACTGAATCAAATTTATAAAAATAAGAGCCATTCCCCAATTGATAAATGGTCAATGGATACAGACAGGCAACAGGTAAGAGCAAAAATCAAAACGATCTATAGTCAGATAAAAATGCTCTAAATCATTATTGGTTAGAGAAATGCAAATTAAAACAACTGATGTATCACCTCACATCTATGAGAAATGACAAATGCTAGAGTGGATGAGGGAAAAATAGGTGCAGTAGCAGTGAGCAGGTCCAAACATTCTGGAGAACAATCTGGAACTCAGCCCAAACGGCCATAAAACTGTGTGTACCCTTTGACCCAGCAATACCACTATTAGGTCAATAGCCCAAAGAGATCAAAGAAAAAGGAAAAGGATCTACATGTACAAAAATATTTATGGCAGCTCTTTCTGTGGTGGCAAAGAACTGGAAATTGATGTGATTCCCATCCTTTGGGGAACGGCTGAATAAGTTGTGGTATATGATTGTGATAGAATACTACTGTGCTGTAAGAAATGATAGTGGGGATTTCAGAAAAAACGCAGGGTGAGAATTACATGAACTGATGCAAATGATGTCAGAAGAACTGGGAGGTCATGTGCACGGTAAAAGCAACGTTATGATCAGCTGTGAGACACTTGGCAATTCTGATCAATACAACGATTCAAAGTAATTACAAAGGACTCATGATAAAAAAAATGCCATCAAACATCAGAGACAGAACTGGTGAACTCTGAATGCAAATGGAGTATAATTTTCTCAATTTCTCAATTTCTTTACTTTTCTTGCTTTCTAAAAAATATGGCTACCAAGGAAATGTTTTGCCTGATTTCACATATATAATTGATATCAGATTGTTTGCCTTCTTGGTGGGTGTGTGAGGGGGTGGGAGGGAAGAAGAGAATTCGGAACTAAAAATTAAAGAAAAGAAAGTTTAAAAAAGAAATAATAAATGAAAATGTAAAAAAAGATGAATGAGATCTTGAAAATAAATACCCTGTATATGTCACTATATGCAAAAAGAAGTGGGCATGGACCACTGAATATTATAATTAGAACTTAAGATACATCTCCTCCTCAGTTTTAGAGAGATCCTCAATCATTATGGGAAAATGAATTTGTTATATCTGGGTAAAATGACCTAAAAGGGTTAGAGAGAGGCAGATATAGTTCCTTATGAAGTGCCATCATGGGTTGAACTCTGGCTGAAAATTCCTCCTATAGGTATAGTGACACCTGAATGAACAAATCCTTGGAAATACAACTGTATTGCTTTTAGTTGTTAAGTTTAGTTGCCCTTTCCCAGTTGGCATCCTGCTTAATCTTTCTGTCAGGTACATAGCAGGAGCTTAAACACATTTCTGATCATTGGCTGATTGATCAGCTGTGTCCTTTCCAGCTGGATATTCTCTATGGAGAGACATATGGTACACTCTTCTCCGGATATTCAGCTGCCTGCTGGACGTCTATTTCCATCTGAACGGTACTTCAGATAACAATCAGGGTACCACTGGTACCTCAAACTCAATCTTATATGAACTTACTTCATCATCATTTTTCCCCCAAAACCAGACCCTATTCTTCTTAAAACCTTAGCTATGTTCCCTCTTTCTCATCTCAATATGCAATACTACAGTACTAAGTTTTCCTCAAACATGCTCTAATTACTAGACACCTGGAATTAGCATATATTAACTCAAGATGGATCCTAGAACATATTTATATTTCCAAGGTGTTAGACCTAACATCTTTCTCTCTTCCTGTCTTTCCTTCCCTCTCCCCAAGATTCCCAGATGCAAATTTCATTGGCATTTGACTTGACTTTTATTAAAGCATAGCCCCTTATCCTAACTCTAGACTATGTCATGATGATATATTATTTCATCCTCTGATATTGTTTTCTGAAAGAGAAATGAATCTGGCCTCTCTGTTGCTTTTATTGCTTAACTATATCTGTTACGGGTAAAGATAAAATGAGGGGTTATGAGATGTGACAATGAGTAAAAGAAAATATTCACATATATTAAAAATAATTCATGGGATGACATTATCCTCTTTAACGCTACGTTAGCAAAGCACTAAAATATATACACTGGTTGATAAAATTAGGAGATAAAAGATTTTGACAAGCCATACTTCTCATTTCATGGTGTTTCAAATAAATTACTATGGGGTCCTACATATACATAGCAGATATTCAGTATGTACATATGTGTGTGTGCATGTGTATAAATAAACATTGTATATGTTATATACTTACATACATTAAATAAATAAATTCATACTGACTCCCTCTGTATGTAGGAAAACCTATATATTCCATTATATAATCTGGTTGAGACTTTCCCAAGCTCTTCTCTCCTGACTGTATAAGGCTGATGTCAACTCTTCAATTAGCTAAATCTACCTCTTGATCAAACTGATCAGGGCTGATCAAACCCAAGGCCTCTACCCAAAAGGAAGTAATGAAAATTGAGGGGCAGCTAGATGGCATAATGAATAGAGTCCTAGACTCTGATTTTGAAGACTGAGTTCTGCTCCTGACTGAGATACTGAGTTGCGTGCACTTGAGCAAGTCACTTAAAATGTAAAATAAAAGGGTTTGACTTGAGCATCACTCAGAGGATTGTGTTAAGACAGAATGTTCACATCACTGAGATCAGAAATCCATTGGAATATAGAGCATTTAGCTCCTGGCTTCTGCCCTTGTACCGTCCCCTAGTTCTATTCCCCCCTCCCCACTCCCTGCTCAGGTTATCACTATAATTGCATTTGATCTCCTGCTCTTAAATTTCTGTCTTTATTCCTGGGTCTCTTCCTTAGCCCTGATGCTAGCTCACAGACCTTCCACTCTCTCTGGTTTGCCACCTTGGGTTCAGTCCTGGTGATCTATGGTGAAGCCAATAGTATCTTCTGAATGATTGTGAGGAACAGTATAATGTGACTGAACAACTCATTTACAGTACCTTTTCACTCTATTCAGAGTGTTGATTTTTTTTTTTTGGAGGGGGGAAGGCTGGGTGATTGGGGTTGAGTGACTTGCCCAAGGTCATACAGCTAGGAAGTATGTCAAGTGTCTGAGGCTGCATTTGAACTCAAGTCCTCCTGACTCCAGAGCTGGTGCTCTACTCACTGCGCCACCTAGCTGCCCCAAGAGTGTTGATATTTTATAGGATTTCTTTCCAAAGACTCTTTCAGCTGTTTGCTGATCTCCTGCTATATGCTTCTGTCTAGCTTTATGCTTCTGAGCAGGCTACTCCTCCCCTCATCCCTATCCCTGCTCCCTGCCACCCCCCACCTGGAATGTCCTGGTTCCACAACTCCACCAAAAGAAATCTTTGTTCCTTCCCAAGCCCAGCATTACCGCCACTTTTTCCATGAAGATTCTGCTGCTCTAAGTGTTCTTTTTCTTCCCAAGTTTTTACAGTATTTGGGGTCTTTCCTTTACCACGATCACACTATAGCTTTGATCATACTTGTCTGTATACATCATATTTCATGCCTCCTCCCCTTCTCCCCCCACTCCCCAGCTCCCTTCCCATTTGAATATAAGCTCTTTGAGAAAAAGTCTGGCGTGCTTTCTCATCTATATATACCTAGACTCCAGCCCAATGCCCTGCACACAGTAAATGCTTAATAAATCTTGAGGAATGGAATGGAATTATATATTTTTACACTTTCTACTCAAATATGAACACAGAAACTGAAGAACAATTTTTGGAACATCTGGATTTAGGACTTTGGGAATATAGAATATGATAACCTGGAATCGAGAGAATGTTAAAAATTATACAATCACAAACAAGTTTTCAAGGGAAACCAAACATTGTTATCATCGTGTGTGGGTACGTGTCAAAAGCACTTGTTAAAATATGCAGATAACTGGAAGGGTCACAGCTCCTTGGCCTGGAAATGTGTCCCCTCTGCTGCCTTCACATGTTACACTAGCACATTCTGCATTCCAAATATTCAAACAATAACAATTGCTAATTAAATACAGAAACAGCGCGGTTAGAGCCTTATACATTCTATCCGGCTTGTTTTACAGTCTTTGTTTTCCCTCAAAGGTTAACATTGAATGGTCCAGGAAATTAAAGGGAAATAATCCTACTTCTATACTCATAGGTGTCCTGACAGAAATACTAGCTGACAAAGACAAGCTCATCCACTGTAGATGCAAGGCATGCTTGTTGCTTCTGAGAGGGGACCAGTGGCTGATGGTGCTACTGTTAAGGCCGTGTATATACACACCCTTGAGCTGTCATCTTTACTGAAAATAAGAGACCTTCATAAGCAACACACTTTTCCAGCCAGTTAAACAGAATGTTGCTTTAGCTGTTAAAATTATTACTTTTTCATGACAAAACTAATCCCCAGCCAGCTATGTTAATAATAGCTTCAAAAAGAGAAACAGAAAGATCATTATTAATACTATTAGACGCTATTCTCAGCAATACAATGATCTGAGACAATTCATAAGGACTTAGGATGAAAAATGCTATCCACCTCTAGCATAAGAACTGATGGAATCTGAATGGAGATCAAAGCATGCTTTTTTTTTTTTTACTTTATATTTCTTGGTTTTTTTGTTTTTTGGTCTGTGTTTTCTTTTGCAACATGGCTAATATGGAAGTATGTTTTTGCATGACTGCACATGTATAATCTATATCAAATTGCTTACCTTCTCAAGGAGGGGAGAGGGGAAGGAGGGAGAGAATTTAGAACTCAAAATCTTAAAAAATAAATGTCAAAAATTATTTTTACATGTAATTGGAAATTTTTTTAAAAAAATACACCATTAGAAGAAGCAAAGGATAATGGAGTTTAAGTGGGAACCGGGTCTAAATATGCTGGGAGAATTCACCGTATCTATGTAAAGAGAAGTATCCCAACTAGTAAAGTAGTATCACTGCTGACATTGCTATTGATATCTCACATTCAAAATATGCTTTTGGTGTAATCACTACAAAAAGCATATCAAACAGACGTGGTTTGTTGGCTCTCAAAGAGCAGAGTATTCTTTCCAGTTGGAATCCTAACACGGTTGAAAAAGCAGTCGCTCTGCAGTTAGAGGAGCCGGGTTCAGATCCTGCCTCTCACATTTACAGCCGCCTATCTGTCCAGTCATGTAACCTCCTTGGACCTCAGTTTCCTCATCTGTTGAATGACAGAGTTGGATAAGCCTCCAAGGTCCACTTTGGGTTTAGATCAATAATCCCATGAACTTTAAGAAAAAAGTATTTAGTATTATTTTGATTTGGCTATAATAACAAATTTTTGGAAACGTGTCCTTTAATTTTATCAAGTTGTGCCCAGACATACTTTATATGTACATGAGCGACAAACTGTTGCCCTGGGCAACATAAGCAGTGAGTACTGAGCCTGCAGTCTGTTAAAACCCCAATGGTGAGTCAGCAGCCTGATGTGGAAGCCACAAAAGGTCAGGACAACTCGTTAACAGAAACAGAGTATCCAAAACAAGGGAAGTGACAGTCCTGCCGTGGTCTGGCGGGGAAAGTGAATCAGGATAATGAGGACTCGGTGGAGATGGACATGGTTAGCCTGGAGATGAGAAGGCTTAGGGAGAATGATGGCTGTCTCTGGACAGGATTTCATGTGAAAGAGGGATTCTGGGCCCAGAAGACAAAATTAGGACTAATAAGTACAAGGTATATGGAAGTAGATTTCATCTCAATAAGGAAATTAAACAACTTTACAGTAACTAGAGATGTCTAACAACGGAAATTGCTAGGACAATGAGTTTGATGAAGATGGTGGTTTCTAAATGGAGGACTGATAAGTGCTTGTTTTAAGGATTTTTTTAGAATGGACTTTGTGCTTTAGTGAGGGCTGGATGATCTAAACCAGGGGTGGGGAAGCTGCGGCCTCGGCCTCCAGGTCACATGTGGCCTTCTAGGTCCTTGGGTGTGGCCTTTTGATTGAGCCCAAGACAAATCCTTTTTTTAAAGGGATTTGTTCTGTGAAGTTTGGATTTAGTCAAAGAGCTGCTCTTGAGGACCTAGAGGGCCACATGTGGTGTTGAGGCTGCAGGTTTCCCACTCCTAGTCTAAACTCTGAGGGTCTTTACAACTCTTCATTTCTATGATTCTATGAAGAAACTGATGACTAAGCACACATAAGAAGTTACTATTATATTCAAGTAAAACTTATATCACAGTTAATCTAAGGACACATACATTACCGTGCTATATGAGAATTAGGCATAAGTGGTAAACAATTGACATAAATGACAGTAATTAATATTACTTTTATTGTGCCAAATGTAGGTTTTAGATTTCCCTATATTTTTTAATTTAAAAAAAGTCAGTCAATAAACATTATTAAATATTCACTATGGGCTGCCAGGCACTGTGCTAAGTGCTGGGGATATAAATCCACAAAAAGAAAGCTGGTTCTTGCCTTCAAGGGATTTATAATCTAATGGAGGTAGACAACACATAAAAGGAAGCTAACAAGCAGGAGATGGGGGGGGGGAAGGTTCCTGATGCAGGGGTATAATGGAGAAATCAAAAAACCATCTATAAATGTTGAAAAATCAATAAATTTCTTCTTTTGCTAATTAATGTGCCTTAAAGACACTGGGGCTCATATTCTTTCAGAAACAAAGGCCATATGTTAAGGAATCATGCCATCCATTTCCTGACAGAGGCATCATGGACTCAAAGTTTGGAATGAAGCATACCTTTTTGAACATGGCCATCATGGAAATCTGTTTTGACTATGCATATTTATTACAATGTTTTATTTCTTTTTGGGGGAAAGAAAGTTGGAGAGAGCAGAAGAGTTGAAAAAAAAGAAAAAGGAAGAAGAGGGGCAATGAAACTTTTTTTTCCTTTAATTCACAGAAGAAACATGGTACCCAACTCATGAAAGACAGGTGATGGTCTCAGGATACAGGTTGAGACATAGATTATTTTGGACCTGATATAGGGATTTGTTTTGCTTGACTACGCATAATTTTTAAAAGGGTTTTGTTTTTCTTTCTTTTTCAACTGAGGGGGAGGAAGTAGGCTGGAGGGAAGGTGAATCTTTGTTAATTAAAATAAAATAAAATTTTAAAAAATGGAATACAAAGAAGGTAACATAAGGAAGGCCAGAAGGAAAGAGATGAGGAGTATAGCTTTGCAAGTTACATGCTGAATTTATTATATGCTTAAAAAGAAAAGTAAGCTATAATAGAGACTCACAGTTTCCTGTATAATCCTCTTTTTCTATACTACTTTGTACATGGAAATGTCAATTTTATTTGTATTTTTTTTAAGTTCAGAATAATACAAATCTGAAACCTCAAATCAAAACTAAAAACAAAGATTCCAATCACCAGTAGGTTTCTTGCAGAGCACCTCTTGCTCTTACTAATGCCTAATGACCTAGCTCTGTTCTCTCCACTTTATCAGTTCTGTGTGGCTTGGGTGTCAAAGGCTAAAATTCTGGCCTTGAAGGCTCTACATTATCATAGCATGCGGTCACAGCATTATTAATCACTGCTCTGGGGGCCGAAGGAAAATCTGTGCATGTGGTGCGGGGCATGATGGGCATGGCAAGAATGAATACGGACTCCAGACTTCTAGCACCTTGGAGTGTTAGGGCTGAAGGGACAGAGGAGATGTCCCAGGAGGGGGATGAACTTGTGTCTTCTTTGGTGTGGGCACTCTCTTCACTGATGAGGAACACAATTCCTCCATCCTCAGTAGGATGCGAGCTCCTGCAGGGAAGGGATTATTTAACCATGCCTAGAACGGTCCTCAGCACAAAGTAGTCCTTCTGGCATTAGGCACAGGGGTCATTTGATGATTTTGGTCCCTATGGGTAGAACTAAATGTTTTCTTTCTTTTTTTTTAATTAAAAATGAGTGTTGGTAACAAAGATATAGAAAAAGTGATCAAATATGAAGTAAGAGTACTTAAGAGTTTTCAAATTTCAAATTTTTTTTTTGCATAAATGGACATGCCTTGTCCTTCTAGTAATAAATGCTAATTGATAACTGAAGCCTTTTCAGCTTGGTGCAATCTGTCAGAGATTGTTCTGGCCCAGCTTCTGAGAACCCAATGTCCTCACCACAAATAAGGGATTATAGCAGGACTTTTGAAGAAGGTTCTGAGACATACGTTAAATATTACTTAAAAATACTAGTTGGGAGTCGTGATGACAAAGTACTTCATTCTCGTCCTCGTTCTGCTGAATTTGAGAATGTTTTTAGGGGGTTCTAGAATGATGATTTCATTGGTGCAGAGAACCAGAGGAAATTCTAAAATAGACTTCTTTTACCTATACAGATTAAGACCTATTCTTCTACTATAGTTCTTACACTTTCTGAGAGTTCAGTGACTTGCCCAGTGTTACAGCCAGTAGGTATCGGGGGCCAGACTTGAATCCATCTTCCTCACTTTGAGGATGACTCTTTTTCTATTACTTCATGTTTTGCAGTTGTTGATTAGTCATTTCAGTCCTGTCGGACTCTTTGAGACCCCATTTGGGGATTTCTTGGCAAAGATACTAGAGTGGTTTGCCATTTCCTTCTCCAGATCATCTTACAGAAGGGGAAATTGAGGCAAACAGGGTTAACTGATTTACCCAGGATCACACAGCTACTTACTGTGTCTGAGGCCAAATTTGAACTCAGGTCTTCCTCACTCCAGGCCTGGAATGCTGCTATTTACTGTGCTACCTAGCTACCCTCTTATTTCATGTTGCCTTTCTATGAATTCTAACACAATTTTAATAGAAAAAAATGAAACATATATGAACGGCAATAACCAGATAAAACTTGGTTATTTTAAGGCATGTTACTGAAAAATTTTGTCTCTGTTAGAATGACACTGGACATATCCTAACAGGGAGACCTACATTTCCTGCTATGACTGCTGGTAATAGGCATATGCATTGTAATCATAGTCTGTAAGTATAGGTTGTTGGATGGGACCTTAGTAGCCATTGAGTCAGGTAAAATATAACCTTCCCTTCCTAAACAACGTTAAAGCAGACTATACAAAAATTTCAAATAATTTCTGCTTTTAAAGCTCATTTCAGGAATTTGAAAAACACAGGTAAAGGGAGTAGGGAAAAAAAAAGAAAACTCATTTTCCCTTTAATCCATGATTTTATAACCTACTCTTCTCTGTGACAATTTCAATTGCTTGGGCACCATTTGGTCCACTTATATACTGAAGTATAGTTTCTAGTTACTGTATATCTCCTTGAAATGAAACTTCCACTTAGCCTGACTCCAGACAGCATCCATGGTATGTGTACTGTGAGAGGCACCCAAGGACCACTAGAACTTTTACTAGTACCTGTTAAAGCATAGAAGACTCCAAGTTCATGACTGTTCATTAGTCATTAATGGTACTGAACCTTTCAAGCCCTAAAGAAAAATGTGCTTATGACTCAGTGCCCAGAATATCTCCTTTTCAATCTACTCACACATGTAATCTAAACTGCAGGAGAATATGAATAGCTGTCTAATCAGGATTTCTAAATTCTATCATAGTTCACTAGCTACAAAGAACTTCTGAAACACCACCAAATACATTTACCACATGTGTGTTTAAAAATAGCTACAAGCCTGCTAAAACGTTTGCCAAGCTGTGTACACCCATCAATGCTCCTCCCCAAGCCCTGGTGCAGTTCACCATTTGATGCTGGATACCATTTGGATACAAGAGTAAGGCTAAATATGGGGCTTAAGAAGACAGAGGTCATTTAGAAACAAAATATGTTTGGAAAAGCTAAAAAGCAAGAACTAAAAGAAAAGAAAAAAGAAAACAATGGGAAGGAAAGACAAAACATTAAAGGGAGCTGGCAGGGGTGGTACCACAAATATCCTCCCCAAGGATATTTTCTCTGCTCAGTTTTTCCCCTCAACGATCTTGGATTGACAGGTCTCCTCTGGTTATATGGTCAATAAATTAAAGAGGTATCTAGAATTAATATGAATGATGGTTAAATGAGTACACCTGAAGCATGTATAATGTAAATTAGGACCCGCTGTTTTGCTTAGAGAAAAACTGAGGCACGTTGATAGCAAAAATATCTAGTTAGGTTTTAAAGATGATAAGACCAAGGAAAGGGGAATAAAATGGAAGCAGAAAGAAGATATATTACATAAGGTTAAGAAAAGTTGGGTGGTCAACCTAAATATCACCAGCTCCTGACCAAAAGGAGGAAGAACCTGGAGCTGCAGGCTGCACAGAGAGAGCTCGAGAGCTACTAAAGCAGACAGAATGCTGAGCTCAGTACTAGGTACCTGTGTAAGGGACTCACTGAGTTGGTTCCACCTATGGGAAGAGGCATGTGGACAGAGGAGAAAGATTTTGGAGTAGCAAGCATGCATGGGAAACTGGCCCAATTATGTCTCTTTAATCTGCCTGGAATTTTAGAGACTGTTGGAATTGACTTTCTCTGGATGAAAATGTCCATTCTCCTGGCTTGAGCTGAGATTTCATCTTGCTCCCAGGTGAAGAGATCATTTTCTCGTGTGTATCCTTTTATTTTCAAATCTTTATAACTTCTCTGATTTCTGTTTACTGTTTGAAAGGATAAATAGTTTTACTCACTATTTGCTTTCCTGGACGATCTTTTGTTTAACCAGCATCTGTGAGGAAGGTGATAATCTGGCAAATAAAAGACAAAGGGCTACTCTCCCCTTTAACAGTGACTGTGGAGTTGGCTTTCCTTCTCAACCTAGATTTGTACTCTTAAACCAAATAGATATTTGAGGAGTGACAGATGTATAACCCTAGCCTAATACCCTTCTTGGAAATTGGAGAAAAGAGTACCCAGCCTTTTCGGTGCTACTGCCTGTCCCTTGCTTGGCGGTACAGGCGTTGTCCTTGATTCTCCTCATTTTGTCAGAGATGGTCCAGACCTTAGTTCATGTCCATCCAGGACACTAACAAGCTGTATTGGACAACCCATGTGGACATACTTATCATATATCACTTTTCAATTTTATATGACCTGTCAGTGCCTGGTCACATAACTAGTAATAGTAATATTACAGGAGAGATTTCTTTTAAAATGCTTAATGATACATTTGAATCTATTTAACATCAAATGAGAGTTCAGTATGAAAGTTCAGTTACTATCATAACAGAACCCTTAACTTCACAGCTACATGGCAGTAAACAGTTGCTCACTTATAGCTCTTGGAACATACTCTTCAAATGAGGGACAATGAGAATTGCCTGTGAACTCAGCATCACAATTTTTCCCAGTTTAGGTCTGAGTTGAAAGTTTCCAGTGGCAAATGTGGACATGAATTTAAGGAATAACCATTGTCAGAAATATGGACTTGCTGATTTCATCTCTTTTAATTAAATTAAATTTAATATGCATTCATTAAATGCCTACTAATGGCAAATCACTCTAATATCTTCGCCAAGAAAACCCCAAATGGTGTCACAAAAAGTCGGATGCAATTGAAATGACTGAACAACAACAAAGTGTGCCAGACATAGGTACTAGGGATACAAAGACAACTATTCCTGCCCTCGAAGAGTTTACATAATGCTGGACAACGACTTTATAGGTTTTGTTTAAATTAAATTAAATGAGGCTAGTACGTCTCCCAAAACACACGTTTTCCCATTACTTCAGGGAAGACAACTTTCGATGTGTCATAGAGGAAAGGACTTGGGATTTGGAATCAGAGGACCTGGGTTTGAATCCTACCTCTTCTACTCACTGCCTTATGTGACTTTGGCCAAGTCTCTTAATCTCTCTGGGCCCCAGTTTTCTCATCTATAAAATGGAGTTGGATTAGATGACCTCTAAGTTACCTTCCAGTTCCTGCACCTATGCTTCTTAGTATTTTTTCCGTGAACCCTGTGTATGAATGCTTTGCTTTAAGAAATGCACTAGATGAAAATCCAAAATTATAAGTTTGCATCATAAAATAATTTTTTGACATTTATGAAAAAAATTCTTTGAAAAAAAAAAGCCAATTTAGTACATTTGTTTATTTTTAGATCATGAGACCTGGATAAGGTAGGGGTGGTGGTAGGTGAGCAGGCTTGCCAGATTATTTGGGGCGAGAGCCAGGAGTTGGATGGGAGAGACTTGAGGTTACATCAATCAGAAAAGGAGATAAAGCACAGGTCTTGAAATGATTATGTAACTCATGGAGGAAATATGACGTGAGGCACACAGTCTTTAGGGAATAGCTGTTGTATAAGTGTGGTGGGTTTGTGCTAGTATCATGCTTGTAAACTGCTCAGAGCCACTTGGATGAAAAGTATCTTAAAATATCAATACCCCAACAAATGATGTAGGCCAGACTCTGAAGCTCCCTATGGGACTACTTAGCTGTTTATATTTCATCACCACTACTGTTTTATGACTTCAAAAGAGGCTCACTTTAAACTTATCAAGAAAATTTAAGGAAATAAAATGAGCTCCTTCTGCCCTCCCCTTCCCTCATACTTCTATTCTTTTGAGATACAAAAGGCAGATAATTATCTAAAGTATTTCTCAATGTGAGCAAGATGGAAATGTATGACCTTTGAGCCATAATGGATTCCATTCACTTTGGTGTTTTTAGCAGAGGCATATCTGTGGGGGATTAGGGAATCCTCACAATGGAGCCAACTTCTGCTCTCCCAAATATTGCATGGATCATAAATAAAAAGAAACAGTAAAACAGGCAGCCAAACCTGAATGGCTCACATTCATCACAGGGGAGAGATAAAACCTCCTGCTAGTGGACTTAAATAAACGAAGACATAATGAATTTCTGGGATATTTCTTTTGCTTGATAAATGTGAGCACTTTAAACCTCATGGATGGCTAGACAAAAAGGAAAAAAAAATCAATCTGGCAGAAATAAGGTGTCACTTAGAGTATTGGTAAATTAACCAAAAAGTATAGAAGTTTAGGTTTTTGTTGTTATTCAGTTGTTTCAGTTGTGTCCCATGCTTTCTGATCCCATTTGGGGTTTTCTTGGCAAAAATACTGGAATGGTTTGCCATTTCCTTCTCCAGCTCATTTTATAGGTGAGGAAACTGAGGTAGACAGGTTTAAATGACTTACCCAGGGTCACATAGCTTGTAAGTGTCTGAGGCTGGATTTGAACTGAGGTCTTCCTGACTCTAGGACCAGTGCTCTATCCCCTACACCATTACCTGCCCAGGAGTTTAGGTTAGAATTTAAAAACCACCAATTATGCAAATATAAGAAAATCTACATCCTTTTAAATTTATGGGAAATTTGCGGGTAGTTTGCTCAATCAATAGGCAAAGTATTTATTTTTCTAACTGAAATTGGGCCTTTTTATCTAAAAGTTAATTCCAGAGCATGGCCTCTATCCTAAAACAGAATATGTTTTCTATCCATGGCTTTTGACAGACTTGTCTATATCTTATCGGTAACTTTAAAAAGCTCTTAAGAAATAACAGTTCACTATCACTTAGACAGCATCATAATATTCTATCATCCTCTTATTTATAAAATCTAATAGACAGCATCATAATATTCTATCATCCTCTTATTTATAAAATCTAATGCACATATATTCATATAAAGGTGGATAAGTGTGTATATATGCATACATATGTATACTTAATATGTATAAATATATTTCTAAATCCCCACATCCTATGCCATATTATAGTATGGCTGTGACCCTGGGTTCTTAAATGCTATGTGAATAGAGAAGAAGTTCTGGTGGGTTCTAACAAGATATAAAGGCTTTAATTATGGTCTCAGTAGTATATAGCATCAGGTGTCAGAGGATCAGCCTAAAAGTATATAGAAAAGCTCATCTCATCAATAGCAGTTTGTCCATTAGGTAATTAATTTTTTGGCTACTACAGCCTAGGAAATAAGATAAAAACATGAGAAGACCTTTACTCCTGAAGAATAGAAGTCCTTCTGTTTCCATGGTGATGGTGAAAGGGTGTTAAAAAAGGAATAGGTTACCAAGAATCATAATTTTTAGATCATCTACAAACATGAATTTGATTGTTGATATTTTCAAATGTGAGATCCCAGTCCAACTCCAATCAAGATGATGCATTACTAGAGGAAATGAATCATGTCTATATTGACATTCTTGTTGCAAATGAAACCAGAAGACACGAAGAGCTTGGAAAAATGGAAAGCTAAATGGAAGGATGTCCAGAGAGAAGCAAAACCCCCTCCCAAACCAAAAACCAACCCATCCCCTCAAACTGGTAAAGTTAATTTTATCATCTATACAAGGGGAACGAGGAATGGCATTTTGTGAAACACTTGCTTACCTATTAAATATTAGCTAACAGACCAGGAAAATAATTGTGCCTAATGTTCAAAACTTTTACCAAAGAAATTCCAAGAACTTGGAAAAGTCCTCCAATGAAGACAACATACATGTGTACATTTGCACAAATGTACAAATGTGTACATTTCTATGTGCATACTTGCATACACACACATCTACACCTGATTCTCAATAAGTTAAAAGTGAAGGTAAACACAGGAGAGGATGGGAGAAGTATTTTGAGATTAAGAAATGAAAGATATTGAAGGCTTGTAGAGTCTATATATAATGAATACTTTTTTCAAGAAGTAAATTGGAAGGTTTAGGGAATTCTGGGAACATCACAAAATGACAACTGACTACCAGATTCAGAATTCTAAAGCCATTAATCTTAAAAGCCATCACAATCAGTACACGGAATTTGCTGGTTTCCAACAATACCCTTTGTCTTCTGTATGTTACTTCACTTTTTCCTACCAAGTAGCATCTTCTTTTCTCCTTGTAGGCAGCACCCAAGGGAACCAGATAAAGGCAAAGACGTTGGAGGAGAAGACCTGGTACGGTGGTAAGGCTACTTGTTGTGAGATACAGGTTGACAAAGGATAAAGGATGTTTGTCAGGTAAGGATATTCACTGAAACGACTTCCTACTGGAAAAATAGCAGTGTGTAAAGAAAGTAAGTTTTTCAAGGGAATCCATGAATAAAAAGAAAATATACTGCACACTCACAATACATTAATTAGTTTCTGAAGTACTTAATAACATGATTTCTTTTTGAAATATCAGCACCTTTTAATGGATCATTGCTCTGCTTAGGGAAAATTAATGAATGCCATTCTTTGAGAACTTGATCTGGCTATCCTTTGCGTTAATGGCTTTGCCTTGGGAGGTCATTTGCTAAGAGGGCTGTTAGTTGGCAAGGCAGCAGCACTGGGGTGGAACTGATGACTGGTTTCATGACTACTGCATCCTTCTTGCTTTATGAAAGTAATTTTAAAAGAAAACTTTCCATCAATTTATGGAGTTTCTGACCATACGAATAAGGTCTCCCTTAGCAACCACAGATTCTTAGATAGCTTGACATTCATGCTACTTTAATATACCTAGAGTGCTACACTCTTTACAAATACAACAGAAGCTATATTCATGGCATTTTGAATTTCCTCTCAGATTTCAAGGTATATCCCCTTAAAAAGCATATGCTTTCATTTTAAAAATACATTAAATTATAAGCCATGTGTCAGTGGGTAGACAGTATTCACCAGCAGTGGGGTCAGCATAAAAAGCCTGGAATGAGACATAATAAATGTGACTTAATAAATCTTCCTATTGAGCAGGCTGTATACCATATGACAAATAAGAAACTTTGAAGAACCAGAGTATAACATATAGTCAGGGAGATGTATGAGTGAAAAAGGGCATTTCATGTGGCAAGAATGAGGGGGAGGAAAATAGCTAGATGTTCTGAGTGCTCCACTGGTGATCCTTGTGACACTGGCCTGGAAGGACTCCTCAGCATACTAGATGGTATTCCATCCCTTTATGGGGAGCTGAGGGGAGGACAGGAACAAGCATGAATTGGTTGTGATTTGTACGACTGGAGGAAATATCCAAATTAATGAAATTACGTATAGTACCCCTTGGGGTTGCAAGGAGATAAGTATATAGGAGACGGACATTTGTTGGTCAGGACGGAAGTCAGCCAGAGAGTATGTCCCTGATCCCTTTAGGGAAATGCCTCAACCTTGTGACTACCAGGGGTCCGGACACTGATTAACAATCTAGTCCCCTCCCATCTTGAGGAAGGAGGAGGGAGGAAACCATGCCAGAGGTGAATAGGTACCAGGATTAAGTTAGGCAAAGGGGCAGTTGCTGCTACTAGCAGCTAAAAAGAGTGAGAAGAATGCCCCAATGAATCATGGAAGGGAAGTGTCAGACATGAGATCTTCAGCACCAGACTCCAGGAAATAGTTTCTGTGTTGCTAAAACAGCTGCAACAGTTGTTGCCCGGGGCTAGTGAAATTTTATTTCCTTCTTCCCCCTTTTCCTTCCTCTCTCTTTTCAGAAAATCATATGCCTGCTCCCCAAATCTATTTCTTAAGAGTTTACTTTTCTGTTTATTTTATCTTTTAAGTAAGAAAAATGTAATTAACTTTTTTTCCCCTAGCCTATTTGTGCCATTATGCAAATTTGGTAGAGAGTGCTAAGAGAAAGCAGGATCTGGGAGGATATAAAAAATTTTTTTTACAACTATTGTCATATATTTTGTCAGAGCAAATTTTCTCTGGTTGGGGGCTTGAGCTGTATGTAGAAAGAGAATTACGATTCTGACATATTTTTATAACTTCCCAGAGCATAGAGGAAGAAGACTTAATGCAATGATTAAGAAGTGTGGCTAGGGCTAGCTTTCATAGGGGAGGTGGACTATGACCACTTTCTATTGTTTCTGAGGCCTGGTTTTAAAGGAAAATGAGAAGAGAGGAGCCAAGAGAGTGGCTGTGGAGGAACACAGAGCTCACAAAAGGGTTGGGACAAATACAGCCACTATGACATTAATATTACCAGCCAACCACTGCTACATGTGGATCTATTTGAATATTGAGCACACAGCCTAAATGCTTGAAAATATTTCTATTTTCCAGGAATACACATTTGGTAACCGCAAACACTAGCCTAAATTACCAATATTATTGTTATTGAAACCTAATTTTCAGGATTAATTTCTCATTTAATTATGAAATGACTCAAATAGTAATTAGGCATTTTTCTTACATTAAAGACTCAGAATCCTAATATGTGAAAAGTTGCTTTTAAGAGTCCTATCACCAGGAGACAAAGAATAATTCCATCTGTGATTGCTTTTACCAGCATTTCACAGGAATGCATTTACTCATACTCATCATTAATACAGTTTTATTTTGGGAACTCTAATTATGTGCTGAAAAAGTCTTACAAATAAACTTACCACGTTAATTAGTATGTTCATTTAACTTCTATGTTTATCATTTCTGAGAATGGAAATGAACAGCATCTATAGCATTCTTTTTAAACTATATATAATGTTTCCCTATGTTGTATACTACTTTTCTCATTACTACTAAAGCAAATTAGTTTCTATTGTAATATTATTAAAATAGAATGCTCCAAAATGTAAAGCTAAAAATTTAAATATGGTGATAGTGGACTAATTAATATTTTCTTTTGAACTTTTCTATTCAGGCTTTCTTTTCTGTTTATAGACAATTATAATGGAAAAATAGGACTGCATGTGAATGAATTTGAAACACACAATGTGGCTGCATAATGATTATTTCTAATGACCACATAAGCATTTAAGTTAGGTCTATAAACCACAGTACTGGTACCAAGCTACCCTTTCATAAAGGATAACAATTCTTTTCAGTTAAAACATTATTTTAAGAACCAACATGTTTCACCAGTCCAAACTTGTCTTAGCTCACTGTAGTACAGTCTACATATGCCAGATCACATGCCTAATATTTACTAACATTCTTGTTTATGATCTCATTTATCTTAGGTGCTTCACCTATGGGGCTGAACTAGTTTACAGAATATACTCTACTGTCACTAATGTACTGGAGGGTCTGAAGTTTCTAGATGTGTGGGAGTACTTGAGCGGCAGCAAGGAAAATGCCACAATAATATACTCTCCAATTCAATGACATTGTGTTATATAAGCCTTTTATCTTTATGGGTGACATTTTAAAGAAATATTAAATTATAATCAAAGGATAATTAAAAAACCCTATAATATTTAAGCATAAAACATTTTACTTAAGAAAAAATAAACTCATTGTTTTTACTCTGGAGCTGCAACGTGTAAAGTTGTATGTGTGAATACCTTCATTTGCTTTCCACACTGGGAGGGAAGATAAATAGTTCTACTTTAGTTTAAGCCCTCAGAGGGCTTCTCTATTTGGCACTTTGCCACACAGGCCTCTAAACCAGGGCTGTCCAAAATATGACCCGTGGGCCGCACGTGACCTGCAATGCGATTTTATGTGGCCTGCCTGTGGGTTTTAATTTTCACGAATGAAAAAATAAAATAATAATTTGCATGGAATGCATACTAGGTTTTTTAATTCCATCACTAGTAAATAATCTCATTGATGTTAATTTTCTTTGGTGTTTTTAAACAGTATTACACATGGAACACATTGCGTGGAATTTTCAATCGACCTGTGGGATGCATTCTGTCTGTGTGGTGCAGACTGGTCAGTTTGCACCTACCTTTATACTGTTGTGTTGTCACTTTGTGGTTTTGTGTTTGCTTTCACGCTTCATGCCTTCGCCTGTCATACTGATGATGCGTATTCTCCCACTTTCTATTAGTGTACTGTATTTTTTATTCTGGGTGCAGCCCTCAAATAATTATTTTATTTTAATGCAGCCCTAAGATAACCTACGGTTGGACAGCCCTGCTCTAAACAATGATGTTTGAGACTTTACCTCAGGCTTACCACACCTGGAGTAAATCAAAAAGACTTGCGGTATGCACAAGCCCATTTTGTAAAATCCCATCAGTCAACCAATAAGCATTTGTTAAATGACTGTGCTAGACACTGTCTTGGGTGCTATGGAGGTGTTACCGATAAAGAGGAAGAGTGGATGTAATTGCATTGATATAGGGAACTCTTGGGTGAAGAGTCCACTTCCAGCAGTGCCGTTCAGCATCTTCTCTCTGCAATTTCTAGTCTTAAGGCAGTTGCCTAGAACACTGAGAGATTAAGTGATATGCTCAGGGTCACACATCCAGTATGTTTCAGAGGCAGGACTTGAATCCAGATTTCTCAGACTTCAGGATCAGCTCTTTGTCTACTATGCCATATAGAGCATTTGTCTTTACAAAAGTAGGGCCGTCCTATTTTGAAACATTCTTTCTCAAGGCTTAGTCAAATGGCAGCAGCAACAACAAAACTTATTCTCAACCCTCAGAGTTTTAATTGAGAGTATTTTCTGTACTGGAATTACTTAGAATTCTTTTTTTTTTCCTACCTGCCAGGGTAGAGCCTCATGACTTCAGTGGGGGAGGTCAGCCTCACACCTCCAGTCCCATGGCTCTGTCCAGAATGCAGGGCAAACTCCTTCAGACTGTCCTGGCAGTGAGTTCGAGAACTCTTAATTCTAAGCTTCTGAAAATAGGTTCAGGATCAGCAAGGAGGGCTGTGGTATGAAATGCACTCAGAATATTCCCAGCAACAACCATGTGCCAAGAAAGGCTTAAGATGGGGTGCAGAGACTATGACAAAAGGTCCAAGTGTATTCATAACCCTGGCTTATTCCAACTGTGGGGTCACTGCTTCCTCTTTTGGACTTCATTTCAAAATTAGGAAATCAGAATCTCTTTCTGGTTATTCGTGACCTATCACCTATTAAGGAGAATAAATCCAGAACATAGCATCAATTTCGTTCTGAGTTCCACAAAATGGGCACAAAATTAAATGTCATCAACCTCCTTAAACATCTCCATAGTCTTTTTTGTGTCATGGACTCCTTTGGCAGTCTGGCGAAGCCTACAGATCCCTTGCCAGGACAACATTTTGAAATGGGATAGAGACCTTTTCCCATCCAAGTTCACAGTCCTTACATAAACCCCTAGGGAATGGATCCCAAGTGAAGAACCCTCGGTCTACATAGGTCGTAGCAGGAAGCTCCCCAACAAAATGCTAGGTTGTTTTTGTATGGAACCTGAGATTTTCATCTGTGTAGGAAATTTCCATTATACAAACTATGTTCACTGCTTAGGACCAGTAACTTGTATGTAATTTAGAGTCTTGTAGAGTTGCCTGGTAGCACTGAGAGGTTAAAGGACTTACTTGGGGTAGAGGTGGAGGGGGTAACAGAACTAGTATATGTAGGATTTGAACCCAGGTCTTCCTGGTGGCTAATATAGTACTCCATACCCATTGGGTCTAATAAAAGTTAATCAACAATTAACAACAGATTTTATTTATATCTATCTATATGTTTGATTTTTTTTTTTTTTTGCTGTTGCATGTGTGTGTGTTTGTTTTTGTTTTTTCTTATCTGCTCAGGAAAAAACATCCCTGTCCAAAGAATTCTGAAGCAGGAGATAACATTTTTCAAGAAGTTCTGATTTTAAAAATATTCTTATGAATCTCTGCCAACATTCAAACCTCTTTGGGCAGGGACAGACACTGAGACTGCTACACTAATTTCTGAAACAGGCTTTCCCTTTTACATCACTTTGGGAGGTGAGTATTCTTCCTCTTGAAGAGTAAACAAAGGAATAAAAACAAGGTGACTCAAAGGATGAGGAAGTATGTTTTTCTAGAGAACAAAAGATCCCTTCACAGTGTGTGTCAAAGACTCAACTATAAACTTTCCTGAATTTTAGCAAAAACACTGTTCTGGCCTGGTGCTACAATGAGTAATTTGTAAGATAACATTTCCTTCAAATAGAGATTTGCAAAAACTTCCATTTTTCTTTGCAGAAGATCGACACAATAACTATAGTGGTAAAAGAAATGATTATCACAAGAAGAAAGGGATTAGTTTATGGCTACAGAAAACCCAAAAGTCATGTAAAAATGGCAGTCTTCCTAACATGAGGGATCATAAGATGTAAAGAAAGTTCAGGTGGAGGGAAAAGACGTGAAGGTGAAGTTTACCTGGAGGTAAGAATATAAAATCTGTAATCCAATTCTAGAGCTCTCACTACAGCAGCCTTGACAATGGGTAATTCACTTTTGTCTAACCATCTCTAGTCATGGGAAGTTTCCTGCTTTTTTTAGAGAAGTGTGGAAAGAGCTCAGGACTTGAGAGTCAATCAATAGTTTATTAAGCACCTACGGTACATCAGGCACTGTGCAAACTGCTAGGCACATGAAGTCAAAAAGTAAATAGTTCTTGCTCTGAAGCAGCTTATATTTTATCATGGGAAACAACAGGTACTAATATAAGCATATACAATATACACAAAATGAATACAAAGCATGTATTTGGTTTTTTTGGGGGGGGGGGGAGTTAGGCATTAGTAGCCAGGCAGAAGAGAAACCAGGGAAAGCTTCATGTAGAAGACAGTGCCTGAGTTCAGTTTTGAAGCAAACGGGATTCTGAGAGGCAGAGGGGAAGAGCCAATGCATTCCAGGCATGGGAAACAATCCATGCTATGTCATAGAGATAAGAGATAGAGCTTTAGCAAAGAAGGCCAGTTTGGTTGGATTGTAGAGTGCATCAAGAGCAGTAAGGGATAATAAGGTTTTCTAGAAAGGTAAGTTGAAGCCAGGTTTTGAAGAATGAAGATGAATTAATATCTGACTCTTACAATGAATCAAGCATTGATTCAGCATCTGCTTTGTGCCAGGCACTATGTGAGGTGATGGGTATACAAAGACAAAAATGAAAGAATCCCTGCTCTGTAGGAGTTTACATTCTATCAGGGGAGAAAACATTAGCATTCAGGTATCTACAGAATAAATATAAGGTCATTTATATGGGGAAGGCACAAGCAGTTTGGTGGATCAGCTGGGTTGTATGTAGAAGATGGCACTTGAGCTGAGTCTTGAGGGAAGTAAGGGAGGATTCAAAGAGGCAGAGGTGAGGGGGGTATGCATTCCAGGCTTGGGAGATGGCCAGTGCCAAGGTACAGAGATGAGAGATGGAATGTTTTGTGTAGCCAACAACAAAAAGGAAAGTCTGAACAGACTAAGAGCATGGGAAGAAGAATGTGATGGTGCATAGGAGGCACTTAATAAATGACTGCAGAGTAAGTGGTACAGTGAGGTGGGGGCCAGGTAGTGACAGGCTTTAAAAGCCAAAAAGAACACATATTTTAACACAGAAGTAATAGAGAGCCACTGGAGTTTACTGAGTAGAAGAGTGACTTGGTCAGATCTATGCTTGAAGAAAATGACTTTGGCAGCTGAGGATATCAGAGAAGGCATAGCCAAAGCCGGAGAGGATGGTTAGGGATGCAGTGTTATCTGGGGAAGCCAGGCAGCTGTAAGGGCAAGTAGATGGAAGGAAGAAGAGAGGAAGAGGTCCAGAGTGAAGATGAGTTTATTCATTGTAGAATGGGAATTCCAGAGGGCACAGAGGAAGGGGTAGATTGAAGATGACTGAACAGTAAGGCCAGGGGGTTTGAAAGGCATCAGTATGTAATCTGAAGTCCCTGAGTATGTGAACAGGAGTGGTTGGGGAGAAGATGTAAATTGTGATTCAATTAAGAAACTTCTCAAGAAAGGATCAGGAATAACCTGGGGGCTGACAAATGACTGCGACTAGGATCTAGTTAGGATGATAAAGATGAAAGGAAGGAACCACAAAGGATTAGAGGTTGTTGAGTGAGAATAGCAATAGAGGAAATGCTCAATAGGCTGAAAATGACAATGAGGAACAAGAAGGACGCCTCTTTCTCTTCCTAATTAAAGGGCATTAGAAGAGACACATGTCATAATATAGAGGGTGGCCAGGGATGTAGAGTTTTCTGGAAGGAGAGAGCAAGAAGATGAGAGGAGTATAATAAGAAAAGGTCCAAGACACAGGGAAATATGCAACAACTGAAAAGGAAATTCCAGAAGGTGTCATTGATCTGACTGCCCTCCTTTGGATACTTTCTGACTTATCAATATCCCAAAATGTGATTTCTAGAAGAGGATGTAATATTCCAGATTTACTGACCAGGGGCAGCAAGAGAATAAGCACCCTCAATCTGGACACCATGCTTTTATTAGTTAATAAAGCCTAAGAACACATTATGAATTTTTCTTGAGTTCCTAGTCCACCAGAACCCCTACATTCCTTTCACATAAGCACTTGCCCCATTATATTTCCCTCATCCTCTACTAAACAGGGTTAAGTGCCTTTAAAAATATCAACAAAAGCTCATATGGAGCCCTCTCTCTTTGTTGTCTCGTCCCTGGTCCATATCTTCCACTACCTACCTCTTCCTCTTTCCTTTCAATAAGCTTTCTTTTTCTTCCACCTCTGGTACAAAGTAAAACTTGGTTTTCTCCTAAAGTATCCACATGCCTCCTCACCCTCTCCAATTCTGGCCACTGCAAACTTTCAGGTCTCTCACATCTGACTTCTTTTGACAGGGACAGCAGGGGACAGTGATGCACTCCCTGTACCATACTGCCATTCACTGACTTTTGCTCTGCCATATGTACTAATAACCCCTTATGTTTTGAAATTTACACCATCTTGAATATGACCAGATTCTTGTTTTGTCATCTCATTTCTAGGGAATTTACCTACTTTCCTCAATAACAGTAGAATTTTGCTTAGTTTTCTATGTCACCATTCCTACTATAATCCTTAGTGACTTCAATATTCAATCTGATGGCATGTTAACCGCTATGGTCCAGAATTCATCATGTAAAACTTTTGTGCCTAAGATCAAGTCTGAAAAATCTCTTGTGATAATCTCCCTTTTTTCCCTATCTCTCTGTCTCACTCCTCCTTTACCTCTCCACCTTATTCATGACTTCCTATCGCTTCATCCCTTCCTGTTCTCAATTAAGAATGTACAACTATATAAAAGGAGAAGAACGGAAAGGTGAAAAACAAAGCAGTCTTTATTTTCAAGGGCTTTCTATCTAAAGGAGAAATATGATACAAGTAGAATGTGACAGGGGCAAAGAGAGTTCCACATAAAGTGCTCAGAGAAAATTTCAGGAAGGAGATATTATGTTCAATCCTGGAGGATTAAGGAAAGTTTCATGGAAGAGATGACTCCTTGGTTTGGCTTGAGGTAAAATAAATATTTCAAGATTTGGGAGGAAAGAGTTTCCCAGATATAGAGGAAAGTCTAAACTAAGGAGTAGTGACATGATAAGTGGAAATAAAAGGAATGATTTTAAAGATGCCACCAGGGTACATGAGACCTTTAAAGAGAACCTTTAACAAGCCATTCAACGAGTATTTATTACATACTTTTCTCTGTGTCAGGTACTGTGCTAAATGCTGAGAATACAAAGACAAAAACAAAGTCCCTGATCTCAAGGGACTCACATTTGAATGGGGGCGATGACATGCAAACATCTATGTACATATAATATATGTATATATATATATATATGTACATACAATGTAAATGGAAGGTAATCTCAGAGAGAAGTCACTGGGTGGGGGGAAGAGAAGGAGAAAGGAAGATGGGAAAGGCCTCATGAAAATGACATTTTGAAAGAAGCCAGGGAAACCAGGAGTTGATAGGTGAGGAGGGAGAGCATTATAGGTATGGGGGACAGTCAATGCAGAGGTGAGAAATTGGGAGATGTGTTATATGTGGAAGAGTACATTCTCTCGATGTCCTGTGTTATCAGATCACAGAGAATATGGAGTGTAAAATGTAACAAGACTTCTTTGTTGTTTGGGATTTTCTTGGCAAAGATACTAGAGTGGTTTGCCATTTCTTCAGGATTCCTAGAAGGCACTAAATTATTTACTGAATAAAAAGTGAATTTTGGGTGAAAAGAAACTCATTGAAGTAAGTCATTATCAACCAGGATTGATGAGGAAAATGAAAGAAAGGGGCTAGGGTATCTTGGAAAGAAAAGGAGATTAGGAGTCAGAAGGCAGACGTTCTCAATTCAGACCTGCTACTTAGGATCATAGCCCTAGAGCTAGAAGAAACTTGAGAAGCCATCCAGTTCACTCCCCTAATTTTACAACTGTAGAAACCCAGTCCCATGAAGGTTAAGTGATTAGCCCAAGGTCATGTGTGAATATAGACAAGTCATTTTGCCTCTCTGGGACTCAGTTTCCTCATCTGTAAAATAAGTTGTAACAAGATAAGTTTTCTCCCAGCTCTAAATCGATGATCCTATACTTCAAGATTATTTATTAAGTAGGGAAATTCCAGGACAAAGGAAGGAGATATGTTCACACTCCAAAAGCAAAATGAACAGGTGTCAGCCAGGCAAAGGGGGGAGGGGAAATGTCAATAAGATCTAAGAGATGGGATAGGCACAAAAAAAGGTAAGAGACTTGGATATGAAGTTCAATGTGCCATGAAAGCTTTACACCGGTAGAAAACAGATGAACTGCTAAAAATCACCACCTTTCCAGTAGGAACAATCACTGAGGCAGGTTGAGGCAGATGATTATGTGGTCAGTATGTCTGGCAGTGTAATATATTTCCCCTTTTGATATTTTTCATTTTGTGAATTTTTTTAAAAAGCAGAATAGTGCTATTAACATTTTGCGTACTACCAATTTTTCAATATGATTATTTAAATCTTTTTGTTTTATTGTATAATGGCAAAATGTTTCCCATGTTATTTTTGCTACTTTTAGGGCCACTCCTCCCTGCTATTCCCCACCCAGGGGAAAATACCTCCAATTTTATGATGTAAGGGGGAAAATAGGATGTATCTTACAGAAGTGACATTTATAGCACATTCACACAATCAGAGAACTTTTAAGCTGGACAGAACTTTATTGCACTACATCTGTTTGGTTAATTGAGAGTTACCTTGTTTTTTTAAATTGAACTGTTGGGGGTAGGGTAGAGATGAAACAGGAGGCTGGAAAAGAAAAGACTACAACTACGTTGCCACTGCTGTCGCAGAAATCTAAGTATTGCTGCCAGAGCTTTCAGCCCCTGAAGCATATAGAGTAGAGGACGATAAAGGCCTTTCTCCAGGGCAGGAGGGGGACTCGTGTTCAAACAACTTTTCTCTCATGCCATCTTGATAAACAGAAATGTTGGGGGTGAAGAGAAACAATCACTACTTCCCCTCCTTTCTATTTAGCATATAATTAGTTAGCTGGTGTAATGGATAGAGTGCAGAACCTGGAGTGAGGAAGACTCACCTTCCTGAGTTTAAATCTGGCCTCAGACACTCCCTGTGTGACCTTGGGCAAGTCACTTAATCCTGTTTGTCTCAGTTTCCTCATCCATAAAATGAGCTGGAGAAGGAAATGGCAAATCACTCCAGTACCTTTGCCAAGAAAACTACAAATGGGATCATGAAAAGTAGGACACGACTGAAAAACAACTGAATGACAAAAAATAAAATTAAAAGAACAAATCATGGTAAAAATGACATATATAAAGAGAATAAGGAGAAACGTGACTATCATTTGGATCTTTTCTAATTCAGATCCCACAATAACACTCAGTTTACTACAACAAAAATACAGAAGATCAGGTCTATTGAGACTCTTTTAGGCAATTGTCCTTCAAGACCTTTGAGAATACTTCAAATTGATTAAATTAATTATTCTGGCTTTATACTGCTCCCACTGAGCTTTCATACCACCAAAATATTTTGTTTCCAATGTGAAATTCACTATAAGAAAATATCAGTTAAGGTAAAACTGATTTCCAACTGATAATTTAAAAAAATATTGACAAGAACATCTAATTCTGGCTCTAGTGTCTACTGTGAACCAATCCTTTACATACTTCCCTTACAGTTGATTAAGTTTCAGGATTTTTCAATGGCAAACCAGTCCAGTACCTTTGCCAAGATCTTGGCACAGCAGAAGATATCTCTATTATACATGTTGGAGTAAGTCCCATTATATCTATATTAGGTACTTGCCTCATAAGATTATTTAAAAATTTTATTTTCTTAAACTTTATTGTCTCATTCTGCATAAAAAGTATGTTGGTTTTTGAAAAGGGCAGGCTCATAACTGAACAGAGAAACATAGTAATATTCCAAATTAATACAGCTGAGGTATAAAATTCAAGTGTAACATGATGAGAATCTTGACCTAAAAAATGTTTAAGACCATAAAAACGTAGTTTCAATACATGAACAGGAATACATGAAGAGGAAGTTCTTGCCCTAAATAGGCTTATATTCTATTGGGGGGAAACAATATGAACACATATAAGTAAATATAAAGTATATGCAGAACAAACACAAAGAATAGTGGTGGTGGGATAACCACTTGCCAAGGAGGGGAATCAAAAAAGGATATGAAAGAACCAAAGAATTTTAGGACAGTAGAGTCAGAAGAGACCTAGAGATCATTTGGTTCAGTTCTCTGACTTCAGTTAATCATACTAGACAGAGATAGATAGATAGATAGATACATATATATATATATATATACACATATATACATATGTGCTTGTGTATATATATATATATATATATATATATTTTTTTTTTTTTTTTTCTTCTTGGAAATCTTGAGGATGGGGACTCTAAAGCACCACCACACAGCTCATTAGTGCTTTTTATCAACCTGATGTTAAATTTGGTCTTAACATCATAAATTAAAGAGTTGGAAGGGGACTTGGAGATCATTGAGTCCATTTCCCTCATTCTGGTGACCCCCAAATACAATGGTTTCTTTGTACTATTCCCAAACTATCTCTTTAAGTCCACTTTTCTTTTTATGGAGGTGTAGCTGTATGGTGACACAGTAGATAGAATGCCATACCTGGAATCAGGAAGACACGAGTTCAAACCTGGCCTCACACACTTACTAGCCGTGTTACCCTGAGCAAGTTGCTTAACCCTGTTTGCCTCAGTTTCCTCATCTGTAAAATGAGATGGAGAAGGAAATGGCAAATCACCCCAGTATCTCTGCCAAGAAAAACCCAAATGGGGTCATGAAGAGTGGAACACGACAACTGAAATGACTGAACAGCAAAAATTCTTTGTGTGGATATAGAAAACAAGTGTTCCATAACCTTCTCAAAGAACTTCACATTAGTGCAGAAAGGGACACTGACTCACAATCTGAAGGTTAACTTGCCCAGCCTTGTTAATTGTAATTTACAGATGTGCTGAAGAGATATTTATCGAGCCGAAGTATTCATATTCTAAGCTCACTAACACCCTCCTGTGGTGATGGAACGAATAATTTTGGTCAAAGTTGAAAATTTAGAGTTCCGGTTATATTTGTTTTTATATTTCTTTTTCAGGGGGTAGGGAGGAGGTAGGAGCAAGAGAAAACAAATGCTTGTTAACTGAATTTTTTTTTAAAGAAAGGATATTAGGATCCCATGGCTTAAAATTTTAAAAGGGAAGTCAGTTTAAGCAAGGTAGGAAGCTCTTAAAGAAGGAAAGTCTAAGACACAAATAGAAGCAATTCTGATTAGGAGGGAATTGGAAGAGACTAATGTGGATGCAGAAGAAATTCATGGGGCTGACTTAGATTAAAAAAAGATATTATAGAAATGAAAGCCAGCACAGACAACAGAGGATGAACACAAAAGCAGTATGTGGTCCTTAAAGAAGACTGGGTCAGGAGTGATCAAATTCAGAATGAGCTTAGGCTGGTGATAAATGCTAAGGAAAGGAAAGTGCTTAAAAAGGGCTACATTTGGAAACAGAGGATGGTAAAAGGGACAGGATGGGTGCTTATGAAAGAAGGAGAATGCTCTTTGGACCCGACAGAACTGAACAAAAATAACTCACAGAGAATTGAAATCTAAGATAAAGAGTCAGTAAGATTGCAGCTTATTATCGTTGACAAGAAGACTTCTGATCACTCCACACAGTCCTGGGTTGCCCCCTCATCCCTGTTCTCATCTGCTCAGTCCCTGTCCTCTGTCTTCCTCTTCCATTGTGTGCTCTCACACACCTTCCTTGCTGCTCAGCCCCAGGATATGCTGGGCAAGGGAGAAGAGTTGGCCTACTCCTCTGTCCTCAGTGTTGCTTCCAGAGCCTTGCTCTGCGTATTACTCAGTATCCTTTCCTTTTTTTGTGGCTCACTCTGTCTATCTGTTCATATCGGGGCTAATATTGTCATCTATGGGCCACCAGGTCTCTCTCCCTGCTTTCTTGAGGAATTCATCCCTTGGTTCACAGTCTTCTTCTCTACCTGAACCCCTGCCCTTATCTTGGGGAATACAATATACATGAAGGGCACTCAAACATCCTGGCTTCCAAAATCTTTAACTTCCTGATTTCCTATGACAAATTAACTTCATCATATCTCCACAATCCAGAACTCTGAAATTCTTTTCTTAAGTCAAATGGAGATCAAATGAGGTAAAACATGTACAGAACTTTGCAAACCTAAAAGTGTGATATAAATTTTAGCTATTAACCGATTGCAGCTTCCTAGTCTTCCATCTTACTCCCTCATTAAGCCTATTCTTTATCTGCATAAGACCTCAAGTTTCTCCATCTCTTGTTGCTCATCCATTCCATCACTGCTCACTGTCTTCCATTTGCAATCTTGAACCTATAATAAATCAGTTCAACTACATACTACCCCGTACTCTCAAATCCTTTTCCTCTTTGTTCCAGAGCTGCTCAGGACGTGCCAGATCCCAAACCTAGACAACATCCACCGTCCTGTGCTACTGAATGCACCAGAAGGAAGTCACACAATTGTGCCGACTAAATTTATGTTATCTAATCTCAAATGGGATCTTATTGCTACATAGTAATCCTTTTATTTCTCTACCCATCCCCCACACCCCCCACAATGTTACTGAAATCACAGCTATTCCAAACCTGAGTCACAGCTGGGTGGTTCAGTGCCTAGAGTGCTGGACCTAGGGTCTGGAAGACCTGGGCTCAAATATGGTCTCAGATACTTCCTAGCTGTGTGACTCTGGGCAAATCACTTAACTGCTGTATTAGTTTCCTTAACTATAAGATGGGGATTATAATAGTACCTACTCCTCACGGCTTTTGTGAGCATCAAATGAAATATTTGTAAAGCACTACAAACCTGAAAGTGCTATGTAAATACTAGCTCTTGTATTATTATTATTATTAATTATTACTATTTTCAACAATACAAGCTAGGACCAACAGCTAATATATAGGATGATAGTTGGGGTACAGAAAGATCTTAATGAGCTAGAAAAGTGGGCTGAACCTAGTAAGATCAATCTATCACCTATCTATCAATCTGTCATCATCATCAATCTATCATCCAACAAGCATTCATTAAGTACCTACTGTATGTGCCTGGTCTCTGCTGGGTGCTGGGGAGAAAAAGAAAAATGCCCCCAAGGAGTTTACAATCTAAGCGTGGGATACAGGTACAGATATAGGTATATAGAAAATACACACTGATTTTTGGAGGAAGATACCAGTAGCTGGGGGAGATGTGAAAAGTCTCATGTAAAGGGTGATGCTTCAGCCAAACATTGAAGGAAATAAGGGATTCTGAAAGATGGAGGTGACGAACGAATGCATTGCGGGCAAAGGTGGGGGCAGCCAGTGCAAAGGTAGGGAGACAAGAGGCAGAGGGTAGTGATAATGGACTGTAAGAAGGCCTGTTTGGCTGGATCACAGTGTGTGTGTGTAGGGGAATAACGGGTAAAAAGACCTGAAAGGTAGGTTGTGGACAAGTTGTAGAAGGCTTTAAATACCCAAAAGAGGAGTCTGTGTTCGAGTCTTGAGGTAATAGAAAACTATTCGAATTGGTTGATTAGGGGAGTGAAATGGTCACTTGTGCTTTTAGAAAAACCACTTTGGCAGTAGTTGCGTGGAGGAAGGACCTGAGGCAGGGGAACCAATTAGGAGTCTATTGCTATAGTCTAGGTTAGGGGTGATAAGGGCCTGAACTAGCCTAGTGAGTTTGTGCATAGAGAGAAGTAGACAGATTCTAGAAATATTGTGGAGGCAGAAACGACAAGATTCTAAAACTAAGTGGAAAACTGGGGAGTGAGAGTGATGATTTTAGCATGACACCTATGCTGCAAACCAGAATGTTGGAGGCAAGACTTAAAGCCAGCCTCTTTGTATCTATAGGCCACACTGTCCCTCAAATATATAAGAGAACACACACACACACACACACACACACACACTGAATACTGGTAGAGCTGGGCAGTAACGATTGGGGGAATCAGGAAAGACCTCTGGAAGCAAATGGCACTGGAGCTAAGCTGTGAAGTTCTACGAGTGCTCTAAGAGGGAGGATGAGGAGGCAGAGTATGCTAGGCAGGCATGGAGGACAGCTGTGTAGAGGTGAGAGGGGCCTATGTATGTGGAGAAGGGGTCATGTTTGAGAGAGGTCGTGCAGAGAGACAGAAGAAGACATGGCTGACAACAGAGTGGATGTGGGAGGATGGTGAGGAGTTGAGGTTGACACAGATGTAAGAGGTTTCATTATTCATCTCCAAATCACAATCAGGTTAGTTCTACCCCAGGCAGAGGAGAAGGGTCTGGATGATCACTGCTGATAGTAAGAGACAAGGGGCAGCACAGACACATACAAAGTCTTTCACTTCGGTTCAAGAAACTGATTTTACAAATACAAGTTGGAGAAGGTATGACTAGATAGCAATTTGTCTGAAGAAGATATGAAGTGGTTAAATGATCTGCAAAATGCAATGTGATATGGAAACCAAAAAGGCTAGTGTAATCTTGGGTTGATTAAGAGGCACCATCCTCTCTGCTAAAACCTCATTTGTATTACTATGCTCCATTCTGGATACCTCATTTTAAAAAAGACATTCACAAGCTGGAAAGTATCCAGAGGAAGGCAACCGGAATGGCGACAGATCTTGAGTATATGTCATATGAGGATTAGGTGAAAGATTGATAAGCCTGGAAAAAGAAAAGACATAGAGGCCATGATAATATTTGAAGGACTGTCATGCAGAAGCTGGATTAATCTTGTTCTGTTTGGCCTCAGAAGGCAGAACTAGCAGGATGAAAAGTTGTAAAGTCAGGTTTGAGATCAGGAAAAAAACCCAACAACAAAACCTCTTAAATGTGTGTTGCATACTTTCCATTCTTACCCCACTTAATATAGCTCAGGCTCTTTTGAGCTTGGATGATCATAATAACCTCCTAAACAACCTTCTTGTCTCTCCCTCCTTCCAATTTGCCCTCTAGCCTGCTGTCAGAGTCCTGGTCACCTTATTGCTCTGGCTCCAAAAACTTAGCTCCTCACTGCCATCTGAACAAACACCAACAACCAAGCTGACATTCCAGGTTCAGCCCAATTTCTCTGTTCCTTGAACTCATTCCAGTTTTCCACCTCCTTGTATATGTTCATACAATCCATTTGAATCCTTCTCATCATTCAAAGCCTTGATCCCCTTGGTGCCACACCTGGCTTCTTACTCTCTCACCCCAAGTGTCCAATGAGATGCCTACTTTTGACCTTGCTATCTCCACAATGTCAGTCACAAGTTTTTTTTTTTTTTCCTATGCCCACAGTTACTCTTTTCATTCAGGCCCTGACCAGCTCTTGTGAAAACTTTGGCAGTGTTCTCCTAATAGGGCTCCCTGAACCAAGCCTCTTCCCACTCATCCTCCACACAGCTGCTAAACTGCTTTTGTTATGGTGCAGGTCTGTCAAGCCCTCTACTCAATCATCTCCAGTGGCTTCCTAACACCAGAAGGGTAAAATGTAAATTCCTCTGTTGGGCATTTAAAACCCTTCCCTCCCTGGCCCACGTCCTACCTTTCCAGCCTTACAACACATGACTCCCCTTCATGCCATCCTGGCCTTCTTGAGTTTCATTCCTGTGCCTTTTCAGTGGCTCTGCCCACGCTGGGAATGTGTTACCTTGTCATCGTCACGTCTTAGAGTCTCAGTTTTCCATCAAGACTCAATTCAAGTGTTATCCTCTCTATAAAGCTTTTCCTGGTTCTCCTTTACAGTGTCTCTCCCACCAAAGTTACCTTGTATCTGCTTTATGTATGTTTTGTATATACCTGTAAGACTGTAAGCTCCTGGAGGGCAGAGGTTTCACTTTTTTCTTTCTATCATTAGCTTCTGGCACAGTATTTGGCACACACTAAGTTTAATGGTTGTTGGTCTGATTTGATCATTTCCTCTATGATCCTCTTACACGATCCCCCATCTCTGATCTCTCATGTGTGCACCTCTCTTATAAACTTATTCTTCTGAGTTTTGTATTACAGTTATTTGTGTACACATTACTTGTACTGCACATCTCATGTACACTGCTAAATTCCTTGAAGGCAAGAACTGTCTTATTTGTCTTTGTACCTTCATCAGTATCTAGCATAGAGGACCCTGATTACGCTATTTAAAAGGCCTATAATCTGTGAGTATATGTAGGTGATACTGTCCATGAGCATATCAGGCTAATTTATATTAAAGAAAGTACAGGGGAGATATTTCCAGTTGGTATTTTCACTTCTTGTGAAATTATGGACTCTGTGAAAAGAATAAAATAATATGTAACTTCTGGGTTTAAGACTTAAAATTGTTGTCGTATGGTACAGCTCTGGGTTAGGCTGGACTAGTCAAGAACATGTGAATTTAAAATTTATTCATGGAATCATTTCCCCTTTTCTGGATGACTCATAAGTAAATATCCAGACAGAGTGATCGAGGTCATGGGTGGCTCAGCATCCATTCTAGGGTATCCCCCTTTTCCAATTATGAATCTAATTTAAGCTTTAAAATGTCCTGCTGTTTCTCAGTAGATGACACCATTGCTCAGGATGGAATTGCTCAACCCTGACCAGCAATATGAAATGTTATGTCTTTATTACCCACATATTCACTTCTTAAAAACAGAAGGATTTTAAGGATTAAAAATGAAAACATTCCCAAAACAAATCTTAATCTATGGAATTATTGTTGTTAAGACATTCCCCTTAAACAAAACATAGGAACAATATCAGCAAGAGTAATCTGACAAAAAGTCAGTGACATTCACTTAGCAATGGAAGGTACTGTAATGAGGTCAGGACTAAATGATCTCTTCTAGCTCTCATGTTCTGATTCCAAGTCAGTATCTCTCAGGTTACCATTCCATGTAAGTAGGCAGTAGGAAGAATGAAGTGGGAGGTAAAACAAGGAGATTTTACATATCACCAGCAACAGCATTGTCATAAAATACTATTTACTAAGGGTACACATATGCATGATGCTATGAGGGATGCTCCTCAACTCCTGACAAGAGCACTGGCCCTAAAGGAGACTATAACCTAAAGTTAATTACAGCGCCAAGAATAAGAGTACTCTCTGATGACTCTATTAGACTGCTAACAATCATTTTCTTTATTATGTGTTATCAAATTTAGAATTGTACAATGGAGGATCTCTGATCTCAAGTATTCATTGGCTCATAGAGCTGAACAGTTTAAAGCTGAAGGGACTGGAGGGACCACTGAGTCTAACCCTCTTCATTTTGTAGATGAGCAAGCTGAAGCCCAGAGAGGTCAATAATTTGCCCAGGGGCATATTTTTATCTTATCAACATCTGAGTTGAAATTTGAGTCCAGGTCTTCTTTTTGACTCTAAATCTAACAGACCATCTACTATGCCATGCTGCTGTTCAAGCAAATAACTGACTTCCACATGACACCATGAGAGTTGAGCTACAGTATTTAATATTCACACTTGCGGGTCATAAATTTAGCAAACATGATGGAAGGTGAAAGACTTTAAATCTCCCATCTAAGAGATTTAAGAGTTCACAGTGAGCTGAAGGCAAGAGAATAATTCATATTTATGTATCCATAAATCTAAATATCACTCTATAAATATATGTATTTCACAGAATCTTAGAATTTTAAAGGATCTTACAAGTCATCGAATTCAACATTCCACTCAATGAAGGAATCTACTCTATAATACTGACACAGCCTCTTCTTGAATCTATTTTTAATATTTTTCAATTTAAATTGTTAAAAGCTATTTTTAATAATGAGCCAAAATTTGCTTCCCTGTAACTTCCATCCACTGGACCTGTTTAGAACCATACAGAATAAGTCTAATTGAAGTATTCTGTGATAGCCCTTCAAATATTTGAAGACAGAGATTATCTCCTCCTCAAATATTTTCTTATACTCAATACGTGTCTATTATGGGTTACAGTAGCCAACCTTATGTTACCTTAAGAGAGGAACAACTTCTAGAAACAAGGAGATAATACAAGGAAATAAATTTAGGCTTGAGGCAAGGAAATACTTCCTAACAATTAGAGCTGGCAGAATGGAATGGGCACTTTTATGAGATGAGGTTTTTTGCCTCATTGGAGGTCTTCAAGCAAACTCTGAGTGATCACTTGGATATGTATAAGTGATATGGGCCAGAGAATCTCTGAGTTCTTTTTCTATCTCATGATTCTTCTCCAGGCTGAGTATCGCTAGTTTCTTCAGCTCTTCCTCATCCGTCATGATTTTGAGATTCCTCACCATCCTAGTTGCCCTCTTTTGGCTGCTATCCAGAGTTGCTCAGAATTAAATACATTACTTTAAATGTTTTCCAGTTAGCATGTATTAAAGTACTATTACATGCCTGGTTCTGGCCACTATATGTCTATTAATGCAGCCTAAGATTGATTTAGCAAATGAAAATAGCAAAAAACTGGACAAATCATACCACTGGTTTGTTGCATAGTCATTTAATACCGTCTGGCCCTTCTTACACAAAGGCAAGTCTTGTCTCTTATGCTTTCTCAAATTAATGTTTAAACTGCATTAAAGAGCAGGAGATCATATTCATATTACAAAAGATCATAGGTTTAAAGTTGGAAGGGACCTTTGAGATCAATAGTCCAAGCAATTTTACAAATGAAAAAACTAAGGCCCAAAGAAGAGATGTGATTTGTTCAATTAGTGACAAGTAGCAGAGCTAAAATTTGAACCTAGGTCTTCTGACTCCAAATTCAATATCTCACCCCACTAATCTCAGAATTCACATTTGTTCATCCCCAGAGTGTACTGAACAAAGTTCAAAACCTTAATACAGAATCAAGATCTTTCATAGGAAGAATGGCCCCTTCTTTCCTCATCAGCTCTGGCTTCTTTCCTTATCCCCTATGATCCAGTCAAAGTTAATGATTTCTATTTCCCAAATATGGATTTTCCTGTAGCTACACTTTTGTTTGTGCTATTCTGTCTTCCAAGAATGGTATAGAGAACAGCCTGGCAAAGTCATAGAGAATGGAGATGGAGTGTGGCGTCTGAGGAACAGCAAAGTAGGCTAGTGTAGCTGGATCACAGAATAATTGGAGGGAATAAAGTATAAAAAGACTGGAAAGAGAGGAAGGAGCATAGAATTAAAATGGAGTCCCAGCCACAACCTAGAAAGTGTTTTCAGTTGTAAATGGACGACTATGCTGTGATTTATAGGTGGACATTTTTGTCAGTGCATAAGAGGTGTTGAAAGATCATTCATTTGTGCCAATTGTGTCAATCTCTTTCAAACAGCTTCTACTATAAGTTTTTATTTTATTTTGTATAAGCCATTACCATTAAAACCACCTGTTCTCAAAAACATTACAGCTTCTGACAGCCTGATACTTGACTGGCAAAAATGAAATCTTGGGCATGCTGCTAATGGAGCAGTTAGAAAGAGCCTCTTAGGCAAATGAAATAACCAGTTTCTTCTGGGACAAATTTAGCCGAATCAATTCCCTTTAGGTTTTGTGCTCAGATTGGACGTTTTACCCAAGGCTGGCAGTTAAGGGCTTTGCACCAGTAATGCTCTAGCTTTTCTTCCAGGGTCCAAGGCTTTTTAGCAACTTTTTGAAGTAATCAAAGAGCATTTGTGGCTTCTATATTGTTATACTGGAAGCCTGGAGAAAGGGTTCACTATGTGCTATTCCACAAGGAGAATAATTTTAGTTTGCAAAACACATTTTTCATAATAACCCTGTGATGGAGGTGGATTCTTATGCCAACTGTATCAATGACAAAACTGAGGCTCATGGTGGCCAAATGACCTAATTAAGGGCAGAGATATTAGGACTCAAAGCAGGTCTTCTGTCTCCAAGTTTACCTTTCAGCCATAACATGCTGCACCTCAACATCCATGACACAGATTTTGTACGGGATGTTCCTTGCCCCCAAACTCCTTTTTTCTTGTCAGTAATCTTGCATTGTTCTACCACAGAGGACTCCAGAAATTCACTTCACCTCTTTCCATAACTGCTATCTCCCTTCAGAGGACAACTCTTTGGAGGTCCTTGTCTTTTCAAGGAGAAAGGTCCTTTCGCTGGACACAGAAATCCATGCCGTTCTCTCGACATGGGTAGGTAGTGAGTGCCATGCAAAAGGAACTGGATCATTGACTAAGCTGAAAAAGTAAGACTCCTCTGTAAACTGGATTGCCTAAGAGCCAAGTGACCATTTGAAAGATACTAGTGGTAGAAAATTGGAATATGGCTTTCTCTGATTCATCTGTAGCAGTATAATGGTAATGATCCAGGCTTAACAGTCGCCCATCCAAATGATTCCTGTAGACTGAGATACACTGTCCTCACTTTGGAGTTTCACAATCCTAGGAGACATAACCCTTTCCTGATTTTATGAACTCCCCACACTCAAAATATAAAGGTTAGGGTTTTTTTGTTTCTCTCATCTCTGACTGTGTTCATTTTGACCATTAGGGGTATTTAAAATGTCTTGCATGATGTTATCTTGTGTTCATACTATTACTAAAAATCCTAAGCAGAAAAGGCAAGGTAAATAGATGATTCTGTGCCAGCACAATCTGAAATAATTTCTGAATTTTTTTTTTGGCCTGAGTGGTTACCTTAGAAGTTTTGAGAGGAGGTCATTTTTCTCTATCCACATTATTAAAATAGCATTAATGAGGCCCTTATTTATCAACACTGATGTTGATGACTTACTAACTAGAAAAAAGAAAAATGAAATAACCTACCTCTAACGGAAATATAGAGATAATAATTCAGACAGTGGCCTTATTAGGACACAGAAAATGAGAAAAGAAAACTTTTCAAATTCTATTTACTCCAAACTAAGGAATGTTATTCAGGAAGGAATGAATGAACATTGTATACTTTGGAAAAGTTAATACAGGCATTCTAAATTCAGCTTGCTATTCTACTGTTCTTAGTTTATGCGAAATTATTACAAAAATCTTGATTTTCCTCTGTTCTTCTTACATTGTACTTTTTAAAACAAAGCTAAAGGTCTGAACCCTCTATTGATCACTGTCATAGCTTTGACTTCCTGATTTTCTTCAAGCTATCAAGTTTAAGCAAGGACTATTTTTCAATTTCTTTTTTAGAGCTGATAAAAATTTTCTTCCCAAAGAGGATAACAAGTAAAACCAATAACAGCTGAACACCAAGTCTGACAATGGATTCTATTAGGTCATGATTTGATAATAAGACTGTTATTAGAGGTTTATTTTAATTTGTGATGGTTTTATTAGGGACCTCCGACAATTCTTGCCAAATGTTCTACATTTATAAAGAACTGATCCCTTCTCATTAGGTAATAATCTTACTTTAAATTATGGCAATAAGATGGTAGGATTCCAACAGCAGGTTGGAGTTATGCCCAGCGTAGTTCATAATTTTAAACTTCAGTGCTATAGTATATATTTGCAGACCTCACTCTTTCAATAATAAGCATTAAGACCTTAATGGATTGTGCTTAGAAGAATTACTACCTATGTGACCTTGGGAAAGTCTTTTACATTTTCTGGGCCTTGGTTTTCTTCTCTGTAAAATCAAGATTTTGGGTTAGGTGATCTCTAAGGGCCCTTCCTGTTCTAAATACCATGGTCCGATATTTTAGGAATATGACAGCCTTTCCTCCTCCCAAACTGCCCTTATTTCATCGAGTATCAGTTTACACATTAATAGGAGCTGAATGGAAGCTTTCAGATGCCACATGGAGCTTAGAGAAGAGAAGCGTGAGCAAAGGCAAATCACAACTCCTGGGGGACTCTTAGATCAACTTATCCATCACTAACCTCTACATCCTCAACTCCTGTTGGGTACCTCAAACTGGATGCCCTGTAGGCATCTTAAACTCCACATGTTCAAAACCAAATGTATCTTTGCCCCAACATCCTCCCCTCTGTAATATTCCAATTACTGTGGAGGGGACCACCATCTTCCCAGTCACCCAAGCTCACAATCTAGGAGTCACCCTTGACTGCTCACTTCCTCTGACTCCCCATATCTAAGTTGTTGCCAAGTCCTATCAAGTCTGCCTTTACAACATCTCTTGAATATACCCTTTTCTCTTTGCTGACATTGCTCCCAGCCTGGTGCAGCCTGTCTTCATCTCATACCTGAATGAATGCTATAGACTGCTGGTTCATTTTCCTGCCTCAAGCTTGTGCCCACTCCAATCCACCTCATTTAGTCCTCCTAAAGAGCAGGCCTGGCCATGTCATTGCTCTATTCAACCAACTCTTTTTGTTGTTGTTCAGTAGTTTCAGCCATATCTGACTCTTTGTGACCCCATTCGGGATTTTCTTGGTGAAGATGCTAGAGTCACTTGCCATTTTCTTCTCCAGCTCACTACAGATGAGGAAATTGAGGCGAACAGGGTTAAGTGACTTGCCCAGGTTCACACAGCTACTAAGTGTCTAAGGCAAGATTTGAACTTAGGAAGATGAGTCTTCCTGACTTCAGGCCCAGAACCCTATCCACTGTGCCCCCTAGCTTCCTATTACCTTCAGGATCAAATATAAAATCCTCTCCTTGGCTTTTACAGCTTTTAATAATCTGACCCCTTTCTGCCTTTCTAGTCTTCTTATACCTTACTCTCACATACTCTGCAATCCAGCAACACTGGCCTCCTGGCTATTCCTTGAACAAGACACTCCGTGGCTTGGCTCCTCTCTGGCTGTCCCCTATGTATGGACTGTTCTCCTTCCTCAGCTCTGCCTCCTGACCTCCCTGGCTTCCTTCAGGTCCCAGAAAAAACCCTCCTTTTACTGAAAGCCTTCCCCCATCCCCTCTTAATTCCAGTGCCTTCCCTCTGTTAATTATTTTCTATTTATCCTGTATATAGATTGCTTTGAATATATTTGTCTGCATATTGTCTCCTTTATTAGTGTTAATTTGTGGTTTTATAAAGTCAACGTTTCTACATAACCCATGTGCAATTGTGATAGTCCCCAAATATCATATGGTATGGAGAAAAGCCTCTATTGCACTGGGTGGACCTTTTTGGACAATTTAGAGAAAAAAGAGTGTGAACTGCCCAGTATAATAAGCCATGGAGGGACTGAAATCTGCACCAATAGAAAGAGTATTCTAACAATGATATCATAGATCTAAGGATCTAGGGTATGGTTAACACAGAACAGATACTAAGTCCACTATAATGAAGAAAATGAAAAATTAGTCAGAGTTACCATTACAGTTCTTTGTTTTACGGGTTGTAAATAACTACAAAAATAACTCTGATTAATTCACCTTCATAATTATATTGTAAAATATGATCATTTGGTAAAGACTGAACCTCAGACTCCTCAAAATATAAAATTTGTGATATTCCAACACAGATATATAAACACGTGATCATTCACTGAGAAGCATTACTAACTGTAATAGAAGAGGAAGATATTTAGTTAGAATAAGCAAAAGAAATACAAATAGAATTATGGTGAATGAATTTTCTGTTTTTTCTTTTATGCTATTCTCATTAGCTCACTCCAGACACAGTTACAAAACATTTCCAGGTTATAAAAATATGTACCTGACCAGGCACACAATCAATCAACAAGCACTTACTAATTACTTACAACTGTACTAAGGCCTGTAGCTAGAAAGAAGGGCAAAATCAGGGTCCTCGGTCTCAAAGGGTGCATTTAAATAGAAGAGACATCATGCAAATGACTATTTATATACAAGGTATATACGGTGTAAAAGGGAGAGAAAAAATATGTACTTAGCACTCTCCCCCCACCTCCCCCCACTTTCTATAACTGCATTCCTGGTTCAATCATAGTATCATTCATTTATAGTTGGTAGTCTTATGTGTAATGACAGGAGCCAATATTTTCTAATTTGGGATTCCCTTACCTTTTGAATGTGTTTCCCCCATTGTCTTTAGGAATGTGACTCATTTCAGTCATGTCTTATTCCTCCTGGATCTTGCTCTCATATAGCTGTCATAATCTCCCATAAGATATTAGTCAATAGAGGCTTAAAGTAGCACCTTCTAAGGGACACTGCATTTTCACAGAGGACATTTGGTGATTTTTTATACCCTGAGGTTGAGTATCTAATGACTGGCTTTTAGTCACTCTCTCAGGCAGTACAGAGAAATATATTTTATCCAGCATCCAGGATGAGACTTTGCACTATGTACTTAGTAAATTAATGCATTTCTAAATGGGGAAATATCACCTGATCCCTGCTTTCCTGCTGCCTCCTCTGGCCCCCTCCCCCTGTACAGACAAGCTTTACCCAAGTATATCTGAGAGATGTAAGGGAAAATGACAAATGAGAGGTTGTTTTGACCTCAAGAGAATTTCTGGAGACAGAAATAGATCCTTTTTCAACCCATGGGAAGAAAGAGATTCTGTGTAGAGCCATCACCCATAGCTTTATAAAAACTATTCTCTGACCTTGGAATAAGAATCAGGATATTGTGTTCTTTCATATTTACTGACTTTGGAGTCAAAAGTTAACTGCAGACCATTATCCTTAAATCACATGCTCATACAGAGGGCCAGATTCAGAGAGACCGATAACAGTCACTATAATGAAAAACCGAATGAACATAGCACCCTGATACAACTGAGTGGATTTCAAAATTTGAAATAACCTGCCTTCATATTCCCCCAGGGCCCCAAGGAAACTAAACATGGGCAGGTTTAAACTTGGAAGGAGGTATGGCTTAACGAAAATATCAAGTAGAACAGTAATGATGTTTGTTAGATGTTTTTCTAAAAGAGAACTTTCAAAAACTGTTTTTTTTTCATTCCTCATTCATTCTCTCATTCACATATTAATGTTTGAGAATCCTTAACGTGCAAGACATTGTGAGGAAGACCAAGACGAATAAGACACAAGACGCGGCCATCTTTTTCGGCTCATTCAATACTTTTTTTGAAGTAGTGTGTGTTTATGGAAGCACCCTTTAAAAGACCCCAAGAAGAGAATGCTTATAATCTTATTCCAGACTAGGTCTCTGGCCTATTTATGGTAAATGTGGAAGAAAATCTGAACTATAGGTTTTTCAGGGTTTTTTTTTTTAATATACACCAGAACAATGGTCATTAAGAATCTTTAGGAGGCAGTATTTGATGTTTGAGGGAAAAACCTGAAGTGCTGCCTCAAGTGACTTGGAAAATTCTGAATGTAACTAAGTCAATCAATCACCATCCAGCATTTATTAAGCACCTACTATAAGCCAGGACTATGGGAGATGCTGGGGATACAAGCACAGAGAATGAAATAATCCCTACTCACAAGGAGTCTACATGAAAAAAGGGGAGAAGACAATTACAAATATAAAGTGAATAAATATGAAGCAAAGCACCTGAGGTTGAAGGGTCAAGAAAGGCTTCATGTGATTAGTGTCTGAGCTGTGCCCTTAAGGAGAAAAGAGGGGACTCCATAAGGTACAGGGATGAGAAAATGGATTTTGGGCCTATGGGCCAACGTAAAGACATTGAGATGGGAAATGGGAGATAGAGTTTCATGTGTGAGAATCGGAGAAGGCCAGTTTAGCTTGACTGAAAAGTACAAAAGGTGGAGTTCCATGAGACTGGAAAGTGCCACTGTAGGCTTGCTGTGCAGGTCTTTAAAAGTTAAACAGAGGTGTTTCTATTTTACCCTGGAGGCAATAGGAAGCCACTGGAATTGGCTTAGTAGGGGAGTCACTTTGTTGGCGGCAAGGTGTGGGTAGTCTGGAATAGGGTGAGACTTGAGGCAGGGAGACCAATAAAGAGGCTCTTGCAGTAATCTAGGTAAGAGGTGATGAGGGCCTGAATGAAGGTAGCAGCTGTGTGAGTGGAGAGAAGGGGTCACATGCAAGAGATGTGGTGGAAGTAGAAATGGCAAAATTTAGCAACTCACTGAATATGTGGGGAGATGGAGTGTGAAGAGCTGAGGATAATGCTGAGGTTAACCTGGGAGACTAGAAGGATGGCAGTGCCTTTGATAGAAGCAGAGAAGTATGGAAGAGGCAAGGTTTGGGGGAAAATAAGAGTTCAATTTTACAAATGTTGAGTTTGAGATGTCTCAGGGACATACAGTTTGAAATGTCTAATAGGCAACTGGTGATATGGGTATATGTATAGACATACATACATACATACATATATATGTGTATATGCACACATATATGTATTTGTGGGTCATCTGCATAAAGATGATAAATAAACCCAGAGGAGCTGATGAGGTTACCAAGCAAAAAAGTATAGAGGGAGAAGAGGGGTTTAATACAGTACCTTGAGGGTATATCTATAATTAAGGGGAATGATGAACCAGTAAAGAGTCTAGAATCAGGAAAGAGTAGCGTCACAAAAACATAAAGAGGGAAGGTTGGTCGTCAACTACATAAAGGGCGGTTGACAGTGTCAAATGCAGCAGATAGGTTAAAGGTGAGGACTGAGAAAAGGCTATCACATTTGCGAACTAAGAGACCATTGGTAACCTTGTAGAGAGGAGTCCTTTGAGTGATGAGATTGAAAGAAAGATTGCAAAGGGTTGAGGAATGATTGAGGGGAAAGAAAATATAGGGTATTAGTATAGATAGCTTTCTGAAGGAGTTTGGCTATAAAAGGGAGGAGAGATATAGGACTATAACATGAGGGAATGGTCAGGTCTTGATTTTTAAGGATAGGGAGATTTGGGCATGTTTGAAGGCAGAGGGGAAGAATCCAGTACATAAGGAGAGGAGAAGGGAGAAAAGAGAGAGGAGGGGAAAAGAGAAAGGAGAGAGGAGAGGAGGGGGTAGAGGGAGAGGGAGGGAGGGGGAGAGGAGAGACAGAGAGAAGATGCATTCTGTTGGAGTGGGAGGGATGGTACCCAAGAACACATGTAATGGCCTTGGCAAGAAAAAAGAACCACTTCTGTGTCAGAGAGCAGGGGAAATGAGGAGAGAGGAGAAAGATGTTAAGGCAAGAATGAAGAAATACATTTTAATAAGCACGAGGCAGAACACATTTAGTAGGGTTTAGAATGACAGTCATGATTCTGAAAACATGAAATTTAACAAATTACAGTATATGAATGTAATAGTTATACTGTGCTATAAGAAAAGATGAAAGGGATGGTATCAGAAAAATCTGGGAAGCCTTGTATGATGTGATGCACAGTGAAGTGAGCAAAGCCAGGAGAAAAATGTATTCAATACCAACTCTACAAAGACAAAAGACCGCCCCCTAAAAATCAAAACTTTGAAAAACTTAACTCTGATCAATGCTGTTGATAAATCATGTTTCCAGAGGGGTCATGATGAAATCTATTACCTACCTCTTGATAGAGAGGTGATAGACTAATGGTACAGAATGAAATACATATTTTTCGACACAGCCAATGCTGAAATTTGTTTTGCTTGACTATGCATATTTGTTACAAAGGTTTTGTTTTTTGTTTTCTTTGCTACTTGATAAGGGGTACAGAGGGAGGGGTAGAGAAGTTTGACTTCTGTTCATTTAAAATAAATTAAAAAATAGAGTTCAAACTACTTTTTCTTTTTTTGGTAGGGGGGAGATAAGCAGTGTGTAGTAATGGCTAGACAGTTGAACTCTGAATCAGGAGAATCTTACTCTGAAACATATCGGTTGTGTGACACTGGACAAGTTCCTTAATCTCTTAATGTCCCAGGGTACTTTCAGACTATGAACTGCAGAGCAGGCAAAAGAATTTGTATCAGTTAATGGGAGTTTCCTCATTGAGAGTTCCCTACACCAAGGAAATCACAGGTCTGGTCCAAAAACCACTCAACACAGTTTCCGGCCCTTCACCCCTAGTCCTGAGATAATGCTAGAAGTCCTTAATAATGGGTTTTTAGAATTAAATTATGACAATAATCTAATTTCATTTGCTCTAAAGATTATGTAAATTACAGGAAAATATTTTTCTTACCATCCATTCACATTAATAAATTATTACTGATTAATCCTCGCATGGAATCTGAATCCATTAAAAACACACAAAGAATCTATTAAACTAAAGTGAAAATTTAAATCAACAATGGTTTCAAGGTTAGTAACTCTAGAAAGCTGAAGCACAGCAGACACTATGGTCAACAGACTGACACTATTTATCCAAGTGTGCAGCTTACTTAACCAAAATGCTATGGAACCAGGCATGGGGAAGAAAATTCTCAGGTTCATAGGATCATCAATCTATAGCTGGAAGGGACCTCACAGACCTTCTAGTCCAACCCATTCACTCTGTAGATGAAGAAACCAATATCCATGGTTTGGACTTAACGGATTTGCTCAAGGGCACACATAAAGTAAACATCAGAGGTGGGATCTGAACCCATATCCTCTGGCTCCAGAACAAGTTATTTTCCTTTCTATCTGATGCAGCCTGATCCTGAGGAGCCTTTTTTGTCATTCCCTGAGAGAAGGTCCCATGGTCACACCAAGTCACCACCCATAGCCCTGGTGCTCTTTCTCTTTGCTTTGTGACTAGCATCTCCACAGAGTGCCTTTGCCTGCCTGCCTGCCTGTGTATTAAACAGTTGTTTTAAATTCCCTTAAATAAAATGAAATTATTCATCCACTAGATGGGGAGCGTGTTATTCTGCAGTAATAGTGAAAGCCGCTGACTTTACCACGTAATAAATAACAACACAAGTGTGCTATTAGAAACTTGCTTTTTTTTTTCTCATGACTTCTATGAAAGGCATTTGTTAAACTCCCCAACAGGAACTTGTCTGTGGTTACAGAAGCTTCTCTAAATGCAGAATGGCTCAGAGATCCAAGATAGGGGCACATGTAGAAAAGGACTTGACTTTCTACCAAATATCATTTGTCACTGCAACAATCCCATTTTAATTAGTTTTGTCTCTAGAATCCTTTTAAATAATAGCATGATCTCGTCTAAATAGAAGAAATTGAGTGTGCTGTCTAGCCCCTCGCTAATGATTTATTAAGAAAGGCAGGATGTAAAGTACAAACAATCCACAGACCAAGATTAGTCAACTAATCCTGCCAGTTCCCCAAATCAGAATATATGGTCACAACTGGTCTCTGCAAATTTGTCTAAGATAGACAGTACATACATACAGACGTGCACGCGCACGCGCACACGCGCACAATCACTCAGTGGCAAAATTCATTCTCCTCTTATGTCATTTACTCCCACAGATGTGTAAACAGGTTTGTGCTCTACAACAAAATTATAGAAATAAGGAGAGGAATGATCATTGTTTTAAAGTTCACAATGTGCTTTCCTCACAATAACCCAAGGAGGTACGTTATACAAGCATTATTCTCACTCTCATTTTACTGTTGAGAAACCTGAGGCTCAGAGGAATACAGTGATTTATTCAGGGTCCCACAACCAGCAGGTAAGAGCTTTGACTCCAAGGCTCCATGATCCCTTACCCTCACTGGTGGCCATTCGGCCTCAGCTTGGTACGTTCACAAAGTGCCCCACTCCACTTTTGGATCACCCTAGGTATGAGGAAATCTTTCCGTATATAGAATGGAAAACTATTTCATAGCAGTTTCCGTCTACTGTTCCTACTTCTGCTTCTCTAGGATGAAAAAGCATACATCTAATGCTTGGTCCACCTCACTGCCCTTTGAATTCTGGAAGACATCTCTGTTTCATCCTAAGTCTTCTCTTCTCTAGTCCCTGGTTACTTCCTCTGATTATTACATAAAGCAGGATCCCTTCTCAGCCCTTGACTCTCCTGATCTCCTCCTCTGCACTGCTTCAGCTCCAGACTACTTCTGCTCAGATCTGAACATAACACTGTAAATGTCGTCTGACCAGAACAAAGTACAGTGCGAAGATCATTCTCACTTTAGACACTATGCCTTTGTTAATGCAGTCTAAGACTATACATCAGTTATCGCACCCTGTTGACAAAAAATTTATGTTGATATACACTCAAATCAGGTCTTTTAACATACTTCTCCTACGTTATATTTGTGTACTTGATTTTTGAAAATCCAAGTATAAGGCTATATGTTTATGAGTTCAGTGACCCTGGATGGAGGACCGTGAGGCAGTGATGAGACCCTGAACATTCTACATATTTGCCCCTACACTGTCCCACTCCATATCTGCCCTTTTCAACTATGCTCTCTATAAACCCCACTCTGAAAATAACAAACTTCTTCATGTTTGAGATCTTTCTCTCAGACCCTTATATTTTCTGGTTCTGAGATATAACTTCCCCTAGCCATCTTTTCTGGTGGTAGATGCACCTTCTCTCACATACCCTTGCTAATCCCTAAAATGCAATCAGAATATTACTTGCTCCTTCCTGCCACTTACAGATGCCTTCTTCTACCAACATCACTTAGACAAGCTTTCCTCCTTCGAAGATCACTCCAATCAGATTCTGTGACTGCTATCTACCCCTCCCCAGGGCATTCTCTCTCCTTTCTCAACAAATTCCTGCCCTCATGCCAGGGGACTTCAATATACCACACATACCCTTGACCTTCCACTTCTTCAGTCTACTCAACTCCTATGACTTACTCCTGCATTTTACCTCAGTCATACATACATAGGGACAATCACATCCTTTGACTTTCCCATCACTCACAAGTATTCCACTTCTATAATCCAGAACTCTGCAATTCCTTTATCTGACCATAATATCCTCTCATTTCATCCCTCCATATTCCTTACTACCCCAACCCTATTCTTCAGCCTCCTGTGACCTCCAATCCCTCTACCTCTCAGAACTTTCCCAGGCCATTGCCCCAACTCTCCTCCCTTCCCAGTCTGGATTCCTCAGTGAACCAACTCAATTCTACACATTCTTTCTACTCTCAAATGCCTTGCTCCACTATGCTGTCATGGACCATGTCTTGCCCTTTCCACCCACAATCTTCTTCCTCCATATCTACTCACATGCTGTTAAATGGAACTGTGGGAACTTATGCAACCAGGTGGACTGGTTATTTATTTATATTTGTATTATCTATTTTATTATTTATATAACATATATAACATATTCATATTATCTAATCTGGGCTGCACCCTTCTTGCAGTAAATTAATCCTTCTATTCCTACCTGATTGCTTCTCTACCCCACTCACCACAACAGCTGTTCCAAACCTTTCCTCTCCTAAGCCTCCCCCTCCTCTCATCTGGGGACTTCAACTCATACTTTACTCATACATACCAAATTAATGAGCTAGTGCCAATTGTGTCTTCAGAAATTCAGAATTTGTGATACTTCAAAAGAAAATAACCTTTGGATCACAACTAGCCTCATTCACTGTAGCATTTGCATGTACATATGTGACTAAAAGCCATTGCGGGACAAATGCTTACAGCTCTAAAGAAGAGAATGCGTTTATGAAAAAAAGTCTGATTTACAATTATGGTGAAGCACAACTTTAAATGACATCCTTGACCTTGTTCATAAACTTTAGTATTTGAGAATATTGATTGACTCATTTTCTGCAACATGTAAAATTCAGAAAACCTGGTAAAAAATTTAAAAATAGCATCATGTGTTACCAGGCTCCAATTACTCTAAGACACAGGAGTTTGGTTAAAAATAGAAGATGAGAATTATTAAAAAAATGTAAACAGCACTCCAATGAATGAATCTGCTAATCATTTTTTCCTGGGGAAACTGCTAATGCTTAGCCTTTAGTTAACATATATGCAGTAGCATATACAATGGCATCTTAATTTCAAAGTATTTTGCTTGGTTTATTTTCCTTCATAATGTTCAGCTTGCTGCTACAAATTTAGAAGTCAAGAGTATTTATGGTTCAGACAGAAACAGGTCCATTTATTTCTCCTCTGTGGTGATCCATAAAAATTGTTAAAGAAATATTATGTGGGCAAAGTTATATTTATTAATCAGAGCTCAAGGGAACAGGCTGTAGAACTGTGACTCATAACATCTTTCCCTGATAATTTATACGCTGCAGAGCAAACATGGCTGGCAGGAACCTGCCTTGTCTTTACTACATAAAAACACCATTTCAACTGAGAACTTGCCTTTACAAATGTGAAAGAAATTAAATTGCAAATGAATCACTCATTCTTGGTAGCTCTACTCTAGAGTGCTCTTTTGTGAACATACAGCAGGTAGCTTCTTGGATTCTTCAAATTACATTTAGAGGTGAACTAGATTGGGTTGTCTGACTCATTTCTTTATTTCATTATGAGCTCTACCTTTAATTTTGATGCCAGTCTTCCTACATTTATTTTCACTGTGGCATTAAGTGCTTTGTTAGAACTGTAGGACTTATGTTATTTGGAAACAAGGGGGCTGGCAAAATACGTCTCTACTAAAGACACTGACTTTGTTTTTAGATCAGAAATCGGATGCATATAGATGCCTAGTTTCTCAAATTCCCAGGGTGACACCAAGAGAATGATTACAGTAATAGCATTAAAAACAGTAAGGCTTTTTATAAAAGTGGTTCTAGTAAATAGGCTTTTGCAAAAGGGAACAACTCCTGCAAGATTTTATGTGTTGTAACGTAAGAAGCCATTTATTTAAATAGCTAAAGAAAAAACATTCAACATTTTACCATAAATGTCCATAAAAGCTTCTCTTATTTTTCTCTAGTAGTAACATTCCAAAAACCACTTCAATTATCTGGCTAGGATATTTCAGCACCACTGTGTTATTCTCTCCTGAGACTTTACAAAATTGATATTACCTGTGCAGCTTTCTCTTCTTGCCCAATCATGTTTCTCCATTCCATAAGAGACCGCTGCAGATGCTCAAGTCCAGTTTCCCAAAGCCTGACAGTGCCTCCCATATCAACAGTAACAACGCCACCTTTGCCCCACTCAGCAATCAGGGCATCTGTGTCTGAAACAGTAGAGAGCCATGTTGTGTACGGAGAGAGAGATGCTGATCTGAAAAAAAAAACCAACCAAAATGCAATATAACCATAACAGTAAAATGAGGATAGTAATTGCTACTCTTACTTATCACTGTGAGGTAGTGGATATTTTAAGCCTTGAGACTCTAGGAAAAAAGGGATGATAAAGGGAGGCAGTATGACTATGAAAAAGTCTTACTCTGAGTCCTTACAGTCATGTAGGGATGACCCTGGAGTTTCCTTTTTTGAATTTAATTTGATAAATTCTGCACTTAAAAATGCCAGAAGAAAAAAAAAAGCACAGTGGAAGAGAAAAGAAGATTCACGAATCTCCATATAGCTTGCTTTTTAACGTTTACCTTATGTTTCTCCTTGATCTTTTATGTTAAATTTTCCATTGAATTCTGGCATTTTTGTCACAAATACCAGAAAATCTTCAGTTTATTAAATGTCCATTTCCCCCCCTTCAGAATTATACTCAGCTTTGCTGCTTAAGTTATTTTTGTTCGCAACAACCCCAGGACTTTTGCTCTTCAAAATATAATGTTCCAAGCCCTATGGTCTTTTAAAGTAGAAGCTGGTAAGTCTTGCGTTATCCTGATTCTTGTTCCACAATACTTAGTTTTTTTTCTTGTTGCTTGTAATATTTTCTCTTTAATCTGGAACTTCAAAACTTGACTATAATATTCCTGTGAGTTTCCACCTTAGGATCTCTTTCAGGTAGTGAAAAATGGATTTTTTCTATTTCTATTTTACCCTCTTATTCTAGCACTTCAGGTCAATTTTCCTTAACGATTTCTTTAGTACTATATTTAGATTTTTTTATCCTGTTTGTCTTTCTTTCCCTTTTGAACTTCCTTCTGATTTCTTCTGTGTATTTTCTTTTATATGCTTCGATGGCCCTCATTCTTTTTTTTTAAATAGTATTATAGTAATCTGATTCTCCCTCCTAAAACCACAACCCAATTAAAAAGAAGAGAAATGAAGCTCTTATAACAAACAGGTATATTACCAGAAAACCAATCCATTCATAGGCCATATCTTAAAACGTACGTTTCCTTCTGCATTTGAGTCCTCATCTTCCTATCTCAAGGTGGTTAGTGTATTTCATCATTGGTGCTCTTGAGTTGTGGTTGGTTATGGCATTGATCAAAGTTCTTAAATCTTTAAAAACAGTCCTTCCTTACATTGTTATTACCATATAAATTATTTGCCTTGTTCTGCTCACTTCACTGCTCAGTTCATACAAGTCTTGACCCAGGTTTCTCTGAAACCATCTCCTTATCATTATTTCTCATGACACGACACAGTAATATTCTATTACATTGGCATACCACATTGATGGATACCCACTCTGCTTTCAGTTTTTTTGTCACAATAAAAAAGAACTTTAAAGATATTTTTATGTTATAGGCCAGAATGACGTTGCAAGATCATTGGGTATGTACAGCTTGGTGACTTTTGGGGTATAGTTCCATGTCATTTTACAGAATGGCTAGATCAATTCACAACTCCACCAACAGTGCATACAACTGTCATCTTCTCTTATTTGTTGTCTTTGCCAAACTGCTGAATGTGAAATAAAACCTCAGAGTTGTTTTAATGTGAATTTCAAATGATTCAGAGCATTTTTTCATGTAGGTATTTGGATTTCATTAGATTGGATTTCTTCCTTTGAGAAGGAAGATCTTTTATTTATTTATAAATAAATTTATTTATTAGGATATAGCTGGATATATGTAGGATATATAGGATATTATATAAGATATAGTTGTTTTTCTTATGCATTTGAACCAGTTTCTTAAATATCATGGATATCAGACGTTGGAAATCAAAGACATTTGCTAAAAGATTTTTCCTCACTGTTTCTCTTCTTATTTTAACTACATTGATTTTGCTTGGGCAAAAACTTTTCAATTTTATGTAATGAAGGCCTGGTGGGTATGTAGACCCTATCAGTTTCCCTGACTGATGCAACTTCCCCACAAGGAGCACCTGGGGACCTTGCTTCAGGGAGAACTATATGATGTGTACGGCAAGTGACTTGGAGAGACTATGTGTGGATGTTTTAAAATTAGTTCTGGTTAGCTATCCATGTGGTTGGGAGGAGCCTTTTTTGATTGGCAGCAAGCTAGAACCGTTATAGTCTTCAGAAAAGATCTGAGTTAGCTCCAGTCACCTCTTTGCTTCAGTACTGTCTGGAGGTGCTTCCTCCGACTCTTTTGAACAAGAAAAGGAGTGGAGTCTTAGGATTTGGGGAGAACAAGCCATAGGAATCAATGCTGGGTGTTGCAACCAGCCCAACATTAATACTCCAAAGATGAAGGAGCACTGACCTTCTGGACCCATGACAGCGAAAGCTGAAATAAGGTCTCATCTGCAGTGATACTGCTTTTAGATATGAAGTTGGTGATATTAATGCTATATAGAACTGAACCAAATTTTGAATGTATTCCTCTAGAGCTTGAGGTGGTATAGGAGAAAATATGCTCCAGAAATATCAGGAGAAATGTTTGTATGCTTTTGCTAAATCTTTGATATAAAAATTCCATTGTAAAAAGCCAATAGATGTTAAGTAATTGAGAGGAACTAGAGTGTTAGTCACTGGCCCCCTAACAATGGAGTGAACCCAGCCAGTGGGCACATGAGCATCAGATGGCAGTAGAGATGCCCACAAATTCTAACTCCTCAGAGTAACCTCCTAAAGCCCTAAGAAGGTGATGTAGCAAGACCGGCTCTGAGACTGTAAGCTAGCATGTACATGCTATATTTATATAACACAATTTGTCTTTTGTCAAAGTTGTAAAAATTTGTTTTCTTTGATCCTTTTTATCCTTTGGTCAGGGCAGCTAGATGGTATAGTGGATAGAGTGCTGAAGAGGTGGACATGACTGAAATGACTGAACTACGACAAGTCCTTTGACCATGAACCCTTCTTTTTATAGTTGTGAAAAGTATTCTCTTCCTTGCTCTTCATATTTGCTCAAGATGTAACTTTTGATATCTAGATCATATATCTATTTGGAGCTTATCTTGGCCATATGGTGTGAAATGCTAGTATAAACCTAATTTCTTCCAGATTGCTTTCCAATATTGCTTAGTTTCTAATTAATTTTAATCCTTTCTTCAGAGACCCTTTATTGGATATAATTTTTATTGCCATGCAGTCAATAAGGATGTGTTTATTTTTTGCTTTTTTACATTTATTGGTGAGGTTTTAATTCCCTAATTCATGGTCAATTTCTATAAACATGCCATTCTGCAATAATTACTTCAGGTGTTTTTCCAAAAATTTATTAAGGTTCTTACCTTTTTTCTTGATTTATTTTTTTGTCAGATGTGTTCAGGTATACAAGACATACTGATATTCCCAGCTATTATACATTTACTACATATTCCTTCCTGTAAATTGACCAATTTTTCCTTCAAGTATTTAGACAAGATACTATTCAGTGTATATTATATATTGACATTAATTCACTGTCTGAGTACCTGTCAGCAAAACGTAATCTTCCTGTTTTAATTCATTGTTATTAGAGCTATGAACTGGTCCAGCTTTTCTGCAAAGTAATTTGGAAGTAAGTCCTCTCAAATCACTGAATTGTACATACTTCTGGCCCAGAGCTACTACTTCTAGGGCTATATCTCAGACAGATTAAATAAAGGGGAAAAGTATCCACATGTACAAAATATTTATAGCAACTCTTGTTACAGCAAAGAATGAGAAACTAAGGAGATGCTTAAAATTTGGAGAATGGTTGAACAAATTATGGTATGTGAATGTAATGGAATATTATTGACCCATAAGAAATGATGAAAGTGATGGTTTCAGAGAAACCTGAGAGTTGTATGGATGGATACAGAGTAAACAGAGCAGAACCAATTTATATAATAATGAAAATATTATAAGACAAACAACTTTGAAAGACTTAAAACTCCAACCAAAGCAACACTCAATCATAACTCCGGTGTAACAATGATGAAATATATTATCCTACTCTTGGCAAAGAGGAGATGGCCTCAATACACAATGAAGTGTGTATATGTATATATATGTACATGTATATATGTATATGTGTGTATATATATATTTGGACATGGTCAAGGAAATTTGTTTTCCTTGACTAGGCACATTTGTTACAAGAGATTTTTTTTTTCAAATTTGCTGGGGAGGGAGGTTAGTGAAAGGATGGGATAGAGTTCTCTCCTTCTGCCTATCCCTCTGTGCCCCCAACAGCAGAGAATGAAAGCAGAAGGAATCAAAACAAGCAGGAAAGCTTTGAAAGTTACATGTTGAAATTATTATATACTTATGAGGGAATTGTAGGGATTAAGACACCAGGTGGTTAATTGTGAAAACTGAGTGAACCACACTGACTCTATCTTGTGATTCAATTTTAGAGCTAGCTTAGTTCCATTTCTATTCAATTATGGGTTTTGTCCAATTTCTGTCTTGTGAGAAAACTTTATTCAATTTTGGGAATTGAGAGAAAACCTCATTGCATTGTTTGAACCCAGCTCTGCATGACTGGGAAACTGTTTAGAGACCCTTCAGTAAGGACCTAGATTATACTGACCAAACCCAGTTGGATCCAAAGATTGGTGTAAAGAGTTTTCTCACAATTCTACATCTCAAGAAACCCATATGTGTTATCTGAAAACTGACCCTGTACTGATCATTCAGTTACTGTTTCCATGTTCCTTTGATTGTTCACAGATACTTGGGAGTGGGACACCTCTTTTTTCTAATTTCAGGGAATTATACCTGTTCATTCTCCCACTCCCAACTTCAAAAGTCCCCAGTCTTTCATCCAATTAGAAATTAGATTACCTCATGCTGTATTTTTTCTTTTAAATGAACTGGCCTTATATGATTGTTTTTGATGCATAAATGTCTGTCTCCCTGTATTCAGCTTCTAGCCCTAAGATGAGGAAGGGGTGTGGTCCGAATTTGTTAGGCAATTGCCATGCATTGCTTAATAAATCGAAATGCTCAGAAGCTCCAGCCTTTGTTGCCTGAGTCATTTTATCTTTCCTCTGCTACACTTATAAACCACATAACAGAGACTTGTAGTTTCATATACAAGGATCTCCTGTTCCACAATGTATATGAAAATGTTCATTTTATTCGTTGTTTGTTAAGTTGAAAATTTAAAGGGAAAAAGGAAGATAGGTTAGAATCTGACTTGTGAAGGCTTTTAAATGCCAAAGAGTTTACATTTTATCAGGAAGTTAATGGGCAGCCATTGAAGCTTCTTGAGGAGGGGAATGACATAGACTCGTGCCTTAGTAATATGTCAATGGCAGCTATGTAAAAGATGGATTAGAGAGGGAAAAGACTGGACACAGTATAGAGAGCCCAATTAGGAGACTACTGCAATAGATTAGATTATTGCAATAGGTAGGACAACCGGGTGTGAGCAGCAACAAAGGAATAGACCTGAGATGTAGAGGAGGTGGAAATGATAAAACTTGGCAACTAAGCTGATATGGAAACTCAACAGGTGATCTGAGATCTCTAAGTAAAAGATAGTAGTTACAATGAAGAAACAGACTGCAGTAAAGAGAGTTTCTTCACCAGAAGTTCCTTACCCAAATGAAATCACAGCTCTACCCCTCTCCCAGCTGTACTCCCTCAGTCTTTGCACAGGTGAACTCTGCTCAGAGCTGAGTAAGAAGAGGAGATTAACTTGGATACTTTTTGGAAGAATGTGCAGTGCATCCAATGAATCTCGGATGCTTGGTGCTGCAAACATCTATTTTTAAAGACCAATATTCTCTCAGTAATTTTATAAAGCTGAGAATCATGAAGCACAATGATCTCAGAAGAATTAAAATCACAAGTGAACTGAAGGGCAATGGAAAGATAAATGGTAAGAAAAAATAAGCTATGATAATGATGATTTTAAAGTCAGAAATACCCTAAAAGACATCATCATGGATAAGGAGGTGAGCTGATCACTAAGGAGGATGGAAGATAAATGGTAGACAGATTTTAATCAATAAATGATTTATGAAAAAAAAGGACAGGAATAACACAGGATGAGGAGATGTTCAGGGTTTTTTTTTTTAGTGGATACCCACACTAATGAGATCATAGAACTATCCAAGAAGTAGAATTATGATCAGAATGAAGGATAAGGAGTATTAATTCTACTCTAAATTTTCAAGACCACTTGTAGGATGAGGTATATTACACCTTTTAAAACATTGTCTTTGTGATACAGAACCACTGGAATTCCTATCAAGAATCTGAATGCAAAGTGTATTGGAATACAAAATGCCATCAACAATATGGTTAATACTTTGGCATAGGAACAAAAACGTACTTCCTTCTTATCTCTGATACATCCCTCACAGTAATCAGTAACCCTGGATTAAATAACTACTTATACTGTCCAGCTACTCCTCTCAGTGGTTTTCAGGAAATTGATGTTTTCCATTTGAGGGACAAAGGAGATGATTTTTTCTGGGTAGAATGACACAATCTTAGACTTTAATTGAGACAAAATAGAGACAGCCACAAAACAACCATCCTTCACTTGGCACCTACTATTTGATACAAGAAACATATCCCAAGGATTGAGACATATTCTCAGGATTTACCAAATAAATAAATCAAAGTTATTCTGATTCACTGGTCTTACGACATCAGTTGGAGAGAAGAGTAACAATGTGAGATGCATTAAGGGGATAATTCAGGAGTTCAGGAAAAGGAAGAAATACTAGAAAGAGCTAGGATATAACATGCTGTTGAACTTCTAAACTATTTTAAGATGCTCCCACAGAAGGACTCAAGGAAGGCAGGACTTAATAGAAAATAAGATTCCACATATGTATGAAAGTCTGTTGACTTTATTAAGAAGACTTAAGAAAAAAACTACTGATGATGATGATGGTGAGATAAAGAGCTAGTTGGGTTTAATTACAGTTTGGGAAAATGTTACTTGAAATTCTGCCAGCGACATGAGGTGGATGGTACTCTGTTGAGGTCTGTAAATAACAGCTATTATTAAATAACAGCACAGGGGAAATTTAAATTTACATGGACAATTTCTTAAGACTCCAAAAAATGCCAGAGAAACCATGTTTCTTATGACTTGCTTAAGAGGTCTGGAATCATATTCTGACTTTTTCTGGAACATATTCACAGACAGCTGGTAAATGAAGAACCTCAACATGTGGGTGTCAATATTTAGGCATTTCTGACAATCTGACTTGAACCAAAACATGTATGTGCAATATTTAATGATAAAAGATGCAAAGTTGTACCAAGAATGCATAGGTTCTTATGCACCAATCTGGTCATTATATACCCTTGCCAAGGGGAAACCAAACCAAACCAAACCCAAGAACCTTCAAAGGCTGACTACCGTTGTCTACTACATAAAACTGAAGTTCCTTTGCCCTTCATTTAAGGCCCCCCACTGCCCTATCCCCTAATCTGGTTCTCCCTTACCTTTTCAGCCATCTGACATAGTGTTATCTTCCACATATGCTATACCCCTAGCAAACTAAGCTACTTTATACCCCCTAAATAAGCCTTTACATTTTTGAAGCAGTTTTTAAAAACTGCTAAAGAATTTTCTTAAACTTAAATAAGCAATTTAAAAAAATATCTAGAATATCTTCCTTCCTCTTCTTCTGTTGAATTCTCTTTCATTTTTCCAAGTTCAATTGAATGGTATCTCCTCCAAGAATCATGTCCTGATCTCCCCTTTTAATGACTTTCTCCTTCGTAGCAGTTTATTTTGGAACTCTCCAATTCACTTATGATGTCACACTATGCTTTATGGCAGCATGGGAGAGCATGGTGTGATTGTGTTGGTTTTAGAGTCAAAAACCTGGGTTTACCTCTTGGTTCTACTAATTATTATCCATATAAGGTTGGGCATTTAACCTTTCTGGTCCTCAGTTTTCTTATCTGCAAAATGAGGAGGTTGGGCTAGAGGACCTCAAAGGTCTCTGCTTCAAGATACTCTATGATCCACATTTGTATCTAGTTCCCCAACTAGCCTACAAGCTTCATGGAAACGGGGAATATGGCTTTTCTAAACTCTCTATCTCCTTTAGGTTCTATCACAATACTCTGTGTACAACAGGTGCTTAATAAGTGCTTATTTATGAATGGAATAATAAAGAAAAATATAAATTATCAAAACATTCTAAGATGCTGGAAGTGGCTTGAACACAATGTGCTCTTCCAGATGTTCCAACAGCAGCAGATATGATACACAAAAAAGGGAAAAGAAAGATATGGAACTATTACTACTGATGCTATAGGGTAAGACTGGGAAAGAGAGGATTTAAAAACATTTTAATTAGAAAAGAATATAGGGATAGAATAGTTTTTCTAGGTCCTTAGTAGTATTTACATGTGAAAATAATTTAATAGTATTTTCCTGTTATACAAGAAATTCTCCAGAAAACTAAAAATTAGGCCCTATTTTGTAGACTCAGTAGTTACCAAAGTGAATTAATTAAATAATCTGAAATGAAGAGGATTATTTCTATATCTGAGCAATGCTTATATATTCCTGGAACCTGACTAAAATGTCCTAAGAAATGAAACTGGCTTCCTCATTGTGTTTGCTTGCCTTTAGAGAGGAAAAGGGAAAAAAAAGAAAAAAAATACCCAGCACCTGTTTAAATCCCAAGTGAATACTGCTATGAACAATATTAAAATGAATGCCTTTTTTCCACCCCAATGTTATGACCACATTCACTTCTGAAGTCTAACACATAAAGCTAATAGGAAAATACTGAGTTTTCTATATTAGGAGTACCACTTCATATACTGATGAATCAAAGAAAAATAGCATGAAGGTTTAGAGTAGAAACTGTTAAGACTCACAGTGGCATAAGGACTGACAAATTTTACAAACTGAAAGAAAACATTAGTACAGCATGAAGAATACCAAGAAAATATAAAACAACTCTCACTGAGAAATGACTTGCTTATTACTTAGGTATGGGAAAGAGACAAAAATTTAACATGGATTTTTAGACCTGGCATATCAAGATAATAATGCTGGTAAAAGTTGATTACCCAGGAATAGGGACGTATCTGAGTTTTTTTGATTGAAGATCTGTTACTTCTATATATCCAGATGTTTGTGGAGGAGTAACATCTGCAAATAAATAACAGTTGTAAGAGCTGAGTATTAAATTATTGCACAACACTGAAGTGGAAAAAGATCAAACCTTGCAGCCCCACATCCTGTAGAAGGACCTACAGTGGAACTCTAAGTCCCTTTCATAAAGCATTACAGCAAAGTCCACGCCAAAGGGTATACCTCTCATGGTTATTTTGCCTTAGGAAAATAAAAAGTTTGTCAAACACAAACACGTCAGATCATGACTATTTATTGTCGGAAACTGACTTCCAAATCTTTCAAAGGTAGGTCACAGCTTTAGAATTTTAACTTCATTTGAAAATATTCTCCTATACAAATTCTGTCTGCTTTTTTAGCTAGTAACCTTAATAAAGGTCCTGAAAGGCAGGCATACAAAAATATCTTCCCCTTTGGAAGGACAGGAGCAAAGCCATGACTTTTGACGTACATACTCTCTTCTCTTTCTTGCTGTGTCTGAAGTTGTGAGCTGTCATTGAAGTTAAAATAGTAAGAAGGGGTGTGTGTGTGTGTGTGTGTGTGTGTGTGTGTGTGCGCGTGCACGCGTGTGGTGTGGAGAGGGAGAGGGAGACAGAACTTTCCAGCATGTGTGCTACTTGCTTATGCTTCTCTGACATGCCTGCTGGTGGGTGCTGCTCTGACTGAGTTTTTTAAGAATGGGGTGAAAGGTGAATTTCTAGGCAGAATGGAAGGCACAAGGGAAAGTCTGGAGATTAGAAAGATGATTGTGGGATTTGAAACAGATGAGAGGGTATGGGATTAAGGGTACATGGAGAAAGATTGGCTTTGGTAAGGACAGGAGTCCCCTCTTCATTATAGACTAGAGGAGAAAATGAGAGATGATGACAAGGGGTTTAGAGACGAAGAGGAGAGAGAAGAGAGAGCTCTGGGTGAATGGCCTAAAATTACTCACTAAAATAGGAGTCCAGGTCCTCAGTTAAGAAGGTAGGGGAAGAAAGCCTGGGGAGGGAAGAGAAGTTTTAGAACTAATGCTTGTAAAAAGTGAGATAAAGAATAAATTAGGGAGGAATAAAAGGACTGCCTTGTTGCAGAGAGGGTCCTATTGAGATTAGAAAATATAAATTGATAGTGGGCCCAGTCAGCTTGGTTGCATAACTTTCTCCAGGTCCATTCAGTAGCATGTGAAGAGGAGCAGAAGACTAAGACAATGTGGGAGTATGCCAAGATTGCAATCTGGCAAGGCGTAAGGATGACGGGGAAAGGTTAGACAGCATCGGCTCTTCATCATTACAACATCCATTTCAAAATTGTATTACAAAGTCACTACCATGTATTGGTCCTATGTCTGCTTGGAGTAGGTAGCTGTCCACAAGATATGAGGGATATTAAAAGACTTTTCTGTGGGGCAGCTAGGTGGTGCAGTGAGTAGAGCACTGGCCATTGAGTCAGGAGGACCTGAGTTCAAATCCGGCCTCAGACACTTTACACACTTACTTAGCTGTGTGACTTTGGGCAAGTCACTTAACCCCAATTGCCCTGCCTTCCCCCCCTCCAAAACAAAAACAAAACAAACAAACAAAGACAGAGGCCTGGCATGCTGTCTCCTTCACTTGGTTAAGACCTGGAGTTAGCTATAAAATATAAATGTGTTAAATAGCAGGGAAGAGTGGGGTAAGATATTAAGCTATTATCATGTACCAAAGTTAGTTTCTTAAATTATTTAGCCGGGCACCTCCCTAGCAATGGCAGCAATGAAGCAAGAAGGATCTTACAGTTAAGAGGTCATGTGTTGCCATAGGAAGGGTGCTGAATTTGGAGCTAGAAGACCAGTGTTCAAAGCCTGGCCCTGCCAGGACACTTTTGTGTCCATGGGCAAGTCACCTCTTCTCTGTGGGCTTTGGTGTCTTCATCTGTGAAATGACGAGATGAAATTCAAACTGCTTCCATGATCCTATGACCCTCATTTGAAGTGATGTAAGGGAGGAAGGGAAGGAAGTATTTAAGCCTGGAGTGCTCATTGCTCAATCTGGGCAGGAAGGAATGAGGGACTCGAAACAGAGGGTGTGTGCCAGAGGAAAACCTGAGGAGGACCAGCCTAGGTCACCACCACCTTGGCTTCTAATTCAAGAGCTATATTGGAAAGAGCATTTATTGCCTCAGACTAGGCCAGTCTTGCCTGAACTACAAAGTGCTGCATAATACATCACTTTTGACACTTGCTGTTGCTATGTTTTGGCCCAAATAGCTTGAATTATTTATAGAAGGGTGTGGTCTGATGATTAAACAGGACTAGCTGCCTTTGAGGGTGAGAAGACTTAAGACTTTCTACCTAATAATCATCTTCCCCACATTTTGTGTTCATCACTTAATTTAATTTTTTTCTATAAGGAGTAATATGAAGCTGAGTGGCCATCATGAGTACTTCTACATTATGGCTAGGCATAAAGCTATAGTAGCAGTAATTTTCTTAATGGTCATTTTTACCGGTAACTTACTTTCTTCTGTTTCAAAGTATAAATTAGTTTCAAGGCACAGAGAAGAAGGAAAGAGGCAATTTTCACTATGTCTTCTATTTCAAGAAAGAAGAACCAATTAATTTCTAATGCTAAAAAACATTCTTACACATCAGGACCGGTTGCCTCAAAACTTTAGCAAAATGTTTTGAGGGTTATTTTTGGTAAGCATTTGACAAATGACCAAAATGAATGTTAACTGGTTTGAAAACAAGTCAGATGACATGAATATTTAGGAAATGAGTTATCTGAAAGGAGAAAGCTTCATGGTTGACCTTAGACAGAATATAAGGTGGAGCTAAAGAAGACAAGGATGGTGGCCAGATTTCCTCCCCGAATCAGCCAAGTTCTTGTCAGTAGTTCTGAATGTTTCAATACACAGTTGAATCTCGGTATTAAGGACAGAGATGTAAGAATATAAATTCATAGGGCATTTTCATTGCATTTAGCATCCAAGTGGCATTTAAAGAAAGCTATAAACCAAAGGAATCAGTTCACTCACAACCAAAGGAAGTTTGTGCTGTTCTGCTGGCCACCAGATGCAGAAGGGTGTCTACCAAGAGCAAAACTACTCATTTTGGGACACCATATTTTGGGAAGGGTGATAAGCTGGAGAGCTATGTGGAGAGTGATGCAACTAGGATGCTGAAGGGTCTCAAGGTCATGCATATGTGAATCATTTGGAGGTACTGAGGACGTTTAGCCTGCAGAAGGAAGACTTCCAGGAGACATAGGAGCTATCTACAAGTGTTTAAGGAACTATCATGTGGCAGAGGAAACAGACTTGTCCTGCTTGTCCCCAGAAGGCAGAGTTGGGAGAAAAAGGTAGAAGCTGCAAAGAAAATTTAGACTTGATGTTAGGAAAACCTTCCTGGTAATCAGAGATCTGCCCATGGGGAACAGGCTTGCCTCAAGACAGAAAGTCATAGGTGGCATCTTCCCCAAGGCCTTTAAAAGCCAAGACTAAAGAATTCCTGCTTAGAGACGCTGGAAAGGAAGTCCTTCATGAAGTACTGGTTTGAGTTCTCTCTGATATTCTGTGATTCTCAGGTGGGTCCTACTTCCAAGAGTACAGTCTATAGCCCATCCATGCTTTCACTTCCTTTGTGATTTTCAGTCCAAGTTCTCTCAATTATCCAAATGATCCATGATTCACTGGAAGCCTGCCTCTTTGCCTCTACATTTCATGGGCCAGTACAGCATTACGGGTTGTTTAATCTATTCCACCTTATTCTCCCATTTCTTTTTCAAATCATACTTTTCCTGGCGATACCCATTTTTCCACCGTGATTGTTGGAAATGTTATAAAATACGTTGCTGACCATACACCTATGCATTCCCCTTCAATCACCTGCAACTTGGTTAAAATATGTTGTTGCAAGGTTAACAATCATAGGGCATTGATGGGAGAAGGTTGATATTAAAAAGATGGTGTGTGTGTGTGTGTGTGTGTGTATATGTGTGTGTGAGAGAGAGAGAGAGACAGAGAGAGAGACAGAGAGAGACAGAGACAGAGAGAGACAGAGACAGAGAGAGAGAGACAGACAGACAGAGATAGTAGCTTGGGATTTGGAGGTATCATTAAGAGAATCATGGAGTTCTGGATAAGGGGGTGGGGATTGTTCTGATGAAGCTTGGTCAGACCATATCTGGTATACTGTGTTTAATTCTGGGCACCTCATTTTAAAAAGTACACTAACAAGGTAGATTGGGTCCCAAATCTAGTAAGCAGGAGTCACATGAGAAAATTAGTTAATGAAACTGGTGATGTGTAGTCTAGAGACTTAGGGGTCACATGACTATGGATTTTGTGCCTAAGGGTTAGTCTAACCAGTACCTTAAAAAGGACCTCCTCTTCAGTGTGACAAAGGGTTTTCATGTGGAAGTGGAATTATGATTTATTCTTTTTGGCCCTAGAGAGTAGAACTTAGACCAACTGATAGAAGTTTTGAGGAATCAGATTTCCACTTCAAAACTTCCAACAATTAGAGATGTCCAGAAAGGGAATGGATTGCCTCCTAGGACATTCTCATTATTAGAGGTCATTAAGTAACATTTGTCAAGATATTATTGAAGAGTTTCATCCCTTGGTTAAAGATTGGGTGATCTGTGAGATTCTTGGTAGAGCTGGAGAGATCTTTAGAGATCATCTAGACTTCATCTCTTGCCTTTGGGCATTTTTACTAGTTGTCCTCCATGCCTGCAATGCCAGCCCTCCTCATCTCTCCCTCCTGGCTTCCCTGACTTTTTCCAGGAAGTCTTTTTCCAACTCGAGTGATCTGAGTAACTGCTCTCTCTTGATTATTTCCAGTTCATTGTATGTATAGGTTGTTTGACCATAGTTATTTGCAGTTAGACTCCCCCAGTTAGACTATGAGCTGCTCAGGGGAAGGGATGGTCTTTTGCCTTTCCTTCTATCTCCTGATGCCATGGACAGTGCCTGGTGCATAGTAGGCACTTAACAAATATTCACTGACTGAGTGACTGACCCCTGAAAGACAACTATGATTGTACTTTGGACAATTCAACTTCACCCAAAAATTATCACAGCATCTTTGTTTTCTTTTCCTTTATTTTTTTTTAAAGGGAGAGGCAGCATGAAGTAGTGAATAGAAAACTGACTCCACAGTCAGGAAGGTCTGGGTTCAGATCCCACCTCTGACACTTACTGTGTCACTGACACTATGTGACCCTGGGTCCTTAATTTCTCGGTGCTCTGGATAATGTTGTAAGACTGTAAAATACAGAGAAAGTGCCAAGCTGCTTTGGTATAAGGAATTTCCTTATCTGAGATTTTCATACACTAATGAAATCCCATGGATAGTTCCTATCCCAGTCATTTTTTAACGTGAAGGACTCATGGGATCAAATTCTTTTCCCCCTCCCCAACAAAATAAAATAAAATAACTTTACCCTTTTTGGTATGTTAATAATCTGGCAGTTTCTTACCTTTTGGAAAAATTTCTTTTAAAGGTACATTTCCAGGGGGCAAGATTCTGACCACTTGATTAGTATCTAATAGTATCACACAATTGGTCTGTTTTGGCCTTCCAGATTTACTTTGTCCTTTCTTCGAATTAGAAGTAAATCCAGTCTTTGTGCCCAAAGATGACTGTCTTTTCCAGGAATAAACTTCACTGGGCGACTGAAAAAGAGAACTAATTAGTGTGTCATAATTTACATAGCATTTACTTAAATATCAGTTCCAAACTTTCATTTCCCAAGTATAATGAAATAATATATGTATTTATATTTTTACAATTATTAGCTGAAACACTAGCAAACATAAATATTTCTATTTAAGAAGAACAGAAAAAGAGGAAGGATTGTATCTAAAACTACAAATGTCTACAATATACAGGTTGGGTTTTTAGAGAAAAAAATATAATAAATTCATCAAAGTTTCAAAATTGTCCTACTTGTCCGTGTCTTCTTTTGAATAACATTCTGCTTTCTTTTGTATATTTAAAAATGCTTCAATGACACTTCCCTCGTCCCCTTTTTGTGGGAGCATCATTATCACTATATCATCTCTCTACCTGAACAATGAAAAAAAACTCCTCATATGTAATAAAGTAATATAAACAATCAAATCAAATTAAACTCACACATTTCTTGGGCTCCTGCTATGTACTTTGACCCCCTTTGGTGCTCAAAGAGCTGGCAAGTTTCAGCCCCATCTAATCATCTTGATTTTGAATGCTATCTTCAGGACTCTTTAGACTATTTCAGGTCACATTGCTGTGGCTTTTTGCCAGGTATTCTCATCAGGGTGCAGCCAGAACCTCCAATTACTCAGGGATTACTGCCTCTAGTACAGACAACTTTAGGCTTCAAGGCCCTTTGAGGTAATTCAGGTTTCTCAGTCTGATGAGGCTTCTCCATGTGCTCATTCTGGGCTTCCCTTCTCTTGGTTAAGAAGTTCTACAGGCTTCAGGCATTCCTGGACCATGTCCAGTATATGCGTTGGTTGGCTTTAGGCTGATCTACTTGAGAAGGCCCTTGCCTCTCTGGCAGATAGGAAGTCTGCTATCTTTTTGTGCAGTCATGAGCTGGAAGAAGGAGCTTATGGTAATTTCTCTTTGATTATTTATTTGGGCTAGTGATATTTTTAGATCTTTCTGGAGTACATGTGGGAGAACTGGGTTTTTCCATGACCTTTCACACCATCATCTTAACCACAACCCTCAAATATAGATATTTTTATATTAATTCCTTCCATAGCAACTGGAAAGATCAAGTTTCCTCTGCTATAAGCATAGTTTCTGAGAAAAAATTAACAGAGAAATCTACAGACTATAGCTCATTTTGTTTTTAATAAAACAGTATGGGAAACCATCCTCTACAGGCCTAGAAACTAGCTCAGTTGTATGAAGGAAATTACATGCCAATGACAGATTTAACAAAGGACGGATATAAGATGCTTGTGAGGAGAGATTTTTTTTTTCTCAGCACCTAGCACAGTGCTTGGCACATAGTGTTTAATAAATTCTTATTAGATGATAGTTCAAACCACATGTGTTTGAGGAAAAGAAGGGAAAATTACATTTATTTAGCAGGTGAGTATTCTATGTAATTAACACAAAACTCAAAAGCTATGGTTCCCAGACCTCTGTTGCCACAAATATCTCCTGGCCTATACTATGAGGTCCCCAAATGTTGGAGCTCCTTTCTAAAAACCTGTCTGGACACAGAAACCATGATCCTGAGCTAACAGCTATCAACTTCTAGGACCTTGTGCTCATTCTGACAACTCCTTTCAAACAATGTGGCATAGCTTAGGACTTGTCTTTAACACATTTCAGACTCATGGAAACTGGGGAGAGGGGCTCTAAACTCTAAAAATTTGGAACCATGATTTCAAAGGGAAATATCTATAGGGTCATTCCTTCTAACTACCCTAATAATGAGAAAGGTCTTATAAGTTACAAATATCATGTTCCTATGTAGGAATATACACAGTTTAACCTTATCGAATCCCTTATGATTTCCCATTTCTTTTTATTTTATGCTTCTCTTGAGTCTTGTCGTTGAAAGTCAAATTTTCTATTCAGCTCTCGTCTTTTCATCAAGAATGTTTAAAGTTCCTCTACGTCACAGAATGTCCATATTTTCGCCTGACGGATTATATTCAATTTTGCTGGGTGGGCGATTCTTGGTTGTTATCCTAGTTCCTTTGCCTTCTGGAATATCATATTCTAAGCCCTCTGATCCTTTAATGTAGAAGCTGCTAAATCTTATGTTATCCTGATTGTGGCTCCACCATACTTGAATTGTTTCTTTCTGGCTGCTTGAAGTATTTCCTCCTTGATCTGGGAACTCTGGAATTTGATTATAATATTCCTGGCAGTTTTCATTTTGGGATCTCTTTTAGGAGTGATTGGTAGATTCTTTCAATTTTTATTTTACCCTCTGGTTCTAGAACAGGGCTGTCCAAAATGCAGCCCACAGGCCGCAAGCAGCAGTGTGATTTATGCAGCCCACCTACAAGGATAGAAATTTACGCAAGTGCTTTAGTAAATGAAGCTGAGCTACTGCAGAACTCTCACTAAAATGGCAAATCAAAATATATTGTCTATTGTTTCAATAAAAACCTAAGGTTGGACAGCCCTGTTCTAGAATATCAGGGCAGTTTTCCTTGAGGATATTTTGAATGATCATGTCTAGGTTTTTTTTTTGATCGTGGCTTTCAGGGAGCCTAATAATTTTTAAATTATCTCTCCTGGATTTATTTTCCAGGTCGGTTGTTTTTCCAGTGAGATATTTCACATTGTCTTCTATTTTCATTCTTTTTTTTGTTTTGTTTCTTGATTTCTCATAAAATCATTAGCTTCCCTTTGCTCCATTCCAATTTTTTAAGGAATTATTTTCTTCAGTGAGCTTTTGGACCTCCTTTTCCATTTGTACAATTGTGCCTTTTAAGGCATTCATCTCATTAGCTTTTTGGACCTCTTTTACAATTTGGCCTAGGCTGTTTTTTAAGGTATTTTTTCTTCAGTGTTTTTTTTTGTGTCTCCTTTTAGAGTCACTCATACACATTTGTTAGTACCATAGGTAAGATTTTAAAGGATAGGAACACTGCTTCAAACTTAATGAAATGTGTAATACTCAGGAAGAATTCCATTCTAAGAAATAGCATCCAATTCTATAAAACAAGAGAATTTTAATGTGATGGCCTACACACCTGATAACATGGTAAAGTGAATTATGCTGAATTTTTATAGAAAAATATGTTTATGAATTATTTATTTAGGAGGCAACTGATTTAACAAACATATTCTTTTGATATGACATTTCTATGTAGCACCCAGATTTAAATCTCTATACAATGTCAACTATCATTGACAATATTAGACATTTTCTGTTGGTCAGTGCAATCAACTGTAAATTGAAAGCATCAATCTATTCACAGTGGAGATAAATTGAAGTATTGTGGATACTTCCAATCATAAAGCAATTTATTTTGCTTGAGAGGTTCATTTCTGGAAGATCTGAAAGCTACGTGGAATATGTTAGCTTATAACTTCAACTAGTCCTCAAGCCAAGAGAGGTAATATCTTTTACTGAAAATGGTTCTGTATCCATAAATTCTTTTTCCACTAAGTCAAATCAATTTTGAAAACTATGTAAACTTTCATTAAGAATATCTTATATTCATGTAAAATACAGCAGTGGGATAAATAAAGATATAATTATATTTACCCTCTCAGCAACATTATTTTACAACAATTTTCTTTTGTATAACTGTAAATTTACTAATAAATGCAATATACAATAGACCTTGCATAAATACATTTTAAAATGAATAGCACATATCATCTTCAGACCATAAAAATAAGATTACATTTTAACGAGGTTTAGAGACGCTACAATAATTTTGATATTCATTTATGCTCATTAAAAGGTGATTCTATCCATATTCACCACCTTTTTCCTTAAATTTATTTTCTTTTTCCTTTTAACAGAAGTTAAAAGTGATTTTTGTATCACACGACAGAAGATTCCAAAATCAATCAAATTATGCCTTAAAACCAACAATCAAACTTGAATAATGTTTTAAGATGAGTTTATCAATTCCCCAACATTCTATATTATATCAGAATGTTATCTAAACTTTTGGTTATCTTTGCACAGAGTAAAGAAGTCCATATTATGCATTATTACTTCATTAAGGAAAAAAAAAGATTCGAAAGAAAATCAAGTGAAATGAAGAAAGAAAGGTGAGCTGTCAGTTATAGTAAGATTAGTTTTATATGTTCAAATGATATTTTCTAAAATTTCATAAAAAGAAACTCTAAGGCAGAGGTTCTTGACTTTTTTCTTGGTCATAGACTTCTTTGGACCCTTTCTAAAAATAAATTTTTTTAAAAAAATAATAACTGAAAAAAGTATTAAATTTAAGTTAGAAGTTATTACTGAAAACAAGGATATATTTTTTCCCAGCCAACTTCATGGATACCTTGAAATTTATTCACAGATTTATGGATCCTGGTTTGAGAACTTAGGACACAGCAGAAGGTTAAGTTTCTCTATCTCCATCTTTAGAAAGACAACAGTAACCTCACTGCTGATATCAATAAGCTTTGCAGAAAAAACATGTAATTGTTTCCTTTATACAGTCAAGGCCACTGTATTACAAGAATATGTTCCAGTCTCTGTTAGGTGATATCATAGCAGCTGTCTTTTATTTGATAATTCATGCAACTGAGAAAAGCATATGACAAAACCTCAAACCCAATATTATCATTTAGGTTTTGCATTTCAAATTATTAGATTAGATCTTATACAATGAAGTAAACTGACTCATTTAGGCAATTGCATTAACATTTCAAGGCATTTCAGACAACCACATTATGAAAAAGACTCACATCTTCCTCTGCAAATGATACTCCCATCCTACCCAAATGGCATGAAGGAAAATTTGAACAGAAAATGAACTCTTTAGTTAAAGAACCTGAAGATACATCTAAGGCCACATAATATTTACACTGGCTATGCTGCTGATAAGGCCACCAGCTTTCTACCCTTTTGACTTTAAGCACATTCTTCTTCAAGGGGAATTGCCCATCCAAGAAGGAAATGAGGTCAGATCAACATGTTATTTTTCTTACGATCTTGAGTTGTCAAAGGCAGAGTAAACCAGACCAAAACACACCAAAAGTGGCCTGATAGTTCTACAGTCGAGGTCATTCACTCCACAGTAAAAATCATCAAGCAAATTCAATCACAAAATACACCATGGGGACATTTCCCCCTCAACTATCCACCACTGACTATCCTCAGCCCGTTCCTTTTTTTTCTGTAGTATGGACAAGTTTTTTCTTTTTAAAAATTTGTTATTTACTTATTTTTTAACATTCTTTTCTTTTTTAAATTTTGACTTCCAGATTCCCTCCCTCCCACCCCCTCAGACACCCACTGAGAAGGCAAGCAGTCTGATGTCAATTATATATGTGAAATCATGCAAAACATATTAGTTATATTGCAAAAAAAGAAAAAAAGTGAGAAAATTATACTTCAATTTGTATTCGGAGTTCAAAAGTTTTCTCTCTCTGGAAGTGGATAGCATTTTTTTTTCCATCATTAGTCCTTTGGAATTGTCTTTGATTACTGCATTGCTCAGAGTAGCCAGGCCTTTCACCTCTGATCATCGTTACAACGTTGCTTTTACTATGCACAATGCTCTCCCAGTTTTGACTTCACTTTGCATCAGTTCATATAGGTCTTTGCTATGTTTTTTTTTTTCTGAAATCACCTCCCTCATCATTTCTCATAGCACAACAGTACTCCATAACAATTACATACCACAACTTATTTAGCCATTCCCCAATTGATGGGCATCTCCTCAATTTCAAATTCTTTGCCACTACAAAAAAGAGCTGCTATAATTTTTTTTTGTACAGAGATCCTTTTTCCTTTTTCTTTGATCCCTTTGGGGCACAGATCAAGTAGTGGTATTGCTGGATCGAAGTGGTATGCACAGTTTCATAGCCCTTTGGGCATAGTTCCAGATTGTTCTCCAGAATGGTTGGACTAGTTCACTACTCCTTCAGTGTTTATCGACTTTTATAAGGGCAAGGTGGTACCTTAGAGTAGTTTTAATTTGCTTTTCTCTAATCATATGACTAAGGATAGCTTTGATTTCTTCTTCTGAAAACTGCTTGTTCATATTGTGAAAATTAATTATTGATCCTGTATTTCATATTTTATTTCATCTATAATTGATTCTATTCTGTAACCATATTCATGTAACAAACCTAAAATTTCTCTTTGTCTCTGAACGAAAAATCTCATGAGTTCAAAAGTTCAATCTTTCACAATTTAGATGCTACAGTTCAGTTTTCTTATTCACTGCTTTCAATTAAAGAAAAACTCTAAGCTAATGTACAGAAGCTCAATACTCTCATTAAAAACTTTAATTCTAAGGGAACTGTTATCCTAGCATCACCCGCAAATCACTTGGTGCCAAGGAAGCTTGCTATCCCTTATAATTTCAGCTCCTGAGAAACTTCACAACATGTGTTATTCTTGAGAGGGCACAAAATGACGTGGTTCCATCTCTGTTTATCCTTGCCCAATTAAAGGTGGTTTTTAGAGCCAGTGAGTCTATATTCCTGGTCCACTATTAGTGATCTCCAGATGCAGCTAGGTCCCATAAATACAGAAAGCATTCCTTTAAGGCAAAGAGGGGTGGACCTGGTACCACATGTGTCCACTTTCCTTAATGTAACCAATCATGTTGCCCTCATTCCCATGATGCTGCCAACCCTATAACAAACAGTATGACTTCCTCACCTATTCTGTCCTATTTTTTGTTCTTATAAAAAGGAGTTACATCTTCAGTTCCTAGCACTGGCTTGGGAATCAGGGAGACTCATTTTCCGGAGTTCAAATCCGGCCTTAGACACTTAGTAGCAGTGTGACCCTGGGAGAGTCATTTAACCCTGTTTGTCTCAGTTTTCTCCTCCATACAATGAGCTGGAGAAGGAGGTGGCAGACCACTCCAGTATCTTTGCTGAGAAAACTCCAAATGGGGTCATGAAGGGTCGGACACGACTGAAACAACTGAACAACAACAACAACAACAACGCACACACACAATATTGCAGGGAGCGTGAATGTTTAACTCCGTCATGCACACTCCTGTGCAATGAGAGATCTTTGGTTTTTCTCCTTCCTTCCATTTGTCTTCCAGCCAGCCACGGGGAAAATACGGCCACTCATGAGTCAGTGGAATTGTGTCTAGGCCGTGGCAATGGATTTCAATAAGGAGAGAGTCAGGACCTACTGTGATTTGTTGGCAAGGGTCATCCTGAGGACTTCAGAGTGTCACCACCTCATCTCCAGCTGAACTCTATTATATATGTTACCTCCCTCTAGAACAGAAACTCCTTGAGGGCAGGAGCTGTCTAGCTTTTGCATTTTTATCACCAGACTTTAACACAGTGTTTGACACTTTAAAGTTTAATTCTTTTTCTCTCATTCTCTCATTCATTCATTCTCCTTCCAGACTGGAAATAACATAACACAGTACAGACCTGTATGACATTTATGTGTTAAGGTAAAAGACAAAGAAATATAATATTTTAAAATGCAAGGAGGTAGGTGGGATACTAGTGATTTATTTTGGGACATTCTAAAAGCTTTATTGAAAAACGATTATTTTTTTTTTATTACCACACAAGTTTACATATTATAAATGAAGTCACCTAAGAAACATGTTATATAAAATGTAATACCATCTTGTTGCTTACCATGAGATCTGGGAAACCAACAAGTACAGTTGCATAATTATTCTCATCAGAGAGAATCCGGTTAGGAGAGGCAATCTTCTGTCCCACAGCTAAACTTAGATTTTCTGATGACAGTTCATTGCTTGAAATTTTATGTGGTGTACTGAGTTCTGATTCTGAAGTAAGGAATTAAAAATGGCACATTAGTTGCACATTCTCCTGAAAAAATATAAGTTAATACAAGCTATTTGTTTTCTACCCTTCTTTCCCCTAACTACCAACAGTCTATCCCAACATTAAGATCAAAGACACAGAAACATAAACCTCCCATTTGACTATGTCCCTCTTAATTATTGTTTATAGTTTTAGGCATTTTTCCAAAATCATTTCAAGTAAGCATGGAATATAGTAATTTTATTAAACAGTGTCAACAATAGCACCCCACAGAAGATACCAAACTGACATATAATATATAGGCAGAAGCATGATTTTTTCCAGAATTATTATAAAATAAAAGCAACCGAATTGATGTGGCCATCAATATATCAATCATTCAACATTTATTAAGTTCCTATTATTAGCATTTAGTAGAAATTTACCAGAAATGACCAAATACAAGCACACAACTCTCGTATTAGAAAATTTTCTACTTCTCTAGTGATGGAATGTGAGCTTGGGCATATGAGAACTTCTCCAAGCCTTAGTCTCCTCCTGAGGTAATACCTGTCCTACTTTGCTGAAAGACTGTTACAATGGTCTACTAAGTGAATGCATGTAAAAACATTTACAAATTAAGGAGTACTACACAAATGTGAACCATTATTTGTAAATATAAAAAAAGTGATGTCAGTTTTTAATAAAGGGAATATAATTCTCGCTAGAATGTGAATCTGATTTATAACCAACAGAATCACTTTGGGGTCCTAACAATTGTTTGAAATGAATCCTTTAAAGTAATACTTTCTTCTTATCAAACATAATAATTCTGTTAAATGACAACCGAGGACAGTATGTGTACACCAGCACATACCCACACAACAGACATAAACACATTTAAACAGATACATGCAAAACATTTACCTTTTATAAATCCAAATCCTGTGCTCACTGGCTCTTCTTTTAATATATGCAACTGGCAAACTCCTTTTTCTTTGGATTCCACATGTCCAGGCTTAGCTAAAAGGAATTTCCTATAAACAGTGATAATACACAGCTAGACCTGACTTATATGAAAAGTCTTCCCTTTTCTTATCAATCTCAGGCGAATCTGAGAGAAAATAATTGCTTTCATATTCAAAGCCTCTTTTTTTTTTTCTGCTTAAAACCTCTATAGAGTCACAGAACTTTAGAGTCAGAATAGCCATTTAGGCCAATCAACTTCTATATACAAGCCTTTCTTACAATACCCTTGACAGGTGAGAGTAAATCCACTACTCAAGAGGCAACCCATTTGACATTTGGGTATACTGAATGGTTAAAAAATTTTCTGCCATATATACCACTGCTCCTGATTCTGTCCTGTAGGGGCAGCTGGAAAAGGCCTAATCCCTCTTTCACATGAAAATCCTTCAAATATTTAAAGACAGCTTCCCCCTCATCTTCTACTCCCCTACTCTCCCCAATCTTCTCTTTGCTAGGCTAAACCTCCTAAGGTCCTTAGGTCTATCCTTGTCTAGCAAGGTTTTGAGGTTCTTCTGGACCACTCCTCTGGATGTTATCTAGCCTGTCAATTTCCTTCCTAAAATGTGGTTCCTAGAATTGGACCTGGTACTTGAAGTCTCATAACATGAGTATCACTTTGCTCATTCTGGACACTATGGCTTTTTAAATGCAGCTTAAGACTGTGCTGAGAGGCAGGCAGTGTGGCATAGTGGATGGAGAGCTGGATTCAGAGTTGAGAGGACTTGGGTTTAAGTCCCAAATGACACCTATTGGCTGCATGACCCCAGAAAGTCACTTAACTTTCTCAGGACCTTCCAGGCAACTTTCTAAATTACAAAACAGTTACTGATCTGGACTGGTGGAAGGAATTCTCTTACTGGGAGTCCCCGATAGGAACAACATCACAAAACTAGACCCCAAAATAAAACTAGCTTTTTGGACTATTAGTTAGCACTGTGTGCTTGCAGCCCACTAAAATGACCAGATCTTTTTTTCCACACAAATTGTTTTATATACCTCCTTCATCCTATAATCATACCACCCAGGGAGTCCCAAAAGTTTTAGTGTAGTTAAAAATTATTAAAGCTCGAACTGCTTGTAATGTCAAGCAGGGTGGGATAGTTTGCTGTTTTTTGTTTTGGAATGCTTCTCAGCACTAAGGCAATCAAGTGCCTTTGAGTCTTGCCTTTGTTTCAATCAAGAGTCTTTGATGACCTGCTTAAGTCACAAGAAAGTCTAAGTCACATGAATCTGAGACACATGGTTGTGACCCCCTCTGTGGGCTGACCCTGAAGAAGTGTATATATACTCTGAGGTTGGCATTTTGCTTTGGGGCTCACTCATTGGAAGAGTGTTCCTGTGATTTCACTAGACAAGACTATGGGTAGCCATTAAGGAGCCCCCAGATGTTGGTGCTTCTCTCTCTGCTAACTATGTACGTATTACTATTTGCATTATTTGCTCTGTTCACGTAATTTCTATTTTTGTTTTCTCTGAAGTTCAGGGTGCTGACTTTTTCCCCTGAACTAAGTGAATGATATATGTACGTTTAATTAAAGTGAGATTGTAAACCCCTTAAAGATGCTTTCCTTAGAAAAGCAGATCAAAGAAGCTATTCTAGCAGTCCTCCTGTGTGCTGGTGTTGTTTGTCTTACACAACCACAGTAGCTGCAAGTAGCATTGTTGTTACACTATTCTAAAACTTTTAGGAACTCGGTAATACAGTTTTTATGCACACATATGTATATGCATATAACATAGGTATAGAATCACACAACACACACATGTACATGCATGCATAACTACATAAGGCATACATACAAAAACTTGTACACACAGGATGACCTAAAAGTTTTATTTCAAACTTAAATACCTTAAAATTGCACTCAGACTTTTGGGACGCTCTGTATACACATGCATGTGTATAAAGGAATATACAACACACATACATGTATAAAAATGTAGGCATACATATATGTGTATGTATATATCCCTACATTGATCTAAATAAATCTATTTGTCTATCTATCCATCTAATACTTACAGGGTGACACAAAAGTTTTAGTTTAGGCTTTAGTAGCTTAAACCTGCACTCATTTTGTGTGGGTAAATAAAAAGTGGGTAAGGGGGCTTAGAAAAGGACAACACATGAAAAGTGTGGTAATAACTGAGTGTTACTACCTTAGAAGAGGAGACAACAATTATAAAATGCTGACTACCCTCATCACCAGAATCTCTGGCTTTGACTCTTATTGCTGGCTCATCTGATGATTGGAAATCTGCCCTTCCTTCTGGGAAATGCCAGGGAGCAGAAGCTGTTGCCATTGTGGTTCACTTGGCCTTCTTGTTTGGGGACCACTGGGGAGAGCATCAATCAACTGCATGATGTACTATGGCAAGCTGCCTTTGCCTGTCCCTCTGGAGGATAGTGAAAATGCATGAACGGGGGTGCAGAGGTGTAAGCCAGCTGCTACTGACCAAGCTCCCAGGGTGCCTAAAACACTGCACGCGGCAGCCCTGACAGCCCCTTTGGTCAAGCCATAAATGGTCCAGTAGGAGAGGTAGTACAAACACAAGCACTTCCACATAAGGGTACGTAAAACAGAAATAGAAGCACACAAACATATGAAATTTTGGGGGGCAAATTCCATCATCTAACAAGAAAATAAATAATCTGGAAAGAAGATGGAAGATTCTAAAGAATACATGACCTGAAACTAGTTTACAGTACTTCTATTTAGGCATGAATATAGCCAATTCTTAATTACCTATCCTAATGAGGAAAAAGACAACAACAAAGATAAGTTACAGATAACACCAAAGTTCACTTCTGCTGTTAATTTCAACCATGTTGCCTGAAACATCTTTATAAGTATTTTAAGAAGTGATCACATTTAATTCTTTTAAGTTTCCTTCTTTCTCATTCTACTGATTTCTACCGAGGTGATGACAAATAGTGAAATAGTTAAAGTGTAGACAGAGGAAGAAGAAAGGAGCCTTGGTAATACACAAAAGAAATAATCTCTTTCAATTTCCTATGGGACACTATGTGGTTAAACCTACTGATTTGTATTGTTTTCAACCAGGAGCCATCTGTCTTCAGCTACTAGGAAAACCGACTTGAGGCTGATAGGAAGGGAGATGGTATGTGCTCGACCCTCTAGGACATCTAGCACAATCAAACTATTTCTGTAAAAGACAAACAAGAAGAAAACTTCATCTGAAAAGGAATGGATAAAATAGAGCCCCACTTCAAATTCTTTCAAAAAATAAGTTCTCACCCATATTCTTTGTAGAATACAAGCCAGTTTTTGTGTGAAAATTCTTTACACATTTTGTAGGCTCCCTAAAAATAAAGAAAACTACACATTATTCACATTAAACATGTAAGTATATTTATATAGTTCACCTTGCCTTGGGAATCAATTTACAGTAACATTGGCTAGAAAGGTGAAGTGGAAGAAGAGATTTCAAAGAGCCTAGGGTCAAGTCCTTGCTCTGTAGCTTACTAGCTCGATGCCCTTGGCTGAGTATTTTAATTTCTCTTGTTTTCTCATCTGTAAAATAAGGACATTGAAGCTGAGGATGATGCCTTCTTTGTTTCCTTCCTTCCATAGCCCCCTATCTCACCCAGGCTGGAAATGTAGCAGCCACTCATGAACCCAATCTCACCACTGACTGGAATGGGAACTTTGGCTTACTCTATTTCCAACCTGGCTGGGATGGTTAGCCACTGCAGCTTGGTGGCCTCCTATTTCTGAGGATTCACCATACTGGTGCCTAAGTGAAGATAACTAGATAGCTTAGTCCACTGTAGCTGAGAACTCCTGAGCTCAAGCGATCCACTATCCTTAGCCTTCCCAGTAGCAAAGATTATATGTTTGTGTCACCATGCCCAGTGGACTTGGTGATTTCTAAGCTCTAAAATTCCAACTTATATGACTCTTCTTCTAGTCTCCTTTCATAAAACATTCCACTACTGTTCATATGTAGCTCATAGCTAAGATATTTATACTTGTCTACTAAATTATATTTCAGGGATGATGGCATACTCACTCACTTAATATGTATTAAGAAAAAAGACCAAAATTCAATATGGAAATAAACAAATCTTTAAATAATTAAATAACTATGGAAGCATATGCTGTATCACAAATAACATGAGGAACACTGCAACTCTATTACATACATACATATGTATGCATATATATGTGTGTGTATACACACACATACATACATAAACATATATATGTATACACGTGAATACACACACATACATATTAGTTAATAGACTGTAATGGTTTTCTTTTTGTTCCAGTCCTTTACGATCAGGTATCCTGCTTCAAGGCATAATGAAAAACTTGCTCTATACAAATGATCTTTTCCTGAATGTCAAAAGGAATTCTCTTTGTCTGGGAGGAAATGCTTAAGGTTTTTACCTAGTTTTATGCATCCAGAAGCCATGTCGTAACCTTATCACATAAATCTAAAATATAAATAATGTTTTAAAATAAAGCCTGTTTATGGCATGGCTAAAAATTAGATATGAATAATGTCTCCAATGGCTCATCATGTTCTGTCAGTTCTGGTTGAGTATTTCTGGCTTGTTCTTATATATGTAGATTAATAGCAAAAAAAAAGTCATTATCTTTTGTTACTCACATCTTTTTGTATATTCTAATATTCTACACATATTAATAGTGAAGTTTCTTTGTATGTTATTCAAGGAGTGGTGGGGTGTAGCAAAAAAGTGAGGATTTTGTAGCAAGTGGGAAAATGTCCTTTTTCATATTTGTTTTGACTTTCATATCTTGGGACAATTTGGAAATCCTTACAGATTCCTCCTTGCTCCACCAGATAGTTTTTATAGGGGCAACCTCATCTTGTGAAGGGAGGACAAGCCTTCGGAGGGTTCGGTCGTTGGTATCTAACAGCAGGATAGCATTACTCTGTAAAGAGAGGAGAGAATGGTACATTTAAGGTTAGTGCATTTTTTAAAAAGCTGCAACACTTTGACTACAGGGTGTCTTAGCAACCTGGAAGTGAAGGAAACCATTACAGTTATAAATCAAATGGAAGACATAAATGATGAACTAAAAAAAAAACACTTCTGAAAATACGAAATGATTTTTCTTTGCTAGAAAATCTTAACTCTTACATGGTCTTGAAATTTCTATTATTAGATGGTGTTAAAAGGAATTCTCCTCAAGTCTGTATCTTCTGTCTTTTTATTTATTTGGATCTGCGATTTTATTGGAATAGGGTATTCCCATTGAGAAAAACACTTGTACCAGTGCAGACTAATTTAGGGTTAAAGATTTAGAGATAGAACGGATTTAAGAGGTCGTTTAGTTCCCTCCCCTCTTTGTATGAGGAGAGGTTAATAGCATACGGCTTGCCCAAAGAGGTCTTAAAGGTAGCAAGTAGAAGAGAGCCAGGATTTAAACCCAAGTCCTCTGATTCCAAATTCAATGTTCTTTCCATTGTACCATGCTGTGTGGGGTACTGAAAGGTTGACCCAAGGTCACACTGTCAATATGAGTCAGATGCTGGCCTTGAAAGGAGGTCATCCTGACTTCAAGGTCACTTCTATCCATTAAACAACACAGTCTCTCATCTTAAATCACATCCCCTTTCAATAAGTACCAATCTAAACATAGTTCAGCTTCAATACAGAATGAAGATCGCTGCAAAGTGAAATATAATTACATCCACCTGCATTGATATTATTTCTTGAGAAAACTATAAACAAATTTCTAAATCCTTTACAGATTAAATCTGATTTTGTCCTTTTCAAAATTCAGGCTGAGTACAGAAAACATTAACATTATATTAAAACAGGTTAACAACAAAACATCAAACACTACAGACAGTCTAGGCAGCAGTGAGTAGCTCTTAATACTGAACTTGACTGGAAGCTACAGCTTAATGAGGTAAACTTTCAAAGACAGCACAGTAATGATTTCTAAAATTTACACAAGAGATTTCTCCAGCATCATTAACCCTCTTCCTGGGCAGAGTTATGCAAATGAAGCCATAAAAGCTCTGAAAGGAGTGGTCTATTTCAAGGGAAATTCATTTTGCTTTTACGAGTTTTAAGCAAAATAAATGAGCAGGCAAGATGAAACGTGAGCTTTAGAAACTGAGAGCAGAAAACAAAGAAATATTGGAGCATCTATATGGAAGGGATCATTGAAAGATCTTTTTTTCCTCTTTTTGAGAAATAGTAAAAACTGCTATGGACTCAAAGCAATAAGCTGGTAAATGAAATTATAAAATTATTTTTTCAGCTCTAATTGCTATTCATAGTCTTGTTTTTGAAGGGTAGCTCACGTTCTTTCAATTAAATAAAGAATAAAAGCACTTCTTCAGGGGGAGAAAGGTCGCAAAACACGTGAAGAATTGGTTGTTTTAACTCTTAGATTCTATAATTCCAATAAATTACGTAAAGAATGGGGGAAATCAAATTAAGGATTTGTTCATTCATTCATAGATTCATTGGTACATTCAACAGATATTTGTTGGGAGTCTATGAAGGTGATGAGCATTTTGCTTCATAGAATTCTTCTCTTCCTTCAATATACAGCTTAAGCAATACCTTCTACAAGAAGGTTTTCTGGATCCTAATTTCTCTCCCTAACTACCTTGTATAATATTTTATATTTATTTTGTATGTAATTATTTATATACAGGCTGTCTCTTCTGATAGAATGTAAACTTCATGAGAATAGAGTTTGTTTTATTTTTTGTTTTTGTATCTCCAGTTCCTGGCACATAGCAGGTACACGATAAATGCTTTTTGATTGATTGACTGATACCAATATAAGTAAGACATAGTCCTTCCTCTTAAGGAGTATATAATCAAAGTAAATGGTTAATGGGAAGAGATCAGTGACTCAGTCTCTGCATAGAGTAGCTGAAGGGTTAGCTTTACTTTGTGACCTGATTTTGTTGAAGAACTAAAGATTAAAGATAGAATTCACAAAGTTTGCTTGTAGGGATATTAAAAGGAAAAAAAAACCCACTAAAAAGGTTCCCACAGCTATTACTTTTTTTTCCACAAGTATCTTTAACCTTAGCACTTGTCATTCAGTGTGACTGCTCATTAAGAATTTCTGTTAGAGATATTTTTAAAAAATAACAACTTATAAAATATTCTTTAGCCCTTTGGCATCTGAAGGCTTTGGATGTAATAGTAGCATCCCAAGAGTTCCCCCTAATAAAACACTTTGCAGCTGAATCACCATTCCACTGGTTTAGCAAATTCTTCATTTTTAGATTGGATTATTTTAAGATAGTATTTTTTTAAAAGGAAAAGTCTTTCTGGCTAAATATGGTAAGATTTATAAAAATATCCACATATATTTTGTGCACTCAAACAATCTGAGTGCCTTTAATTTTTCTAAGTAAAAGAAAAATTCGAAATTCTAATATAAATTTAACCCACATTCACAAATATATTTATGGTAAGAAAGCAGTCAGCACGTGCATGATGCTGGTGTGTTTTTGTTTTTTTCTTTCTTAAGTGCTAATAAGTCAGACAAACTGAACTGAAAATGGCACTTTTTCTTTCAAGTGACACAAGGCATACATGTCAGCAGCCACGTTGCTCTGTTGATTTAGTTTTTATGTTTTTGAGCAGTCGGCAATATGAGAGAGCTATTGTGCTCCACCCCTTTGGATGCTAATGGTTTCCTTCTGTACCCAATGACTAATGGCATATTCTGTCTGTGTTTAATAATAGAAATTTGCGTCATCCATGAGTCCATCTAACTATGGCTTTGGCTCTCCTTCAAGGGGGCTGGGAGGAGAGGCTGGTGTGCCATTTTGTTATGTTTGTACTTGACTGGGAGCAAAGTCACCTTTGGATGACCTCACAGTCCTGAAGTCTGGAATTCCAAACTTGGGACAGATGTAATAAGCAGACTCAGGGACGGGGGCGGGGAATGCACAAAATCCTTATTTTAGTCAGAGCAAAGTTTCCCTTTCCTTGTTTAAGTTATTATTTCAGCCAGAAATTTTCAACAATTTCTTAAATTGAAAAGAGAAGCACATTTATAGCAAAACTTTATTTTAAAAAAGAGAAAATAATGAAGTAATGGAGGCACTCAGGGTTTTCTGAAATGTTTCTTGGCTCATTTTAATGAAGAATAGTGAGACTCATAGAAATGTAAAGACAGAAGAGACCTGACAGGTCATTGAGTCCGAGTCTTTCATTCTACAGATGAGGAAACTAAAATGATGAACATTATTTTCATATTTAATACCTATAATTACTTATTTTTCAAATTTTATGGCTCTCTGCCATAAACACGGACTTCCAAGGAGGCTCTTCCCTACCTAACCTTCATCAAAAACAGGCAAACAAAATAGAAACTTGGGGAAATGAGGCAATTCAACGTAAATGGATGATAGATGACAGCAAAAAAGGTGAGAGTATTCATTCCTTTCAATTATCTTCAGTAATTCAGAGTTACCAGCACAGAAATTGGTTGATTTAACTGGTCTGAGACTGCTGGATGTTACAGGTTTCTTAACCTGGGGTATTTGAACTTGCTTTTGTCAATATTTTTGATAGTTCAGTATAACTGCTCTCCTTTGCATTCCTATACATTTTATTTTATGCATTTAAACACATAATTCAGAGGAGGGGCTCATAGGTTTCACCAGACTGTCAGAGGAATCTATAAAACAAGAAAGGTTAAGAATTTCTGTCATGGAGATACAACAATAGAGCTAGAAAGGGTTTTAAAGATCATCTAGTTCAATCCCATCATTTTACTGGTGAGGAAACTTCACCCCAGAAGTTAAATGTCATAGTAGGGAATATAAAAATGCCTGGAGGTGGCAGCGAGGCAGCGCTAACCATGCAGGCCTAGAAAATCTCTCCAAAGAAAAGACTTTTGCATTGATAAATGTGATCGTTACTGACAAAACCATTCAGATTTAATATTGTTAAATAATTGGGTACTTTGAAAAGGAAATAATTGCAATGAGCTTAAATCTGGACATTTAAAAAAGGATTTTTAGATATATATTTGAACAGAAACAGAACAGTCTGAATAAAGGTCTGAAAGCTTAGTTTCATATTCAAATTCTGATAACTTGTGCTGTTGATGGCAAATTCTTCCGGCAAAAAGGTGTGAGCTAAGTCCCTAACTCTAGCCAGCAGTTCACAAATCTTATGGAAGCAACCTCTGGAAATCTTGCTTACGATTTGCAGGCAGAAATGTGAGGAGAAGATAAATCTACAAAGTTCAGTAAAATCATATGAATTCAGAAGGTGAATCAATATTATGAATGTTAATGAATTAATATTAATAATAAAATAACCTAGTTATACTATCTTTACTCTCTGGGGGGAGATTTCTTCCTAATTTATTATTATCTGATTATTTCTTCCTAATTGATTCTTGATCATACTTCCCAGAGAAGCTGTTCCAAATCTCTTCTTCCCTTCTCAAGTCTTCTACACCTCCACCTGCTTTCTCTCTTTCAGCTAAGGAACCTTGTTGCTTAATTAATAGAGGCCATTCAATCTGAGGTCCCTCTTCTCCCTTTCTCTTCACTGTAAAACTCTTTGATGCCAAACCCTACTCTTTCCTTCTTTCTTATCTAGTCTCTGACAAAGGCCCTTCTCCTTGCTGTAGCTAATATTTCTTCATATGTACTCGGATCATATTCCTTCCTATTTTCTTTAACAGACTGAATCCTTAATCAATTCTCTCAATCAATGCTCTCTCTCTCTCAAATCTTCAACCTCTCCCATCTACCAGTTCCTTCCTCACTAGTTACAAGTCTCCCCCCTCCTTAAAAAATCTTCACTAGAAGCTACCATCACCATAAGTTATTGTCCTATATATTTCTTCCCTTTCAGAGACCAACACCTTGAAAAATTTGTTCATATTCTCAGTGTCCACTTCCTCCTCTTCTGTTTACTCCTAAATCCTTTGCAGTCTGGCTTCTGATCTCATCACTCCACTGAAACTGCTCTCTCCAAAGTTAGCAATGATTTGATTGTCAATTCTCATGGTTTTTCTCATTTCTCATCCTTCTCAACCTATTTGTGGCATCTAATACCAGTGATAACCCTCTCCTTCTAGGTACTTTCTTCTGTCTATGTTCTTGTGATACTGCTCTCTCCTGGTTCTCTTCCTAACTATCTGACCACTTCTTTTATGTCTCCTTTGCTGGCCCATCATCCATATCATGATCCCTAAATGTGGATATATCTCAAGGTTCTGTTATTTTGTCTTTCTTCACTACATTCTCTCTCTAGATAATCTTATGAACTCCAGTGGATTTACCTATAAATCTTTCTGCAGTTGACTCACAGCTTGTTTCTCTCTCTCTCTCTCTCTCTCTCTCTCTCTCTCTCTCTCTCCGCCCCAGTACTGCATTATTGATTGCCTATTAGATATTTCAAACTAGATGTCCCTGAGACATCTCAGATTCAACACTTACAAAACTAAAAAGATAATGATCTTCCCCCCATCAATGCTATTGCTTTCCCATAATTCCCTATTTCTATCAAAGGTACCATCTTTCTAGTCTCCCACATTCACAGAATCTACATTTCTGGGACTCTCCATTCTTCTTCACCCCATATATCCAGTCAGTTGTGAAATCTTACTGTTTCTTCCAATAGCTCTCATGTGCAATCCCTTCTCTCCCCCTTCACTTCCCATTTTAGTTTAGGCCATCATCACCTCTTGTCTAGTTTATTACAAAAGAACCTTCTGATTGGTATCCCTCAAGTTTCTCATCACTCCAGGCCATCTTGCCGAAGTGACTTTCTTAAACACAGATCTGACCATGTCACTGCCTTACCCAATCAGTTCCAGTGGCTTCCTCTTGCTGCTATTTAAAAACATAGGCTCCCCTGTTTAGTTTTAAAAGTCCTTCATAATTCAGCCCCAACCTTCTTAGCAGGGGAAGAAAATAAATGAAAAAAAGTGTTGAATAGAAATAATGCTTATGTGGTAGAATTCTTAAAAAGTACCAGAACAGCAAACTCAAAGAATCTAACAAAACCTGGAACCTTTTCTTGCTTCAGTGGAGGGCAGGGGCTATGTCCTGCATGTCATCATATGTGTTGTATATGCCTGAAACAATAAAAACCAATGGACATGATAGGAAGGAACATTCTTTCAATTTCAGATTGTAAATCACATCCTTTCTCTTGCCTTTTCCTTTTCTTATTAATTTTTATACATATATAGGAACCTTTTCTGGTGTTCTTTACCTTCTCTTCATGAAGAATCACTAGACCTTTGAGAGGATTTCCCAGAGGTGCTAGAGTCACAAAGGGATGCCACACTCCCCTGGATGCCCTTGGAAATACATCATAAAAGTCCACAAAGTAACCTCTGTTCCCAGACATATTCATGAAATATAAAGAAACAGGATTGCATGTAGCTACATAGAGAATATTTTCCTCATTTTCTGAAATGAAAAAAAAAAGGCATTGAGTTTAGGATACACAATGGGATTTCTCACAATTCAATTCAGTTCAGTGTAATTCAATTAAATGAGCATTTATTAAATACCTACTACATGTAAGGCTCTATATTAGGCATTGGGATAGAAAGCTAAAATAGAAACAGTCTCTGCCCTCAAAGGGCTTATGTTCTACTTAGGGGGTGGAGAGAAAAACAATATCCATAGAGGTACTTTCTAACTTCTCTGTGAGGGTATCGCTACCCTTCCAATCATGTAAATTTGCATTCTGGAAATCACACTGTGTTCAGTTCCTCCCTTTCCCTAACCTCAGCCCTCGCACCCCCTCCGACTGCCCTAAATCACATAAGATGCTAAGTCTTACAGATTCTACCTCCACAACACCTCTTGCACCCAACCCCCTTCTCTGCATTCCAATTTGCTAGGAGGCCTAACAGAAATTGAGGATTAGGAACATAACTAAGGGCTCAATAATACTTGTTGAGGGATTAATTGAGCCGGACAAGGTCTTAAGAGATAATCTATTCCATTCCTTTTTAGTGGAGGTGAGACCACACTTAAGTCTTCCCAGTGAAATAAAAATTTATACTTCAAAAACACTAAATTCCAATTTTTCCTTATTTGTATCCTAAATATTTAGGATATGTGTTACGGCATAAACTCACTTCCTTTTGCTCTGCTCTCGATGAAGATAGATAATAGTAATTAACATCTTCTGCTAACTTTTCATGTTTTTCTCAAGTTATTTAATTTTTCTTCAACCAATTTTGTCCAGAACAAATAATCTTAATGCATCATTTTCTTTCTGTGGACATTATTTTCCAAACCTTTAAAGCCTTCCTAAAAACTCTCCAAAATTATCATCATTCTTCTACCAGCCTCCCAGTGATCTATTAGCTACGTACCTGACTGTGTTTTCTACAACTCTAAAATACAAGCTTCTTGAGATCAGGAATTGTCTAATTCTTTTTTTTTTTTGAGGGGGGAAGGCAGGGCAATTGGGGTTAAGTGACTTGCCCAAGGTCACACAGCTAGTAATTTGAATTTGAGCTGAGGTCCTCCTGACTCCAGGGCCTGTGCTCTACTCACTGCGCCACCTAGCTGCCCCCAGGAATTGTTTAATTCTTATAATAAAGTGTACTGGAACTCTTGTGGAATGCAAACTATATATGAACACTTATATTAATAATAGTGAGCAACAATTCACATTTAAATCACATTTTAACACTCCCAAAGTACTTCACACATGATTTCTCAACGGGTCCTTGTGAAGACCCTGTGAAGTAGGCACTATTACTGCCCCAGTGTCTCCGATGAGGAAATAAGGCCCAAAGCCACAGAGACACGCTCAGGATGCAGGACCCAGCCTTGGCCTTCCTGACGTCGCATCAAGCACTCCGCCCACGGCGTCATCCTGCCTCCATAAATATACAATTTTATAGCGCGTAACAATGCAGTTACACCATATATACATATATATATATATACGCTATATACTGTATCTAACAATATAGTACACTCTTGGTAGTGATTATAGAAACACAAATAATAAGGACAATAATACAGTAAAAACTTAGAATAAAGGTAACGTTGATATACATCTCAACAGAATGGTAGGAGAAAAGGAGAGTATGGAAAGATTAGATACGTGAATTATTTTTCATGTTTGTTATGAAATATGTGTTTAATAAAAATATCTTAAGCATGATATACATAAATAAAACTGGAAAGTAATATAATCAGGTAATAGCCTAGTTAATAAAGTACTGCAGACGCTTGTTTCAGTTTTAACAATTAGAAAATGCCTATAAGAGGAAAGAACAGTATCAAATTAATGAATTATGATCCTATTTAGTATTCTATGCTTAAGACAAACGATTGAAGAAAGGCTTTATAGAGAGGGTGAGCCTGGATGTCTGGAATGAAAGAGTTGTGGGCATCAAAATGTATTTTCAGTTAATAAGCGCTGGTAATAGATAAAACAAGGAAAAAAATCATATTTAGTTCATTTTGGCAATGAGTATTAAGAGAAACAGTTAATATAGTTTCCAGTTGTTCTTTTTTGTATTTAAACACATTTGGTGCTGTTCTGTTTCTAACTATGAAATAATATACTCAACTTCAATACTAACCCACCATATACTTGCCCTTAGATAGAAAGGACACATCAGATATTAGCTTGTTTATATAGCTGATGTGTACAGCAGGCATATTTCACAGGATTAAAGATTTAAAGTCAGAAGGAACCTTAGAAACCATTTAGGCTAACCTGCTTATTTTGCAGTTGAGAAAACTGAGGGCCAGGAAGATGAAGTAACTTGCCCAAAATTAAAGAGACAGGAAGTGCCAAAGGAGAGATTCAAACCCAGGTCCTCTGGTTCTAAATATAGCACTCTTTCCAACTCACCATTGAAACACACATGTCAACTGCTGATAAATGTAATAAAATACATTAAGATAAGTACAATTATTTTTTTTGGAAATCAATAAAACTTATAAACTATCATACAGTGATTAGGTAATAGCTATGGGGCAGAACTGCTCAAAGTTCTAGGAGCCCACTTCATGTCTATACCTTAAAGGGAAATATAGACGCAACCACATCTTTCCGTCTGTCTTCAAAGATTAAATCTTCTTATTAACACTCTTGTGATACTCTCTGGATCGCAATTATTACAAAAATATGAAAATAGCTACTGGTTTCCTCCAAGCTTCACTTCTTTTCATCCCATGGTCATCCATCTTGCTTCAGTCTATCAGTAGCAATCTACTAGTACTCAGGGACATTAAATTTTAGGGCTCAAATAGAACTTAGAAAACATCTAGTTCAATTCCCTCACTTGATGTACATGAAGAAACCAAGACGGGGGAACCAAAGAGATTTTCCCTTGTTTATATGTGAATTTCATGCAGCACAGACTAAATGGTAGGTCTCTTAACCTTCAGGACAGTGGTCTTAATTCTGATTAGAGGAATTCATTTAAAAAAAGTTTTATGTCCAATGGAATCTATATAATACAGCTGCATATACTTACACCTATTTGCTTACATGCAGTGGCTAGCACATGGTAGATGCTTAATAAATACCTGATGATTAGTTGATATGTCCTCCAAAATAAGCCACAAACTAAAACAATGCCCTATATCTTACAAAAAAATAACATAGCATAGTGTTATACATGTCAGAAAAACAACGAAAACTCAGTAAAACATTCTCAAACAGAAGCATTTTTATTTGTGTATCTGCCATGTCATAATGTCAATGAGTTGTGATAATTCCGTGACTGACTTCAGATCTTTCTATAACTTTGTTTTTAGTGTTCACTAACTTTGCAAGATGGCTTCTGCTGGGCTAGAAGTATAGCCTATGACTGAGGTTAATTTAGATCACCTGAGTAACTCTAGCAAATGGGAACCTTGGTCTCTCTCCAGCTCATGTGTCTATTATCTCCAGCCTGAAGTCTCCATTCTGAGAATTCACACTCTTCCCCTCTGCCACTGTCTCCTCTTTTCTACACCAGGCAGGTCTTGTGATCCTGTAGGTCCCTCCAGCTCTGCCTTCATGCTTCATGCTATCACCAAAATGGAATCACAGCCTAGGAATCCAATGTTTCTCCTTTTTGTTTTTCTATTTTTGGCAAATGCCTGAGTGTGTTGGACTTCATGCTACAATTGTAATGAAAAACAGACATACACACACATTCAGTAGTGCTTATGTGGCTCTCATACAATCATGTTGCTAGGCTGATTAGGAAAGTTAGTTTTAAAATACGTTTAACTAGAAAGTAAAATATGACCATAACTGAATCTACCACATAGTTCTTGACCTCTACACGATGATTTTAATACAGATCTCATTTTAAAAAGGCACAAACCAGCCAACGTTAGAAGGAAAATTATAAGAGCAGAGTAACATACCTTGTGCCACAGCAATGTCACAGACGAAGTTAACTTCATCCAATGGCAATTTCCAAGAAGCACATTCTTCAGTAAAAGTTAGGGTCCTACCTTCATGTCTCTCTAAAGGATATTCTTCGAAGCTTAAATGCACTGGACCCTATAACAAAGAGTTAAGTAATTTAGTTGATAATTTTCAACCAACAATTTCTAGAAAATTTAAGGTCCTTCCAGCCTACCCGAGCAATTCATAGTCTAATGAATTTGTTTCATTTGATTCCTGAAATCATGGTTTGCTTTTCTCCCTGAGGTAATTTAGATCCGGATGGCACACTATGACCAAATACAGGCATCATGAAAACAGACCCAATGGTCAAACAAGAGGCTTATGTATTTATGCTCTGCAAATAACTAATCCAGTCCAAAGTACTTAATTTGTGGCAATCTGAGAATCCTCAATTATGGAGTTTGAGTAGTCTACCAATAAGACAAATAACAAGGAAGTGATTGCCCAAGCAAAGAAGACCCTACTACCCAAATGCTCCTGGGTTCCTGAAGGGCTTTTTGAGGTCTTGCTTATTCCTATTCCATAATCTTCAAAAGGACAGGATGATTCCAAGGCCAAACCAGGAGTAAAACTTATTCTAAAAACTAGCAAGTGTCCGTAGCAAATAGAATCATGTTTGAGGATATGGAATAAAAAAGCCTAGGCCAGTATGATTCCTGAGGTGCCTGGAAACCGCAATGCTGTGGTCAAGAAGGAAACAAGATTAAAGTAATTTCTAAGGTTGTTTGATTTTTCCACAGAAAATAAGAAGACTATATTATATAATTAAAAGATTTAATGAGGAAATAATAGAAAATTTAACCTTTATGTCGATGAGATGAGTTTCTGCTGGACTCAAAAGTTTTTGCATTCCATTTTTTGGCTGATTAATTGTCCAGTAGCCCATGAATGTCTGCTCTGGCAATGGTAACCTATCAAGTAAAATGTGAAAAGTAAATCTATGTAATCGTTTAGAAGCTAAAGAAAAGAATACTTTAATCCATTACCATTTGACATGATCAATTTTCAATAAGTATTTTCCTAATAAGGATACATTAAAATAATTTTCTTGGTTAGAGATATCATTGCTAGGATGAAATTATATACACATTATAAAAAAGAAGAAAAATAAATTCTTCCATCGCAGGAATTAAAAATGCAATAATAGTCTGCTCTATTTACAAACAAGGGACAAATAGGAACAGTTTGCAGTGAGACATTTTTCTTCAGTTATCAAAACAACTAGCATAATCTTCCTCTAATTTGATTTCTCTGATTTGAAAGGACATTCAATGTTTCTGAGTGCTATACAAAGAGGCTGATTAATCCAGAAAAACTGAAAAATCTACTAGATTTTCAAATGTCAGTCAAAATATTTAGATTCTATACCTAACTCCAATCCCTTTTGGAACAGTAGTTTTAGCAGCACAATATCCTTCTTCTCCTCCTCCTCCTCCTCCTCTTCCTCCTCCTCCTAACACTGGCATTTATATTGTGTATTAGGGTATGCAAAGCACTTTACAAATATCTCTCCTTATCCTCACAATAATTCTGGGAGGTAGGAGGTATTATTACCCCCACTTTACAGTTGAGAAAACTTAGGCAGGAAGAGATTAAGTGACTTGCCTAGACACACACAGCTAGTAAGTGAGATCAGATTTGAATCTGGAGTTTTTTTTTTTGACTCCAAGTTTGGTGCTCTATCCATTTTTGCCACAATGCTAAAGGCTCAATGTAGATGAAGTTGTGGAAAAGAAATTATTTATTTACTTGTGAGTTAGTGCTCTCTTCAACAGCACTGAAAAAAAATAGAACTACCTCTTCTATGGATCTTTTAATAATAGAAAACAATAATTAGCTAAGAATGAAAGGGTTTATTGAAAAATGTATACACTGATATTCATTGAAATGGGTATTTAAAATGAGTGCTGATTATTTTTTTTGAGATTTTTTATTTTTGGTTTACAACACTCAGTTCTACATAATTTTGAGTATCAGATTTTCTTCCCCCACCTCCCCCCCTCCTTCCCCAAGTCATCATGGAATCCAAAATAACTTCTACATATAACCTCGCATTGAACTTATTTACACAATAGTCATATTGTAAAGAAGAATTATGACCAATGGAATGAATCATGAGAAAGAAGAAACAAAACCAAAAACACAAAAACAAAAACAAAAGAGAAAAAAAAACAAAGGAAAAAAAGGGGAGCATAAAGTGTGCCTCAATCTGAATTCCTACTCCATAGTTCTTTCTCTGGATATAGATAGCTCTGTCCATCATGAGTCCTTTGCGGTTGTCTTTGCACCTTGTAATTGCTGAGAAGAGTGAAGTCTTTCAGGGTTAGTCATCACAGAATCCATATATCTGTGGTTGTGTCTAATGTTCTCCTGGTTCTGCTCTGCTCACTCAGCATTATATTATGTAGGTTTTTCCAGGTAATTATGAAGTCTGTATCATCCCCATTTCTTATAGCACAATAGTGATTGCTTAAAATAGTACATATACATACTTTATTTGTATATATATATATATTCATATGTCTCTGTGTGTGCATATATGTATATTAAAATTTGCTCTACAGTAACAGACACTGAAATTTTGTTTTTCCATCTGTAAACTCCAACAGATAATATAAAGCTTGGACACTTTTTTGTCTAGAAATGATTGAAAAAATGAAATTCTAATTAAATCTGCCTATAACATTACTATGTTCTTTCTTCCCTTTACAAGTGAAAATGCTTTGGATGAGAAGAATGAAAATAAAAAAGAATATGTTCTAAGACTCTAGCTTAGCTCATATGACCTGAACCTCTCATAAGAATGTATGTTATTGATAGAAAGAAAAATTAGTCTTTTTACCTACTATTCAAAAATAAATTGTCCATTTGTAAATATTCATCACAACTCTGTTATTGTGATTAGGCCACCCACTCTCCTCTGCTCCACTCTTCTATTAGAAGTGAAGGAACACTGCCAGATTTACTATTTCTGCTTTCTCTTTGAAATATTATAAGCATGTCTCTGTAGCTTGAGAAGTTTATCAGCCTTATGACTTTCTTTATATTCCCAATGCTTAGCACAGTGCCAGGCATATAGTAGGCACTTTATAAATGCTAATTGACTGACAGATTATGGAAAGGCTTGTCATTAGTAGCTTGGTTATTTGGTGATGAAATTTTGGCCATAGTAAGTGATGAACCAATAAAAAAATAAATATGTTACTGTGCCTACATATCACTTCCACTGATCCAGTTACGGTGGTAGTGAGGTAAGATGTAGCAAAGGATGCTAAGAATCAGAATTTTTATACTATAAACATTACTTTAGCTATTGGTATTCTAAATGAGAAATCTTTTCCCAGTAAGTAATGAATTGAATCAGAGACCTTGGTTTAAAGACTATCAAATGCCTTGTATATAAAGTGAGGGCGTTGGAGTAGAGAACCTCTAAGGTTACTTCTACATCAAAATCTGTGGTTTTGATGACAGGAGGAGCTGAATCACATCAGTTTTGGCATTATCAGTGTAAATCATGCAAAACCAATCAACGAGCTTCTTGTCTCCTTTGTGCCTGGCATTATGCTAGGTGCTGGGAATGCAAAAACAAGGATGAAAAAGTTCTTGCCCTTAAGGAGCTTATATTCTACTGGGGGAGGCCACATGAACATGTACACATGAAATATATGGTAAAAAAAGTAAATGCTTAGGATGATTAAAAACAGTGTGCAGTTTCCCACAGGCAACCCAGTCTATTCTCTTCCTTTTCAATTTTAGGTCTAGTTTACAATATCCATATCCAGAATCTTTCCAAGCTACAGGTACTGCCTTACCAACTCTATGGGTTATTTATTCAAACTGTTGATCCTTGTATGCAAACCTCCATCACCCCACTCTGTGCACAGCAGGCTGGCCCCCATGGTTCCAATGTTCCCCCTACTCACTTCTATGTCTTGAGCATGTCTGGGAGATGGGGAGGCCACCAGAGCAAAGGCAGAGAAAGGGAAGATGAAAAGTTGAGTCCAAGGGATGGCTAATAACAGTTGGGTTAAAATTTACACTGTTGAGGGTGGTGTAGTGGAGAGGCACTGGGCTTGGAAGCAAGAAAACTGACATTCAAATCCTGTCTCAGACACTTACTAGTTCTGTGACTCCAGGTAAGTCACTTAACTGCTTTCAGACTGTTTCCTCAAGTGTAAAGTGGAGATGATAATAGCACCTATCTCTCAGAGTTGTTGTACCAGATATTTCTGCCTCATCCCCTCTCCACTTTCAAGCGCCCCTTCAGTCTTCCGCCAAGACTGTTCTTGCTTTCTTGTATTTGTAGCCCTGGTGCTTAGCACGCTGCTTGACACATGGTAATTGCTTAATAAAGGCATTTTATCTCTTTACTTGTTAGCATAATGACATCACATCAAAAGTTGGTCCTAAAACATGTTTTAGATATTTTATGAGTATGAAAGAAACATGATAGAGTAGGAGAAAACACAGCTTTGGAGTCACACAATTTGTGTTACAATAACGGCCCTACAATTTATCTCCATGATCTTGGAGAAGTAAACTCTCTGAGCCTCAGCTTCCTCAGCTGGAAAACAAGGGGGCTGGACTATATGACCCTTTCCAGCTCTTAACCTATGATTCTACCCCAGCTGTTGCAAATGTCAAAAGTAATCTAAGGTGAGATTCTTATTCTCTGTAGCTAGTGCCAGTTGGGAAGGATGCTTTTTATGACCTGTTAAAAATCTTGTTGGTCTCTGCCAACTCATTTTTTAAAATCATGGAAATTACACATTGCCCAGTTGCTACAGGCATCTAAAAATAATTTGGGCAAGTTGTTGGGTTGGGAATAGCAGAGCACATTCAAGAACTATAGAGAGAGGCCGGAACCACTTGATGAGGAAGCACTATTGGCAGCAACTGCTGGATCACAAAGACACATACATGTTCATGATATTTTAGAAACTAACTCCACCCTACTCTGCTGCAAAAGAGATTCAAAACCAGCCAAAGTGCCATTTCAGGAGCCAAAGAGAGACTGTGCAAAGATGTCTACCACATGGGGGCCTGCGGAAGTCTATGTCCTGTTTTTACTAAAAGCTCCCCCATAAACAGTGAGGGACTTTGGCTGTCACCATCTCTTCCCACTTCTCCTAAGTGGGCAGAGGGGAAGAGGAAATTCTTCCGGGATCAAGACCATTATTTTGTGGTAGGCAACCAAGGTATGGGATTTATAATACAGTCATCACTAATTCAGGCTAACCCCAAACTGGTTACCTTGATGTGAAATACTCTGAATTCCATTACTGAAACCTCTAGTTATCCACCACTAACCAGGTTGAATTTTTTCATACCAATGGAATAAAAATAATAACAGCAATTCCCATAGCTTTAAAACCTTGTCACTTGTTTTATTTCACTTTTTCAAAAAGTCTTTATAGGAATGAAGTCTGGCTTTGATTTTCAAGGGAGAAGGGAGATGAAACTTAGAAACTATAAATAGTACAACTTTTCATTTTAAGTGTCATTCACGAATTCATATTTCATAAAACTATGAGGCACTCGATCTGTCACAGCCTCCAATTCCTGTGCTATGATGTTTCTTAATCCTCTGTGGAAATCTTAATCAAAAGCTGGAGGACAAATGAAACCTTCAAACAAAAGTTAAGTGAACAGCTATACTATGGCCTAAGTCCAGTCACTGAGCTAGGTTAAAGAAAAAAAGAAAGAAAAATTGTCTTTTCTAAATGTACATGCAATATTCTAAACTGCCGCCTATGAACAGAAACCAAGATGAAGAATGGTCCATAATCTAAATGACATATGATGGGTCCGTCTCAGTTTGTTTCCATAAAAAGAAGTGATTTTAGATTTTGAGAGTATGTTCTGGCAAATTTCTGCTTTTCTCTGGATATTTGCCAGAGCTGTTTCCATGTTATAAAGGAAACATATGAAAAAGATTTGGATCTTTCTATGGGTATTACGAATCTCGAAGTTATTGACATAGCTATTATTATCAATTTATTTGAACATCTTTTAGCTATAAGAATTACTAGCTTTCATGAAAACCCAACGGACCTCTTTAGGAAGGTGGACAGACCCTCAAAAATTCCTTACTGAATGCCATCTACGAGAGGAAAGCTAAAAATGTCAACTTCAGCAGCTCTCCTAAGATTTCATGATTTTCCATACTTCCATACTTCTCAAGACTTTAACAACACATACTAGGATCATCTGCAACATGCATGGAACAAATATTTATTAAGTGCCTACTAGGCATGGAAAAAACTTATGCTAGACATCGTGGGAGATACAAAATTTGGAAAAGACGTGGTCCCTGACTTCATGGAGCTTACAGTATAGTAGAGAGCATAAGAGAGAGAGAGAGAGGCTAAATGGCGTGGCAGAGCATTGGACCTGGAGACAGTCCAAACCAAGGTCAAAACCTGTCTGACTGTAGGCAAGTCACACAACAACAACAACAACTAGCATTTATGTAGCACTTTAAGGTGTACAAAGTACTTTGCAGCTGTCATCTCAAATGATCCTCAAAACAACCCTGTGAGGCGGCTGCGATGAGCTATTTCCATTTTACAGATGAGGAAACTGAGGCTGACACAGGTTAAGTGACTTGTCCAAAGCCACACAGCTAGTGTGTGAGGTAGGATTTGAATTCAGGTATTCTTGACTTCAAGTCTGGCGCTCTAACCACTGGGACAACTAGCTCTCAGCCTCGGGTGCCTCCTGCAAAGCGGCAATAATAGATGCACCCATTTCATAGGGCTGTAATGAGGATTGACTAGATGGTATAACTAAAATAGTCTTCAAACTTTAAGGAACTATATAAATGCTATATATGACAACGATGATGCTAATGACACATAGGAAATGATAACATGTACTATATTCTTACATAGTATATATTACTATATAATAACTTATTAGATAAAACAATTCCACGAGAGACTGTGACTGACTAGAGTAGGGAGTGCACCAACAAAGCTTTCAAACCGGATGTGGCATTTGAGATGGGTTTTAAAAGATGGGTACAAATTCCATAAGACTAATTCCCAATCTTTCCGTCATTCAAAAATATTTGTTTGTGGTGATCTTAGAAATGTAAAGCTGGAGGGATCTCAGAATATTTCTACTTCTTTTCTTTCCTTCTGGTTGGAGCTATCCCTTGAATATCCACAGGAGATGGATATCTTTTCCATTCTGAAGATTCTTCATAAAAAGAAATTCCACCCCTCAGTTATCCTAGTTTACTAACAATTCTTTTTAGTGCTAAATTTAGTGCAATTTAAATTAGTGCTAAATCCTAAATTTTACAGATGAGAAAACTAAGGCAATCTTATCATCATATGACATTACCTATTGTATACTATTGTGTTTCTTCAAGGGCAAATGGTGGCTAGAGCAGTGTGGTGTTGACATGATAAAATGTGATAAACGATCACATTACAGTGCATGATGAGGTAAGAAAAAGATACACAAACTACGGACCTACATAACTTCTTTTTTGACTTGTAGAAGTCTTATATAGCGCTGGATTTTTTTTTGTCAAGCATGTCATAATATAGATAACAGTAGATAAAATAACTGTAAAGTTGTTCCATAATAAAATACAAGAATGGAAAACAGGGATGATAAGAGGCAAAAAAAAATACAAAAAAAAATCCAACCAAACCCAATAACATATCTCTTTGCCATTAGCAATGAATTCTGAATATTTCTCAAAAGTAAAATCACACAAACAGAGAACATCGGAGCTGAAATAATCTCACTGTATAGATGAGAAAACTAAAGCCCAGAGCTGAAGTGATTTGTCCAGTCACATTCCTAGCTAATGGCAGAGCCCAACTCCATCTCCTGATTCCATGCTCAATGTTCTTTCCACTACAACAAACTGTAATTCTATGAAGTGAAAATGAAGGCAAGAATAAAAAGGGAACTACAAAATGCTAAAGTTGCATATCAATTTTACGGGTTTATTTGAAAAAAACTGAGGTGCGAGGAAAACTTATTACAAGGGGAAAAAGGGTACTATTCAGACATCCACATGGATATACAAGAAACAGTATGGTATAGACAAACAGACAGGGCATTTATTAAGTGCTTTTATATGCCAGGCCACTGGTAAACACCAGGGATTCAAATGCAAGCAAGACAGAACCTGCCCTTGGAAACCTTGCATTTTAAGGGGAAGAGAACACATAAAGAAGTATACGAAAGGGGGCATGAATAAGGAAGCCTATCCAGGATGAGGAAAAGAAGTCCGGAGAGTAGAGTTGGAAGAGGAGGTGGAGGATTCATGGGGCTGATCCTGAAATAGTGGTCTAGGCAGGGAATCATTAACCAGGAGGGCAGAGTTTCAGGGTGGATGTTTTCTCAGGGCTGCAAGGCAGATGATATGAAGGAGGACAAGAAGTATGGAGAGTACAGCGGAAAGAAAATGCTAGATTTTCAGGACATAGATATGAGTTTGAACCCTAACTCTGTGCTTAATTACCTATGTGTCCTTTAAGCAGGCCCCTTCAACTCACTGGCCTCATTTTTCTCACTTGTAAAATGAGGGAGTTGGGCTGAGGTCCCTCCCAGCTCTAAGATTATGATCTTACCATTATACCTGAAGAAAACAATAAAATTAAAAATAAAACAAAAACAACAAACCCCCGAAGGTACAAAACAGAGTAGGCAACAAAACTACCTGAACACTTCTCCCTAAATGAGGACAAACAGAAATTTAATATATGGTCCTGTTCTGAAAGAAAAAAAACAGTGGAATTCTTCCAAAGAGGGAAGTTGAACTGAAGTGTTATAACGGATGGCTCCATTACAAAGAGTCAATAGTTTCTGTCCAATGAAAAGCAACTGCAATTAATACTGCAACTGAGTAAGTCAATTTTAAACAAATACCTCCTAAAAAAGGTACTTGGGATAAATGAAGCTAGTCTAAGACGTACAGAGATGCACTGTTGGCTGTGAGGGGTGTGTTCTATGATGCAGCAAAGAAGTATAAAAATTAGCTAAATTCTGTGCTGTGGCACACACGCAAAAGTTGTGAGAAAATAAAGCTATTCACTGTGAAAAGAAATATGAAAAACTAGAAGAGGCACTTTCTTTGTAAATAATTTTTTTTAATTTTTTAAAATTTTATTTTATTCTAATTTTTTAAAAAATTTAAATAATTTGAAGGTCTTTCTGCCAAAATTATCTAGTGAATTGTGTTTTCTCCAAAGAGACTGGGGGGCTGACTGCTTATGCCTATATGGGCCTGAAGTCACAAGTGACTGGGAATATATTCATGCTGCAGTAATTAACAACTGCTCTGCTCGAGCCGACTTCCATTGTGTTAATGGTGATGAGGCCAGCAATGCCAAAGGAAGTGGTTCTCAGGAGAGCTCACTTTAAGGAGAAAGTTCCCTGTGGCTCAATTGGAAGAGTCTAAATGGTGACAAGTTTTCTTCAAAGACAGGCAAGAAGAGCTGAAGAGTCCAGGAAAACCCCTAGCACTGGGATCATTACAGATGTAACAAAGAAAGGCAGGAAGAGCCAGAACTACACTTCACTACATTCTTTCCATCTCCAGCATCTAATACAGTACTTTGCACGTAGTAGGATTTTAATTGCAGAACCGAAAATGAATGCTCTGTAATCTCAAATAAACAGAACTAATCTCATTAAGACTGTAGGTAAAGCAATGGCCATGTCAAGAGCTGTGTGTCAACTTTATTCTTTAGTGGTGCACTGTCAGTCTTCATACTATTTTACTGAATCTTATGGTCCCCCAGACATTTCCAGGGGTTCTGGAAACAAATGCATCATCATGTTATACGAAATTTGTGTCTGTTGTATTTACCAAGTCTTTCTTGAAAACTGCTCCTGCGACCATTAATAAGGCAAGAAAAGCAACATGGAAAGGTTCGACAATGTTGTATTAGGAGGGCAGAGTTTATAATCTCAAAGAGGATCATAAACATGTCTGAAACGTTCGGAACCGCCGGATATAAGAAACTCTCAAAGTAGAAGGCAGAAGAATCAAAACATTTATTTAGGCTCCACAGTAACCAACCCATGAACCAGCAACCCCATTTTGATATATTGATCAAAAGCTTCCAGGCCCAATAAGTACGCCTTGAAAGAGTAACCAGGAGGCTACAGAGAAGCATGATTGCGTAAAGCAAAATCATGTTTCCCCCTCTATGGTAATAAGATTACTCACTGGCCTGAAGTCTTTGTTCAGCTTTCTCCCGTAGGTCAGCTCTGCTACTGGCAGCTCCTGCTTCAGCTGTGGCTGTGTCTGTAACTGTAGCTGTAACTGTCGCTGTAACTGTCGCTGTAACTGTCGTTGTAACTGTCTCTGGCTCCAACCGGAAAAGGAAAAGAGGATCTTCAAGCTGTCCTCTCCCCTCTTATAGAGTTTTTGACATCATCAAGCACCGCCTGAACGACCAGGGCCGATTGGTTCTTGACTTGGCCCCTCCCCCTAGCGTAGCCGTTAACACCTCCCCTCAGCCAGCCCCATGACTCATCACACAGGAAGTTGTCTGCTTCCTGGAATGCTCTTTGGGCTTCCTGCCCCGGAAGAGCAAGCCACAGTGTCCAGAGGCTCAATGAGGTAAGCTGAGTCATTCAAAGAAAACAAAGGCCATTCTGGCTACAAATGTCAAAAAGTAGGAAATGCATTCTTGTTCTGTATTACAGCTTATTATGCAAAGTGCTTCCCATTCCCAGAGAAAGAGTGGAAAGAGCCCTAGAAATGGAATAAAGAGAATGGTGTTCAAGTGTAACTTTGTGAAAATCATATCTGTCTCTCCATTGGACATCTTAAACTAGATGTAGACATCATTAAGCTCAATACATTCCAAACTGAATTCATCCTTGCTGGCAAATCCTTCCCTCTTCTAAACTTCCTTATTATGGGGAGGGCACCACCAGTCACTAAGGCTCCAAATCTAAGTGGCATCTTTGACTCCTCCATATCCAATCGATTCTGCCTTCTCAACCTCTTTTGCACATTCCCTCTTCTTTCTTCTAACTCTGCCATCATCCTGGTGTAGAGCCTCATTACCTCATGCTAGGACTACTACAATAGCCTACTGCTTGGTCTCCCTGCCTCAAGTCTCTATTCATTCCTGTTCCTCCCCAATCAGTGATCATTCTGATCTAAAGCCAAAGTCTTCCTCAATTTAATGAACTCCAGTGACTCCCTATTGCACCTAGGAGGCATAAAGCCTTCCATAACCTGGCCCTTTCTTTCTCTCCAAAGTTCTTAAACCTCATCCCCCACTACAAACTCTGCATTCCAGTGACACTGGTCTCCTTGCTTTTCCTCACACAAAGCACTTCACCTCCAAACTCAGTGAATTTTCATTGGCTGTCCTAAATGCTTGGATTTCACTCCAGCCTCGTCTGCCTCAGCTTTCCTGGCTTCCTCCAAGTCTCAGTTGGTCTGACCTTCAAGAAGTTTTTCCTGATCTCCCTTAATATTAGTGCCTTCCTTTTCTATTTATTGTTGTTCAGTTGTTTCTGACTCTTTGAGACCCCATTTGGGGTTTTCTTGACAAAGAAAGCTCATTTCACAGAGGAGGAAACTGAGTCAAATAGGGTTAAGTGACTTACCCAGGGACACACAGCTAGTAAGTATCTTCCTGACTTCAGGCCCAGCACTCTACCCACTGTGTCCTCTAGCTGCCTCTTCCTTTTATTGATCATTTCTCATTGATCCTGTGTATATCTTGTTTACACATAGCTGTTTCCATGTTGCCTCCCCCATTAGACTGTAGGACTGTCTTCTGCCTTTCTTTGTATCTGCAGGGCCTAGCACATAGTAGGCACTGAATACATTCTGGATGACTGATTAACCACTCTCCTCTTGGCCTTATTTTGTACAGCTATAAAATAAGACAGGAAGATGACATAGACTGAGACATTAAAGATCCTTTGAGGCTTTAAGATTCTATACATTCCTGGGCCATTTAGCAATAAAAATATACTGTGTAGTTCCAGCTCCTGTTTCTACGAAGCCATTCATACTTACAGTGATACACTGCACAGAAATATCTTGCTACACTCACACACTTATCCTTGCTTTGTTAATTCCTTGAGATAACATAGGAAGGGGTTTGAAAACCTTAAAGTGCTTTTTTAAATGCTATTGTTATCATGACTATTAATTTACCTTTCCATTGGCTATTGCCTATCTCAGCTGTAGCTAAAGACAACAAATCTGCTCCACGTCACATGTGACGCTGTGGCTTGCCTGGGTGTCGGGGCAGGAAGAAAAGAAGAACCAGGCACTTTGGAGACAGTCTACCCCAAGGGTCAGTTTGGGTAAAAGGGAGTGTCCTTACAAGGCAGGAATTCTGGGCAGGGAAGTATGAATTAATATAATTCTCACCATGGATGGGTGTTTTGCTTAATACCCATGAAGCTTCTTGTGTGCCAATGAAGTAAACTGCCCAGAGTATTGGGTACTCTTGCCTATCTTTTGAGGATGCATGGCAGCATAGCCGGAATTACTGGAGGAAAGATAAAGTTGCCAATATCATGCACATTTCTATGCAGATCTGTACTAGCACCTCTGGGGTGATTTTTGAGCTGCCTACATTTAATGCTCTCTACATAAACATTGTAGAGTTTGGACTTCAAAGGTTTTTTTTTAATTCAATTCAATTTGTTTATTAAATGCTCGGTAAAAACCAGACCCTACATTGCTGTTGCTGCTGCTGCTGCTACTACTAGCTATTATCTAGCTAGCATTTATGTAGTGTTTTAAGGTTTGAAAAGCACTTTAAAATATAACCTCATTTTGTCTTCAGAATAGCTCTTCAAGGTAGGTACTATAATCATCTCCATTTTGTAGATGAGGAAACTAAGGCTGAGATCAAGGACTTCACCGGGGGTCCCAAGGTCCCAGGGTTCCAAGTGCCTGAGGCTGATTTGGAACTCAGGTCTTCCTGTTCCAGGTACATAGGTGGTTCAGTTGATAGAGCACTAGGCCTAGAGTCAGGTACTTAGCACAGTACTTTTTACAAAGTAGGTACTTAATAGAGGCTTAAAGTTTCCTTCCTTCTTGACTTTTAAGCTCAGCACTGGCATTGGAAGTACAAAGACAAAAACCCAAAACAATCCCCTGCCTTCGAACATTACAAGCTGTGCAGGGCTAAGAAAATGCAAGAGAAATGCAAAGTCTAAGAAAGGGTGGTGGAGGTACTAACACGTGGTTGGATCAAAAAAGGCCTTTTGTAAGAGGAAGCAACCAGGCTAAGTCTTGAGGGGTGATGGGGACTTCAAGGCAAGGAGGGAATGCATTCTAGGCATGGGGGACAGTGGGAGCAAAGGCACAGAGTGGGAAACAACGTTGGGCAAAAGGACTATTGGCCTGTAGACCAGTTTTGCTGGATATAGGGAAAGGGGAAGGGAAGAGAGCAAACACTGTAGCCATCACAAAGTAAGCCTTACTAACTGCTTTTTGATAGAGTCATGGGAAATGTCTGCGGAACTTTGTGAACTGTTTCAAATACCAAACTAAGGCATTTGTATTTTACAACTAAGAACTGTTCATGCTTGTGCTTTATGGATATCAGTTTGGCAGCTGTGTGGATGACTGAGAGAAAAGGCTAGAGCTTGGAAGTCTGATTAAGAGAGCGTTGTAAAATCTGTAACTGAATATTTATTGTTATACAAGAAGATGCAGTGGGATCGTGTTAAGCAGAATAAAAGCCATAACAATATGAGGGGAGTTTGGAGTCACTGCTTTATTATTAATTCAGAATACAGTTGAGTCTTATGGAGCTCTTATAAAAAAAAAAGCCAGAGACTTGTGCTCTATCTGTTTAACACCACTGGGCTATTCAGTTAAAATTCTATTCACACATGTACCAGCTCCTCCACCAAAGCATGTGTCCATAGCACAAGGGTTTATGACCATGTGTTGATCCTTCCTTGGAGGCCTGCAATCAGGGAGACCTCAGTTCAAATACAGGCTTATACACTTCCTAGCTTGGTGACCCACGGTCAAGTCACTGAGCCTCTGCCTCAATTTCCTCAGCTGTAAAGTGGTGATCATAACAGCACTTCCCTTGAAGGGTTGTTCTGAGGATCAAATGATACAATATTTGTAAAAAAAAAAAAATAAGTGCTTAACACAGTGCCTAGCATATAACAGGTCCTATATAAATGCTTAATCCCTTTCCCTCTTCACTGCCCTCTCCCTTCCCAAAACGACTCATGCGTGACCACTATTCATTAGCCATGAGTCCTCTATCACGTGTGCACTCTGTTTTGTTGTTTCAAGGACTATTCTAATCTGCAGTCAACTTTTCACTCTCAGACTTGTTAAAACCCAAGAGTCAAAGTTCATGAGCATGACTCACTGAGGTGTGCCACAAGGAAACTGGATCTGTTACAACCACCATAGGTTTTATGAGCCTCTACTTGAAGGATTTACTAAGTGGGTCATTAATAATTCTAAAAACTTTTCAAATAGAGTATTTTGACCCTCAGTGTCCAGATATAAACTCCAGTTCAAGAAAATGCCTTCATGCCACGTTGTTTTTAGGGCTTGAATATCAAATTTACTTTTTCCTCTGTTGTACAGAGATGTGACTCTATTAATAGGTGATATATTCTGTCCTCAAAGCAGCTCCCTTTGACTACTTGAAATAACTACAAAATCTGGTACCTTTTTGCACATGATAGCATGTAAATCTAACATAAGGTATTATACAAACCACTTTAGATAAAGATGCAGATAAAAAAAAGAGAGGAAATATTTCTGAGAAAAGTTCTTAGTCCACTAGTGCTCTTAGTTAATGCCAAGGTATATCTCTAAGATTACAATCATTAATATGCCAGAAACACACGCATATGCACATACACATAAACATATATGCAGTTAGCTGATTCAGTGACTCAAGCATTGGAACCGAAGTAGGCCCTGAGTTCAAATCCTGCCTCAGACACTAGCTGGGTGACCCTGACCAAATCATTTAACTACTCTCAGACTCAGTTTCCTCACCTGTAAAATGGCAATACTGATATCACGTTACATCACAGGGTTGTTGTGAGGATCAAATAAGAACACATGGGAAGTGCTTTGCAAACTTTAAAGGACAGTATAATGCTAGCTATTATTATCGTTACAATTATTGCCCATTTATAATATAGATAGCTCACATTTTCATAGTGTTCCAAGGCCGACAAGCACGTTCCCCCCGTGAGAGCAAGTACCATCACTGCATTACAGAAAATGAAAGTAAAGGCTTCAGATGGGAAATGACTGGCTGATGGCTGCTCCAGTCAGCCAGTGTCACATTTTGTGACTTCACTTTGTCTTGTGGCCCTTTAAAGGGCTGTTTTACGAACTGGGCCTCTCTAAATGGGAGGAGGCCAGCTGCTCAGATGACCGGAGAAGTCACATGTGGCTCGCACTCAAAGCCTTCCACCTCCACAGCCTCTCACACACCCAGACTCATCTTTACTCACACAGTCACCAGCCTCATTCAAGATAGCAAGAGGGACTTATGTAAGAGCTATGATTTCACTGGTTTATGGAGCTCCAGGTGAGGAAACCACTTAAACAAATGTAGGTCAGCATTTTCTCTGGAATTTATAGTCATGTACCAAGAGGGTGGGGTAACCTGCTCAGCATCAAACAGTCAAGCAGGACTTGAACCCAGGTCTTCCTGGCTTTGAGGACAGCTCTCTGACCACACCACACTGCCCCTCAAAATGGTCCATCTATTACTTTATTAATGCACTCATTAGGTGAAGGAGAAATGTCTTGGAATCTAAAATTTCAAGAAATAAGTATAATAAAAAATGAAGGGAAAAATACATATACGTGTATGCTGTGAGGAAAAATGAGATAACATTGGCAAAACTTTGCAAACCTCAAAGCGCTTATGATTATTTGTTGTTGTTATCGTTACTGAGGGATATTAATTGATGATAAAATCCCCCAAAGAGTAAGTGTAAATGGACCATAGCATAAAACCTTGGTAGCAGAAGACATCATCAGGTTCATGTAAGAATACAGAAGGAGGGGGGCTGGTCATAGAGGAAGAGGGAACATAACAAACTGAAAGCTTTAATGTGCACTAGGATCCATGAACTACCAAAAGGCCTTGAGGAGTCTTCCTGCACACACAGTGCAAGTTTTATAGAGGCTCTGCTGGAGGACATGGACAAGAATCACACAGGATTAACGTGCTGGGTGGTGATTCACACAGCGCAGGAAATAACTAAATCAATGAAATTAATTATCCTTTAAACAATGGATGTATAGAAAACTGTTTTCTGGGCACTGACATTTCTAGGGGTCTTAATTATGATTATTTGATCATTTTTCTGTCCTGCCAAGACTCTTCCTAAAAACCCTTTTGGGTTTTTCTTGGCAAAGATACTGGAGTGGTTTTGCCATTTCCTTCTCCAGCTAATTTTACAGATGAGGAAACTAAAGTAAACAAGGTTAAGTGACTTGCTCAGGGTCACACAGCTAGTAAGTGTCTGAGGCTAGATTTGAACTCAGGAAGAGGAATTTTCCAGGTTCGGCACTCTATCCACTGCACCATCTATCATGATTACTTACTCGATATAGGAATTTCATCTTTTACCTGAAATGTGTGCTCAGTATGAAGAAAAAACAAATCAGGTACTCTTACTTTGAATGTCTAGTTTAAATAAACAGAACATTAATACAGTATATTGCACTGCCAGAGGTATGAGAGCCTCACATACATACTTGATAATTTTATTAACAAGCAAATGGAAAATACTTTTACTGTTAAAAACTAAAATATAAAGGACACAATTTGATTCTAAGGCAGAGGGCAGTTACCAGTGGAAAGCCCTAAGCAAGAAATGCCACAATAATGAGGTTACTAACCTTGCTTCTACATGTCCATGTTGCTAGGCAACAAGCACAACAGTACTGCTGCAGGAGGCATCTATGCATTAACAGATGCATTAACCATAACATTTTTTGCAGAAAAAATTTCTTGCTCATTAATGATAAAAACCAATGCAAATATAATCTTTGCATAATTCCATCCTGTGCTTTTATCACAAAAAAGGGAAATATTTGTTTCTCTGAAGCAATTCTGATTTGTTTTAATGGTTTGTTCTTATTGGAAAAAGCCTTGACTAGATTAAAAACATCTCCAATTATTAAATAAATAGGAAAAATCGTTGCATATGTAATGTAGACATATAAAAATTACTGAAATAATTTTGAATTCTTGACAAAATGTCATTTCTTAACAAAATGATACTCATTTTCTACATATAACATTTTAGCTAAATAAAGTATAGTTTAAAAATTGTCTTAAAATATTGAATAATATCTTTTTATAAAATTTATAACTTACAGTTGCAACACTACACTTAAAAAAATATTTACATTTTTATTATCTGGTTACTTTAAAAACTATTTTTTTTTCCAGGAATCATCATGTATTTGTGCTGATCCATTAAGAAAAAATACTTTATTGACCAGGTGAGCACACATTTGCAAGTTAGACAGTCAATGTTAGGGGTACTGAGTGTGACCATGAATAAAAGGAAGTTAACTGACCCACATTAAGATTAAATTGGACTGGCTTCATTATCATCATCTTCTATGGGTGGAACAAACTCATCAGACTTGAAAATTCAAATGCTATATGTCATAATCAATCAGGTGATTTGTGTGTAAGCGCATATATATGATAAAATTGCGAACAGAAGAATGTTCCTTGTTTAATTTTCTTATGTACAATTATTTTTGTTATTAACTTTTAAATGAATTAAGTAATGTGGAAAGTTAAGAATTAAACAAAAAAACAAACCACAGACTAATAAAGAAACAAATATTTCCCTTTATTTGATTATCTTACAACTACTTATGTGACACTCAAAAAGAACAATTTACAGGTGCATAGAAAGGAATTATTTAAGTATACTGAGTAGTAAAACATATATGCATATCTTGGAGGGAAAAGTCACTTCAACCCCAAGTGAATTTATCAGGGATTATAACAGTATATTTTAAATGAATTAGCATCAGTTAAAAATCAGAATTTTTATGATAATAAGAAGTTTTTAAAAAATCAATGTGTTCGCCTTACTCCTTTGCCAGCTGCACACCGGAAGGCTTTGCTCCAATAGGTATCCCATATTTGTGTAAAGTGTTAATCAAAATCTCCCTCATATCACTGTTGTAGGAATCAAAGTCAAACACATTTCTTACCACATTGGCAAGTCCTTCAGTGGGAAATTTCTGTATTAAGAAAAAAAAAACATTTCTTAGATGTACGGTTAAACTCTAGTATATAATAAAACTCAAAAACGGTAACAACTAACAGTACATTTAAAATAGTGGGCAGGACAGAAACTCAATCTAAGTAAGTAAAAGTTTAGAAATAGAAATAAAAATCTTATAATTTAGATAGGTACTATTTTATCATATTTGATATTCACTTAGGTGACCAGAGTACTACTTTTTCAAAAAAGACTTGTTTCTAATTTTGGAGTTAGCAGCTCCATCACACAAAATAAATTATTTCTCTCATCCAAATGCTCAATGACTTGGAAATCAATACTTCCTGAAACATTCTAGCTTTAAAGCTTCAGGAAAGGTGGTATAAAAGCATGGTAGACAGAGTAGAATATTTAAGCGGAAGTGTTCCACATCAAAAAACTTACTCTGCACGACACATGGGGCGATGCAAAAAGATTACACAAGACACAGATCCAGTTCTCATGTAGTTCATGATAAGTACTAAACAAAATCACATGACTACCATATATAACAGAAAAAAAGAGAATAAAGAAAAAAGAACAACACAGAAGGGTGGAAGAAACAAGAGGAAAGGGATGGGGCAAGCTGAGGCAGAAATACAGAGGAGTTAGAAAAAAGGAGACCATGAAATGAGAAGAGAGAGGATAATGTCTGGAGGTGATGGAAAATGACAACGTTTTAGTGTTTATCTATTTACTGTATAAATGATGAAAAGCATTTCTTTAGCTGACTTTAAAACACCAAGTAGTTTTGAAATATTTTAATAAAACATAAAGAGTAAGTGAACTAAAACTGCTCCATTATATTCTCCAGTCAGGAATATAAAAATCCAAGAGTCTTCATTTTTGTATCTTAATCACAATGTTTTACGAATGAGAAATCAGAAGAACAATGCTAAATGAAACAGGAGGGGACTGAGTGTGAGTGGTTAGATCAGCAGGAGAGAAAAGAAAGTCATTTCATGGAAGCCAAAGGAGGAAAGACTATCAAAAAGACTGCAAAAAGTTAAGAATGCATGACTGAAAAAACACTGCTGAACTTCGCAAAAAAAATTACTACACAACCAAAGGATAAATTCCCTTTGGGATATGCTGATTTTGAGGTGCAGGTGGGATGTCCAGCAAGTCACTCAGCATGGAAGCCTGGAGTTCAGGGGAGAGCCTGGAGTTATGTATACAAATTCCAAATAACTGAAGATATAGGAAGAGTAGATGAGATACAGAAAAACAGAAAAGGGTTGATGACAGAGGTCTGAGGGCATCCCATCCTTGGAGAGTAGGAAGAGGGATGAACCACAGGAGGAGACTGAGTGTGGGTGGTTAGATCAGCAGGAGAGAAAAGAAAGTCATTTCATGGAAGCCAAAAAAAAGGGTAGTCCACAATATCAAATACTGCAAAAAGTCAGAGCGCATGACTGAAAACCACTGCTGTATTTTGCAATGACAGGTGAAGAATCAGTGGGGAACAGCACTGGGGGCTTTTCAATGCAGCCTCACTCTGGGGGAAAGTGGGGAAGGGCTGTGGAGCAGGATGAGGAGATGCAAACAATGATGAGCACAAAGAGCTCTTTACAAAGTTCATCAGTGAAAAGCAGCAGAGATGGAGGACCACTGAATTGGTTAAATTTCACTTTGTTGAGCCTCACACTTTCTCATGACAAGAAGCGTCCATCACCCAGATGTTTGTTTGCACAAGACTGTGAGATTTTTCTGCAGCTGTCTTCAATCTCTCCCTGTCATATCTCTGCCAGGCCCCATGGAGTCATGTCACTTGTCTATTTAAAAGCCTGCCATGGCTCATGACTGAATTGTGAGGGAAATTCAAAACCCTCTTCCTGGTGTTCCAGGCCCCTGTAATCTTTCCTCACCTTAGCTCCCTGCCCCGCAACCCCACAACAGACATCTGTTATGATGCCTTTACTCAGGTTGCTACTTAGGCCTGCCATGTCCTCCTTTCTTTCTTCAGAATTGCTATCATTTAAAATCCAACCCAAATGTCACCTCCTCCATGAAACCTAGGATGTCTCAGATCAGTAACTATCTTTCCCTTCAGAATGCAAAAGTAACATTTTGTTTAGCAACTGCCTAATGCATTTATCATATTATTTAGTGAAATTTTTATCTCTCTCCTCATTACTAGATCATAAATTCCACAAAATGAGGGACAGTGGCTTATGTCAACTATGTACACTCCCCATCCTCTGGCAGTGTCCAAGGCCTACCTGAGTTCTGCACGAAGAAGGTGCTTAGTAAATTCTTGTTGACTGCTGAATGTTTACTGTTCCTAATTCAGAGATGTACTTGCTTGTTCCCTCCTTCTTTTTCCTATCTCTAAGCCTGCTCTTTATCCATAACAAAATTTTCCAGAATCCCAAGGAAATGCTTAAAAAGACTAATGCCCTTTGATATGAAGCCTTATCAAAAGTTTTCTGAAACTGAAATAAATGGCATATACTAGTGCCCCACGGTACTTTATTCTAGGCCACACGAGATCCCTGTCTGATATACTTAAATAAGAACTTGAAAGAATCAGAAGGAAAACAGATGTAAATTTTGCAATATGAAACAGGACTGAAAGTTTTCCAATTCCGCAAAGACTTATGCCATACCTGTAAGTGTTTGACTATGTTGACAACTTCTCTGGTGGAATATGGATAGTTAATAATTCCCTGATCTGCTAGGTGCCTCAATTCTCCAAATGCAGCAACAAGCTTCTGAAGGACTGGCTCCGGAACATTTGGCCCGTATTGTCTGAGCATCTCAAGTTCAGATTGTGGTTTAGGATTATCAACTGCATGGCAGCTAAAAATGTCACCTGGGGATGAAGGCAAACACATGATAAGTAACTAACCCATTTTGATGATAAGAAAAAAAGGTAATGACCTAATAAATGACCCAAAGTAAAGGGGAAATAAATATAATTGTTCCCTTTTGTTTGATTCATATATGTAAAATGGAAAAACAGTATCTTTCTCTCGATCTATGAATCAATCGATTGACCTATGTATTTATTTTTTACTTTATCAAAGATCACACTGATTTCAATTTCAATATATGTATGATAGCCAGAGTTCCTTTTGGTTAGACTTTAGAGCATCAACAGTACAAACTTTAGAGAGACTCCATGAAGTCTTATCTAATTATGTAGGGTCACAACATTACCCTTCTCAATCTGGGCTTACTCTATCAATTATTTTCTATTTTATACATTTTGGCATCTTATTACTGCTGTACTTTATAACTACTACTATTTAAAAGGCATATGTCTTGTCTCCCTAATTAGACTCATTTTAAAGGTAAGCATCTTGTTCCTTTCTCTGTCCTCCACAGCATAAAGTAAGACTTGGACCAGGCTAAAGGAGATTTTTCATCACAGACCTGAACAATATCTCATATAACATAGGCCAAAGACATAACAGGTTCAGGACTTATTAGTTGAAGAGCTCTGGGCCTCAATCAGAATTAGGATTCCGTTCTAGAGTAAACTCATGAGTTGTAGATACCTTGGGAGCAAGGCTAAACCAGTTAGAGAGAAGTACTGGCTTTATAATATTTCCCCATGAGACTAAGAAATTGGTATAATATGGCACCTTTCAAGATAATAGTGGCATTCAAACAAGTTTAGCTGAGAAGATCAGGCAAAAAGCCATTCATTTCACTGTATATTATTCCATGTTGGGCCATTATCAGCTATATTACTTAGTCCCTATTCCCCAGGAAGGCAAAGCAATTTACCTAATGTGCCAAAAAAATCGTTGCCCAGAAAAGGAAATCCAGGTCTGTTGGCCAGGACAATCATTCTAAAATCAGGGTGAATCACTATAACATTTTCTCTTCCATTCACATTAGCAGCACCTGGCGGGAAGAAAGTATTTTTAAATCTTTCTAAATGCATTATTTATTGATGGTTAGCAATCTTCCTTGGAACAAAGAGATATATCTTTAAATTTAAATAAAAAAAAAATAAAAAAAAAGATAACATGAACTGGCATATTGTTTAATTGCCAAACACTCCAGGAGATGTGCTAGTTATAAACTGGTTTCAGAAAATGATAGACCATAAAAATCTACACCTTGAGCAATAATTTCCAACATGACATGAGGTGAATGACTTTGTATTGTATGCACTAAAACTAACATTGTAGCCTGCTTTTTACTTAAAGACAATGAAAATGGTTCTGAAAAAGGCATCTAATCCATGATACTGCCAAATCTGATTTATAAAATCAATTCCTGGCTTAAAGCAAAATATTCCTAAAAAGGTACATTTTGTGATTTGACTCAAATCCTAGAGTGGTGAACTTTAATTTCATCTACAGTGTCAGTTATATAAAATCAATGGAATCCTGTTTTTATACAGTTTATTGTTACATGAATTTGGATATACCATAGATTAATTTGTCCATTCTGGAAAATGACTAGGATACACAACTAGAAACAAAATTAGATACAGTAAAAACAGCTTTACAGACTATGGTCAGTCTAGGACAAGGGTGAGGAACCTCTGGCCTGGAGACCATATGTGGCCCTCTAGGTCCTCAAGTGGGGCCCTCTGACTGAATCTAAACTTCACAGAACAAATCCTCTTAATAAAAAGATTTGTTCTGTAAAACTTGGACTCCATTAAAAGGCCAGACCCAAGGAACTAGAAGGCCACATGTGGCCTCAAGGACATAGGTTCCCCACCCCTGGTCTAGGAGGTAGATGTTAGTCTCCTCCCTAAACCCTGCAGTGACCAAGGAGTACAGCAGTAGCTGCACTTCTTGCAATAAGTGTCTTGATTGGTTGAGGCTGTGAGACTAGCTTATAGTGAAAAGGGATCACACTTCATTTTTGGAGTGATATAGCTGAGGATTCAGTTAAGTTCCAGACTTTGTTCTGGTGGTGAGTGGGAAATGATGGTCATTGAGACTTGAGGAACATGCCTCTAGACCATAGGTTTTGCCTCAGTGTTCTCAAGTATTCTAGTGTAGGGGGGCACATGGAAAACCTTGAGATTTCAAGGAAATCTTGATTTGTGTTGGTATTTTACATGTGGGACTCCTCTGTCACCCCTAGGTCTTACCCAATAGTGCATTAGAAACAGGTTCAAAAGCATGAAACTCCACACAATTTTCAGAGAATTCCACAACTTCCAAAATTTTAAGAACATCTGCTCTAGGTACAGAACATATAATCAGAAGGGCAGGCAACTCTATTATTGACACTTTCTTTTGACATTTCTTTTACGCTGGTTGTTGTGGCCCAGAAAGCATTTTTAAAAGCAACATTGAGGGAAGCCAACGAAAACCCTAAATCAAAAACTTATTTACTGTTGAAAGCATTTTGACATTGAAATGCTAACAAAGATTAATCTTAAAGATTGTTATTTTCTTGTGCTCAGAGATGTTGGCACACATCACCTTCCTCAGGTTTAAAAGCTACTCTGCTTTATTTAGATGTCCTTTTCACCCACTAAAGATTAATAGATTACTTATAAATTGTCTCTTATTTTCTGTATGCATTGCTTTTGACTATCTGCTTTCAAAAAAAAATCAGATATGAATGTTCAAGCCTTTTCAGGAAGCAAAACTAGAATAAAGTAGCAAAAAGGAGCCATGAAATTTATCAATGCACTATCCTTGGCGAGCCTGAATTTTCCCAGGGATTAAACAGGGCTAATAAAACTGTTAAAGAGCAATGAATACTGTCAGATTAGGGAATGAAAAAATTATATGCAAGATATTTTTCTATAAAAATCCTAATAGTCATTAAAGTCAATGATATATAACAGGGAAGGACACAGCAGCATGACTAAGCCAAAAGAATCGGTAATTCCAAAGCAACTTTCACATGGCATAAAAGAGTCATTTTATTTGCCTGTGCTATGCTCAAGCTGATGTTAAAATGTTTTAATTTTCAACAGGATACTAATAGAAGAATATTGGTGGACACCTAAAATTAAAAATCTGCTACAGGCAATATATAAAGGAAATAATCCATACAGATATCTGAGAGATGGCTATATAACATTCTTTAGTTCTTTAAGGCTTACAAATCACTTTTCCTGAGGGAGGGAGAACAAGTCTTACTAATTCTACAAATGCAGAAACTGAGGCTCATTAAACAATTTTCTGATGGTCACTGAGCAAATAAGTAGAAAAGGCAGGAGAAATGGTCTCCTGCTTTGAAATACAACATTCAAACTAAAACTGATGGGGGTCCCCCCCTTTTAACAGGGGGGTAAATTTGTAAAGACGATCCCCAGTTATAGACACAAAACTGGCATGGTAGCCTTGGGAGAACTGTTAATCCAGATTGCTATTTAGCATGCCATGAATCACTGTTTTGCAACTCTCCTTCTGCCTGAAGTTACAGGGCTCAAACACTTCTTAAGTGCACTGGTAACTAAAATTTTGTTTGCTTAGCTTTTTTAAATGTTATTTATTTTTTAATATTTCTTTAAAATTTTTGACAACTTTTTGATATCCTTAAATGATATCCTTTGATATCTCCAAATACATCTCTCCCAAACTCAGCAAGCAATCCCTTGTAACACAGCTTTCCTGCCTTATATCATGACGCTTGTATATAACTGCCCAGTTTGTGAACTGGTAATTTAAAGTCCCCAAGTCACACAAACAAAAAAGAAACCCTGACAGCTCTTTGAAAAATGATCCTATCCATTCACCTTTATCAAAGATAAAGAAAAGTCTTTTTCTAATACTTACTTGCAACAATTCTTCGCCCGTCTGCTAGAATCATTTCTCCATTTTCTACAAGAGTTTTTAAAATACAGGTAACATTTGTTGGGGCTTTGTCTGCCTCATCTACAACCAAAATATATCCCATCTTGACTGCTTTCACCTGGAATACAGCAAAATCATCACAAACCAAAGGTTCAAATCAAACAACACTGCAACTGAACAAATGATTGTTCCGGAATCATAATAACTCATTGTGTATCAATGATTTGTCCAATGTCAAAGATGAAAATAAAAGTTATGAACCTCTACTAAAAGACTGCAAAGCTACAACCCACAATAGCAATCAGATTTTCTCCTTTAAGATCCAAGGAAATCCTGGGTTTTTTCCTCCTAATACTAGGAATGCCTAGCAAAGTTTCAAACTCCCCAGGACAGCCTATTACTACCAACCCAAACTCAATAAACATCAGAAAAAGTAAACTACATGAACTTTAATAAAAAGTGAAAATGCCCAGCTCAGCGTTCAGGCACTTTTCAGACTTTTGATTACATTAAAGTAGTAAAATTACAATTATTTCCAAGTTTCAACTGCAACAGGAAGTACAGGTAAGGAACACTGCATATATCAGACTTTTCTGATGTGTTGGTGAGTTTGGCTGAACCCTTCCTCCCACAATATTTTCTTTCTTTCTTTTTAAAAAATAAGAAATGGCTTTCTGGGAGGGGACAGGGAAAAGAGATTTTGGAAAACCGAGGTAATATAAAAAAATTGACTGTTTCTAGGGTTAGCACAGGGAAGCAAGAGAAGTTGAGCATCCACAATAGGGCTAAGATTCTGCAAAGCCTGACTTCACTGCTGGAATAAAAGCCTGAAGATGCTCAGAATTCTTCAGGTGATTCATAAAATGGTAAAAAATGAAGCAGGAGCAGCATGAACTGGCTGACAATAAAATTCTCCCCATTTCACTTATCTTCCTCTACTAATTAGATTCTAAAAACAGTTGATTTTACCTAGATCATTTCATAAGGAAGGGATAAGAAAAGTACATCAGTGCATGATTCGGAGGCTGAATTGACTTTACACGAAATCATCTTACTGTGTGCTTGTAGGGGAGTAGTAAAAATACTGGGGAAAAAGCAAGCATCAATATATAATATTCCCAGAACCAATTTATCATTTTAAAATTCAAAATATTTAATATTTCAATTAAAGTATATCTACATGATGAATCAAAAATAAATGATTTAAAAATGGGGAAGGGGGAGGTATGAGAAAACCCTTTTCTTTCTCCTGAATTTTTATGATGTACTCCACAACTTCACATCCTAGCCTTTAGTTTTCCATTGTGGACTGGCAAAGGTAGAGGGTGTGAGGGAAATTTAATGTGATTCCAAGAGATCCCAATCTTGTCAGTTAGCTGACTCTGCTTTAGAGAGAACTCTAAGAGGATTTATACCTTCAAAAATGGCTCCTGGAGCTCACTCTTTCACACATGACAACTCATATAGACCATTCTTGGCTTGCCCAAAATCTTCTAGAGCTGGGTAAAGATAGAGCTAAACTTCTAGAGGCAATGTGGTCGATGAAGAAACTGAATCACAGAGAGACAGCTGGGGGCATAGTGGACAGACTGCTGGACTTGGAGTCAGGAAGACCTGGGTTCAAATTCTATTTCAGGTACTAATTAGCTCTACGTTTACATACAAGGAGGAAGAAAAACGGAACAAGTATTTTTATAGTACCTAACTGTGTGCCAGGCCCTGTGCTAAGAGACTTTACAAATATTATCTTACTTGATTTTCACAATTGCTCTGGCAGGTAGTGTTATTATCATCCCGTTTCACAGTGGAGGAAATTGAGGCAAACAGAGGTTTGTGATTTGTCCGGGTCATAGAGCTAGTATCTGAGGCCACATTTGAACTCAGGTCTTCCTAATTTCTGGCCCAGCATTCTATCCACTGTGCCACCAGCTGCCTCTCTATTATCCAGTTTCTTCATGTATAAATGAAGCTAATAACACCAGTAACACCTATCTTGTAAGACTGTTGTTTGGGCATAAATGGTATAATGTATACATCATCATTGTTAGACCGTCTTGGGCTCCCTGGGATTCCTCAGGCTAGGTCTATTTATTTCTTCCCCTCACTAGAAGTATGGCTTAAGCTTTAACACCCCAGGCCCAAAGAGGGTGGTAAGGACTAAACCTTTGAGTTGGAAAGCTGTGGTCTGGTAGGTGTACTGGATTTAGAGTTCAGAAGACCTGGGTTGCAGCACCCAGCACCAGACTTGTCATTTCTCTAGCTGCATGATCTTTGGCAGTTCACTTAGCATTTCTCAATCTCAGTTTTCTCATTTATAAAATGGAAATAACATAACTTGCACTCTTTACCTCCCAGGTTTCTTATGAAAATCAAACTAGATAATGAATGACAAGTTCTTCCTAATTGTCAGCAATTATCAGCATTACCACTATTACATTAGAAACAGGGGCAAGGGGTGGGGGCCCTGCTGACTCAATACTGACTTAGGAAAACACAAATTAACATTATCTATGTTGTTTTGTATTTGTCAAACATTTCCCAATGACATTGTAATCTGGCCCTGAGCTGCCAGGGCGTTTGACATTTCCAGTTGCTGGCTGGTCAGAGTTTAATACTTCTGCCCGATACTATCCTGGACCTATGATTTCACTGGTATAAGGAATTCCTGGGTGAGAAAACTCCCTCTCCCAATGCAGGGTCCAGTCTGTCTCTGTACCTTGTAAACTGGCAGGCTCTCAGAGTGGTTGGGTGACTTGCCTGGCATCACACAGCCAGTATGTGACAACTCTTTATAGAGGATACCACAGGTGCCAAAATCAAATACAAAGGGGTAGTGGGGTGGGGGCCCTACTGAGTCAATACTGACTTAGGAAAACACAAATTAACATTATTTATGTTGTCATGTATTTGTCAAACATTTCCCAATGACACTGTAATCTGGCCCTGAGCTGCCTGGAGTTTGACATTTCCAGTTGCTGGCTGGTCAGAGTTTAATACTTCTGCCCGATACTATCCATGAAACCATGTGGCCTCTTTTATTTTTATTATATCAATGGGGGAAGATCACCACTTAGCATTCACCATGAGACAGGAAAAACAGAACAAATACAAATTCTTTTTTCAGGTTTAGCATTTACATATCTGCTCTCAAAACTGACATAGTAATAAGGAATTTCCAGATTTAAAATGGAGGCTGAACCCTTCCCAAAGGCTAAATGGCAGTTATCATTCTGAAAACAATTTTTAAAAATATCCACTCATGATTGAAATACTCACCAATGGAGAGTCTTCATACACAATATGACCATCTTTTACAGAAGGCTGAAGAGTAAGTGTTTGTACAGTTGTATCCCTAAAATTAAACCAAACACATAATGACAACTGAAATAAAATGCTTTTTTGATATCAAATACAACAGAAAAAATTAACACTTGTTCCTTCCTGGTAATCTTGAGCAACAGGGAGAAAAGCTTGTTTCTTGATAGTAAAGCAAGATAAACAAAAATTATCGACTGAAATATCCTATTTTTAAGAGTTGACAATACTGTTCGGGAGGATCAGAAGCCATAAAGTGACCTGGTTTAGGGGTTTACAGGTATAATAAGGTTCAGTAGGTCACTCACATAGAGACCTTTGATATTGTTAATATACCCTTGAGATTCTTGGAGACTACTATCATCCTGGGAAGCAGTCTAGCTTCTTACCCCAGAACATCCTTCTGCCCTTGTGGCTTCCTTCTCCCATTGATGAGTTCTTCCTGGAATGTCCATTTTGAGAAAGGGTTCTCGCCAACCATCCTTAATTCCCTCCTGGATCTGCTGCTAACTCTCCAGACTTTGACACCACATCCCATTTGCTTTATTGCTCTGGAACATCCTTTCATCCTTGGGACCCTTTTTTTTCTATTGCTGAGTTCCTCCATGGACCTCCTTTTTGGAAAGGAGACCAGGTAGCCCTTTTTTTCCTTCTTTGCTCTGATTCTTATGTTTTAGACTTTGCCACTATGCCAATCCCTTTCCTGTTCCTCACCTTTACAATGTTTCAGGTTCTTTTTGTGTTATCTTTCTCCATTAGAATGTCAGTTCCATGAGGGCAGAGATAATCTTGCTTTTATCTTGTATTTGTATCCACAGCACTTAGCTGAGGTTCTGGCACACAGTAAAAGCTTAATAAATGCTTGTTGCCCTCCTGTTGCCTGAAGCACTTTTATTGTTCAGTTGTGTTTGACTCTTTGTGATCCCACATGGGGTTTTCTTGGCAAAGATACTGGAGTAGTTTGCCATTTCCTTCTCCAGCTCATTTTACAGATGAGGAAACTGAGGCAGACAGGTGACTGGGCAAATGACTTGCCCAAGCTCATGTAGATTGGAGCTCAGGAAGATGAGTCTTCCTGACTCCAGGCCCAGGGCTCTCTCCATTATGCCACTTAGCTGCCCTGCCTGAAGCACTTAGGAAAGACTAAAGAACTCTCCCTCCTAAGTAACTGATAGTTAAGTGCCTTTGGAGAAGAAACCTGTGAAAGATTCAACATTCAATAGCTTTTGAAGAAAGGTTCTGTGGAAGAAACACTCTGTGGAGACAATGATCTCAGAATTCCTAACAGGACCTTAGTGAGTTTAATTGTCTTTCATTTCTGATGAGAACTGAGGAGAAGAGCAGATAACTAACATTACTGAGAAAAACGTTATTTTGAGAGAAACTGAATTAACTAACAAATTGATCTGTTGGACTGTGGTTCCAGTGTTTTGGAGGAACTGGTAGGTGGTGATGGGCAAGAGAAATTTTTAGTCAGCAACTTCTTTCTTCTGCTTTCCCAGGGCACAGAGGTGACTTTGTCTGTGAGTTCCACTGGAGCCAATACATCAGATAAATATTCACCTATATTTCTGCATTACTGATTACTATTAATGAATTATATGGCCAGCATTGTTAATATGTATTTAAACTGTTAAGTTCAGGGTATGAGAGGGGAAGAGGAGGGACAGCCTATTCAAGATGAGATTTCCCTGGTCCTCTTGGGGTAGGGACTGAAGCTAATTGATTAAACAAATAATTAATTAATGATAGTGATTTTACATTTAAAGTAATTCAAAAGATAACTATAACTTTTATTCTTGGACTGGCCTTTGACCTCGGCAAGAGAAAACTGACATAAGGGAATGACTATCTGTGGGCAGTACTGGGAGGCAGTCAGCTTTTCCTAGGAGCTCCTGAGAGGCATATCTCACCTGTCTCAGGCCATTTGCATACCCCACAAGTGGGGTACATAGGTCCTTGGCTTCACTTTCCTTCAGTTCCCTACCTTTAGGTCAGTTCACAGATCAATATAATTTTATCAGAGTAAGTGATTAGAGGAAAATAATAATTGAATTTTAAATAAGCTGATTTTTCTGGTAGTCAATAATATTCTCAAATAAAATATCCTGAAAATAATGAAGTCTTTTCCTAGATTAAGGGTCCTTATTAGAAACTTTTACAGCACTGTATGGGATACCCTCAGAGGTCTTTAAAGCAGAGTAATTTTTCCTATCTATTAAATTGTCTAGACATCCAAATTTGTCTCGTAGACCAATTTATACCTCCAATCTCTCTCTCACATTTGTTTTTGTGCTATAAGTACTCTAGTGCAGGTTATCTTGAGTAGACCGTTGTAACAGCCTCCTCACTGGTCTTCCAAACTTCATTTTACTTCCTACAATATCTACCATCCACACTGATGCCTTAGAAGCAATCTTCTTAATGAATGGTTTAAATCATGTTACTTCTCTATATTTCTACTTCATATTAAAGAAAATATAAACTCTTCACCTTGGCCTTCAAAAGCCCTATGAAATTGAACTCCAGCCATATTTCATCTTACTCTCCTTCATACAGTCTGTGTTCTATGCTATTTGACTCTTCCATACTTTTCCCTTTTCCTGTCATGCCCTAATCCATTTCTTAGGGATTCCTCATATTATCTTTCAATCATGAATGGACCTTTTCACATAACACCTCCATTTGTTGATGTCCCACATTTCTTGCAAGGTCAAATTCACATGCTAATTCCTTCATGAAGTGGTCATTAACCCCTTCAAGGTTTTCTCCCTGCCTCAGATTTCTCCTAACACTCTACCTAGACTTCTTTAGACCTATATTGCTCTGCCCTGTACAGCAGTTATTTGTATACCTGTCTTCCCCACTTAGTCTATATAAGCTCTGGGAGAGTAGGGTCTATGTTAGAGCCATCTTTGTAGGGCCGGCATCTAGAACAGTGCCTTGTACATTCTAGGTGTTTAATACATGGTTGTTAAATTTAAGTAAGTCATTTCACAGAATACATGGCTTAATCATCAGTGAATTCCACAGAGAGTTATGAAGGGGCATTCTGTATATAACATTTTTTTTCATGTATGTGTGTTTTTTAATTTATTTTTTCTCAATTACATGTAAAATTCTTAAAAAAAACATTTTTAAAATTTTGAGTTCCATATTCTCTCCTCCCCTTCCCTACTCCTATGTTCAGAAGGCAAGCAATTTGATATAGATTATATATACATGACATCATACAAAACATATTTCCATATTAGCCATGTTGCAAAAGAAAACAGACCAGAAAAAAAAGCAGGCAAGAAAAAAAAGTATGCCTCAACTTGCATTCATACTCTCTCAGGTCTCTCTGCAGAAGGATAGCATTTTTCATCACAATTTCTTTGGAATTGTCTTGGATCATTGTATTGCTGAGAATAGCTGCGTCATTCACATTTGATCATAGTACAATATTGCCTTTACTTTGTATGATGTTTTCCTGGTTCTGCTTACTTCACTCTGCATCAGTTCATATAACTTTTCCCAGTTTTTTCTGAAAGTAGCATGTTCGTCATTTCTTATAGTGAAATAGTATTCCATCACGGTTATAAAACACAACTTGTTCAGCCATTCCCCAACTGATGTTGATCTATACCTAGTTTCTCCCAAACTGCTTTCCAGTTTTCTCAGCAATTTTTATCAAATAGTGAATTCCTGCCCCAAAAGCTCAGATTTTTGGATTTATCAAACTCTAGAATACTATGGTCATTTACTACTGTGTATTGTAAACCTAATCTATTCCACTGATCCACCACTCTTTTTCTTAGCCAGTACCAAATTGTCTTGATTATTACTTTGTAAGTAAGTTTGAGATCTGGTACTGCTATATCACCTTTCTTCACATAATTTTCACTGATTCCTTTGATATTCTTGATGTTTTGTTCTTCCAAATGAATTTTATTATTTTTTCTAGATCTATAAAATAATTTTTGATAGCTGACTGGTATGACACTGAATAAATAAATTCAGGCAGAATTGTCATTTTTATATTGACTCAGTCTACCCATGAGCAACTGATATTTCTCCAGCTGTTTAAATCTGACTTTATTTGTTTTGTTTTGTAATTATGTTCATATAGTTCCTGGGTGCATCTTGGCAGGTAGACTCCCAAGTATTTTATACTGTTTCCAGTTATTTTAAATAAAATTTCTCAGATGATTTATGTGGGTTTATTTTATATCCTGCAACTTTGCTTAAGTCGTTCATTATTTTAACTAGTTTTTTTAGTTAATTCTCTAAGTATATCATTGTATTGTCTGCAAAGAGGGGATAGCTTTGTTTTTTCATTAATTATTCTAATTTCTTCAATTTCTTTTTCTTTTCTTATTTCTACAGCTAGCACAATATTAGCACAATACTGAATAACAGTGGTGATAATGGGCATTCTTGCTTTAACTGAAAAAAATTCCTTTCCTATTAATTGGGACAATTTATATTTTTGTAAATATTCATCTCCACTAATTACTTTAATTAATCTTTATTGGTGGTGAATTCACCCTTTTCATTTTTGATACTGGTAATTTAGTTTTCTTTTTAAAATCAAATTAACCAATGGTTTTATTTATTAGTGCAATGGTTTTCTTACTTTCAAATATATTAATCTTTCCTTTAATTTTCTGGATTTCCAATTTGGTAGTTAATTGGGGAATTCTACTTTGTTCTTTTTCTACTTCTTTTAGTTGCATGTCCAATTCACTGATCTACTCTTTCTCTATTTTATTGATGTAAGCATTTAGAAATGTAAAATTTCTCCTAAGTGCTGCTTTGGATGTATCCCATAAACGTGGGTATGTTGTCTCCTTGTCATTCTCTTTAATGAAATTACTGATTGTTTCTGTGATTTGTTTTTTGACCCACTCATTCTTCAGGATTATTTAGCTTACAATTAATTTTAAATGTTTCCACAAATACTTTATTGAATATAATTTTCTCCAGAGGTCTATCATCTAACTTTTCAAGAATTCTATTTTTCTCCTTAACTTCTTTCTTATTAATTTTACGGTTAGATTTATCTATTTCTGAGAGGGGAAAGTTGAGGTCCCTCACTAATACAGTTTTACTATCTATTTCCCTGTCCTGTAATTCATTTAACTTTCCCTTTAAGAATTTGGATGCTATGCCATCTGATGCATATGTATATGTATATGTATGTATATATATATATATATATACACATATTCAGTATTGATATTACTTCGTTGTCTATGATACCTTTTAGAAAACTGTAGTTTCCCTGCTTATCTCTATTTTTGCTTTTACTTTGTCTAAGATTGAGATTGCTGCACCTGCTTTTTTAACCTCAGCTGAAGCCTAACAGATTCTGCTCCAGCCCCTTACCCTTACTCTGTATCTGTTTCAAATGTGTTTCTTGTAAACAACGTATTTTTGGATTGTGGGGTTTAATCCATTCAGCTATCTGTTTCCATTATAGCTAAGTCTATCCCATTCACATTTACAGTTATGATTACTTTGTATTTCCATCTATCCTATTCCCAACCCCCATCCCATTTATCCTTCTCTCTCTTTCCCTGTCCCTCCTCAAAAGACTTTTTTTTTTTTTGGCTTTTGACCACTGTCTCTCTTAACCCACTCTTCCTTCTATCAGTCCCCTCTTTTTCTTATCCCCTTCCCCTCCTACTTCCCTGTAGGGTAGGACAGATTTCTGCACCTGAGTGTGTATATTTTTCCCTCTATGAGCCAATTCCAAAGAGAGTAAGTGTTGCCCACCATGCCCCCCTCATCTTCCCCTCCATTTTCACACCTCTATTATATGAAATAATTTCTCATTCTTCCTTTACCTTCCCCCTTTTCCCAGTGCATCTTTCTTTCTCACCCTTTAATTGTACTTTTTTGAAATTATCTCTTCATAGTCAACTCATGTCTCTATGTATACTCCTTCTAACTGCCCTAATAATGATAAAGTTCTTAGGAGTTATAAGTATTACCTTCTCATGTAGGCATGTAAACAGTTTAATCTTATTGCATCCTTTATAATTTCTCTTTCATGTTTACCTTTTTAAAATTTTCTCCCCATTTCCCGGTTGCATGCAAAAACAATTTTTTGAGCATCTCTCCCCTCTTCCCTCCCCACCCACTCTCCCTAGGAAGGCAAGCAATTCAACATAGGCCACACATGTATCACTATGTAAAACACTTCCACCATATTCATGTTGTGAAAGACTAACTATATTTCCCTCCCTCCTATCCTGTCCCCCTTTATTCAATTTTCTTCCTTGACCCTGTCCCTTTGCAAAAGTGTTTGCTTTTGATTACTTTTTCCCCCATCTTCCCTCCCTTCTATCATCCCCCCTTTTTCATCCCCTTTCCCCTACTTTCCTGTGGGGTAAGATACCCAATTGAGTGTGTATGGTATTTCCTCCTCAAGTCAAATCCAATGAGAACAAGATTCACTCATTCCCCCTCACCTGTCCCCTCTTCTCTTCCAACAAACTGCTTTTTCTTGCCACTTTTATGTGAGATAATTTACCCCATTCTGTCTCTCCCTTTCTCCCTCTCTCAATATATTCCTCTCTCATACCTTAATTTGATTTTTTTTAGATATCATCCCTTCATATTCAACTCACCCTGTACCCTCTGTCTCTCTATATATGTATATTCCCTTCGGCCACCCTAATACTGAGGTCTCATGAATTATACACATCATCTTTTCATGTAGGAATGTAAACAAAACAGTTCAACTTTAGTAAGTCCCTTGTGATTTCTCTTTCTTGTTTACCTTTTCATGCTTCTCTTGATTCTTGTGTTGGAAAGTCAAATTTTCTATTCAGCTCTGGTCTTTTCACTGACAAAGCTTAAAATTCCTCTATTTTATGTAAAGTCCATATTTTACCTTTGAGCATTATACTCAGTTTTGCTGGGTAGGTGATTCTTGGTTTTAATCCTAGCTCCTTTGACCTCCAGAATATCATATTCCAAGCCCTTTGATATCTTAATGTAGAAGCTGCTAGATCTTGTATTATCCTGATTGTATTTCCACAATACTCAAATTCTTTCTTTCTAGCTGCTTGAAATACTTTCTCCTTGACCTGTGAGCTCTGGAATTCAACTACAATATTCCTAGGAGTTTTCCTTTTGGGATCTTTTTCAAGAGGCGATTAGTAGATTCTTTCCATTTCCATTTTACCCTCTGGTTCTGGAATATCAGGGCAGTTTTCCTTGATAATTTCTTGAAAGATGATGTCTGGGCTCTTTTTTTGATCATGGCTTTCAGGTAGTCCAATAATTTTTAAATTATCTCTCCTAGATCTATTTTCCAGGTCATTGGTTTTTCCAATGAGATATTTCACATTGTCTTCCATTTTTTTCATTCCTTTGGTTCTCTTTTATAATATCTTGATTTCTCATAAAGTCACTAGCTTCCACTTGCTCCAATCTAATTTTTAAAGTAGTATTTTCTTCAGTGGTCTTTTGGACCTCCTTTTCCATTTGGCTAATTCTGCCTTTCAAGGCATTCTTCTCCTCATTGGCTTTTTGGAGCTCTTTTGCCATTTGGGTTAGTCTATTTTTTAAGGTGTTATTTTCTTCAGTATTTTTTGGGGTCTCCTTTAACAAGTCATTGTCTTGTTTTTCATGATTTTCTTGCATCACTCTCATTTCTCTTCCTAATTTTTCCTCTACTTCTCTTACTTGCTTTTCCAAATCCTTTTTTGAGCTCTTCCATGGTCTGAGGCCAATTCATATTTTTCTTGGAAGCTTTTGATGTAGGCTCTGTGACTTTTTTGACTTCTTCTGTCCGTATGTTTTGATCTTCTTTGCCACCAAAAAAAGATTTTAAAGTCTGAGTCTGAATCTGAGTCCATTTTTGCTACGTGGTCATATTCCTACTTGAGCCTTGAGCTTTTTGTCAGGGTATGACTGCTTGTAGAGTAGAGAGCACTTTGTCCCAAGCTTTAGGGGCCGCACTGCTGTTTTCTGAGCTACTTCTACACAGCAAGCTCTGCCACACCAGCACTCCTCCTCCCCCAAGAACTGCCAACTAGGATCACGACCCAGATCCAAGCAGGGCAAAGCAGACTCTATACTCCCACTCTGATCTGCTACTTAATTCCTTCCACTGGGTGGGCCTGGGGCCAGAAGCAACCTCAGCTGGAGCTCTGGAAGCAGCTGCACAGCTGCATCACCTCCGCCACCCCCTGGGATGGGGCCGACTGCAAACTACTCTCACTCAAATCCAGCATTTTCCACTAACCTCTGTTGTCTTTGGCATTAGTGGGTTGAGAACTCTGGTAACTGCCACAGCATAATGATTCAGGGCCCTATGGCCTGTTCCGCCTGGCTCCTGGTCTGGCCCATGCTGGGCTGTGCTCCACTCCACTACCAGCTCTGTGTGATAGACTCTTCCCAACGACCATCCAGGCTGTCCTGGGCTGGAGCCCTGTTTCCCTCTGCTATTTTGTGGGTTCTGCAGCTCTAGAATTTGTTCAGAGCCATTTTTTACAAGTGTTTGGAGGGACCTGGGGGAGAGCTTAAGCAAGTCCCTCCTTTCCAGCTGCCATTATGGCTCTACCTCCCCCCCACACCCCCCACAATCCTAACTCCTGTACTTTCCAGAATATCAAGTTCCAAGCCATACAATCCTTTAATGTGGAAGCAGCTAAATCTTGTGTTATCCTGACTATGGCTCCCTGATATTTGAATTGTTTCTTTCTGGCTTCCTGCAATATTTTCTCCTTGATCTGGGAGGTCTGGAATTTGGCTATAATATTCCTGAGAGTTTTCATTTTGGGGTCTCTTTTAGGAAGTGACCACTGGATTCTTTCAATTTTTATTTTTCCCTTTGGTCCTGGGACATCAGGGCAGTTTTCTTTGATAATTTCTTGAAAGATCCATGTCTAGGCTCTTTTTTTAATCATGGCTTTCAGACAGTCCAATAAATTTTTTTTTTTGGAGGAGGAAAGGCAGGGCAATTGGGTTAAGTGACTTGCTGAAGGTCACACAGCTAGTAAGTGTGTCAAGTGTATGAGGCCAGATTTGAATTCAGGTCCTCCTGACTCCAGGGCTGGTGCTCTACTTGCTGCACCACCTAGCTGTCCCTACTGTGCCACCTCGTTGCCCCTCTAATAATTCTTAAATTATCTCTCTTGGATCTATTTTCTAGGTGTAAGAAATGGGAGGAGGGGTTTTGTTTCCACAGAACTGAAGGTGTACTTCCCCCCCTCCCCCACCCCTGCTTTAGCAGAAACCAGGCCTTAGGTCAGTCAGGTCAGAGGCTTGTACACATGCTTAAACGAGCCATTTGAGGAAAGCATGACGTAGGCAGTCAGGGGTACTAGAGAGGCCAAACTGGTTGAACCAGTTCAAGCTTATCAAGGGCCTGGTCTTGGTCCAGAGTCCAGGCCTACTGATTTGCATAATTTGCATATGTTAAAGAGGGAAGGTAGGGGAAATAAAGAATGTAGATTAATCCTAAACTCAGACAAGGAAAATCTAATTAACTTCGCTTTTGTTTCTGTATCCTTATTATCCTACCTATATAAACTGTATAACCTAGGAAAACTATGTAAAAAGTAAAGAATGTAAACTAACCATAACTGCAGCAGTAGTGGAGGGAATGGTTACCACCAGCCCCGCCTCCCCCTTCCTGCTGCTGTATCAATGTGAGCGTTCCCAGTGAGCACTACACCCGCTCCCTTGAGGAGCATAATAAATGCCTTCCTCTGCCCACTCTGGTTCTGAGTTCTTTGGGTGAGAATGGGCAAATCACATGGATCTTCCCAAGGTCATGGGAAAAGGAAAGCAATGAGCTGCAGAAGCACATCTCGGGCTAACTTCCTGACCCTGCCTTGGGGGGTCCTGTGATCCCCACTGCGGTGTTAAGAGGGCTACCACTCGGGATTTCCCTGGGGAACCCTGCGGTCTGCACAGCCTTCTTAAGGGGACATCACTTGGGACTTCTGGCCCTGTCTTGGGAGCCTTGTGATTTTACCGTCGTTCTAAGGGGCCATCACTTTGGTCCTCCTTAGGGTCTGACCCCTAGGAGGCCCTGTGATCCCCACAGATTAAGGGGGGCTACCACTTGGTCTTCCTCTGAGAGTCCTGCAGTCTGCACAGCCTTCCTTAGGGATTATCAACAGGGTTCTTCCTCAGGACTTTGGCCCTGCCTAGGAAGTCCAGTGATCCCCAAAACCGTGTTTCTCACAATTTGGGGAAGTCCAGTGATCCCCAAAACCATGTTTCTCACGTAGGTCAATTGTTTTTCCAATGAGATATTTCACATTTTCTTTTATTTTTTTCATTCTTTTGACTTTGTTTTATTATTTCTTGATGTCTCATAAAGCCAGTAACTTCTACTTGCCTAATTCTAATTTTTAAGTAATTATTTTCTTCAGTGAGCTTTTGTATCTTCTTTTCCACTTAGCCAATTCTGATTTTTAAGGAAGTGTTTTCTTCACTGAATTTTTATATATCTTTTTCCATTTGGCCAATTCTGATTTTCAAGGCATTCTTTTCTTCATTGGATTTTTGTGCCTCTTTAACCATTTGGTTTAGTGTGTTTCTAAGGTATTATTTTCTTTAAGTATTTTTTGTGCTTCCTTTACTAAGCTGTTGACTCTTTTTTCATGATTTTCTTGCATCACTCTCACTTCTCTTCCTAATTTTTCCTCTACCTCTTTTACTTGATTTTTAAAATTCTTTTTGAGTTATTCTATGGCCTAAGGCCAATTCTTATAGGAGTTTTGACTTTGTTGTCTTCTTCTATGTTTGTGTTTTGATTTTCTTTGTCACCATAGTAACTTTTTATACTCAGGCGCTTTTTCTGCCATTTGCTCATTTTCCAGCCTATTTCTTGACTTTTAACTCTCTGCTAAAGCGGGGCTCTGCTTTTGGTGTGGAGAGGGCACCATCCCAAATTTCAGGTTTTTTTGTGAAGCTGATCATAGCAATAATTCTGGGGACTTGTAAGTTTTTAGTTCTTCTAAGGTGGCATGATCTAGGGAGAGGTGTATTTACTACTCTCCTGTATTGTGTACTTGTCTTTGAGTAACCACAAGCACTTTTTTCCACCCTGGAACTGTGACCAAAGTTCCAGCTCCCTTGTGGCCACAAGCTCTTGTGTGCCAGAGCTCCTCCATGCCCTGGGACTCAGACCCAGAACTGCAGTCAAGATCCAACTATAGGCAATGCAACAGAGTCCTACCCCCAGTCCTAGGAAAGGGACCCCTGTAATATCCTTCAGACCAGTTGTCCAACTCCCTTACCATCTACAGGCTGAGAGATCCAGAATCTACCACTGCTGCCACTATTCAGTAGACCCCAAGGCCTGCTCCTGGTTTGCTAGGGCCAGGTCTGCACTGGCACAGTCTGCAGTAGACTATACTCCTCTCTCACCCTACCTACTTTCAAAGTTGTCTTGGTGTGGAAAATTGTTTCACTCCATCCTTTTGTGGGTTCTGCTGCTCTAGAATTTGTGCTGAGGTATTATTTGAGGGTACATGGAGAGATTTGAGGGAGGCCTCAGATGAGTCTCTGCCTTTTCTCTACCATCTTGGCTCCACCTCCACCTCCGAAGGCACAACATTTATTTCCTTTTTGGCACTCACATGGCCACCAGGCTTCAGTATCTCATCACCTCTTGCCTTGACTACTGCAATAGTCCTCCTAATTGATAGGCTCCTAACTGATTTCCCAGCTTCAAGTCTCTCCCCTTTCTAAACCTTCCTCCAAAGTACTACCAAAGTGATTTTCTTAAAGTTCAGGTCTGACCAAGTCACTCCTCTCCTCAACAGTCACCGGTGGGTTTCCAATTCCTATAGGACTAAATATAAATTTTTGTTGGTATTTGAAGCTCTTCAATACCAGACCCCATTCTATCTTTCCATTTTTATTAATACTATTGCCCTCACACACATTACAATCTAATTTAATCGGACTTCTTATTGCTTCTCACCCACAGTACACCATCTCCCATCTTTGTGTCTTTTTATGGCTGTCTCTGTCCTCCAACTCTTATTATTCCTCACTTTGTTCAAGACTGAGCTCAAGTGGTTTTTTTTATATAAAGCTCTTCCTGATCCACCCTCCACCCCAATTATCTTGTATTGTTTTTATCTGTAAACATGCTGTTTCTCCTTGTTAGACTGTAAGCTCCTAGAGAGCAGGGGCTGTTTGACTTTTGTATCCCCAGGACTTAGCACAGAACTTGACACACAGCTAGCACTTAATAAGTGCTTGATGACTGAATAAATGGCTAATTGACCCTTTAATGCTCTGTTCTCTCATAATCTTTCCAGCATCCTCAGTAAGAGGGAGGTATAATCAACAATTATATACACCCTTTCACTGACTTGCACTTTTAGCACTCCTGCTCCCTGTAAAGGCTATGAGAAAATTAAAAGCAACATTATTATGAAAAGGAGTTAGGAATGGCCTCTTCCTAGGTCAAGACATTTTCCTTCACAAAAGCAAAATCAATTGGACAGATTTTTAAAAATTCATGGCTAATTCACTGGTGTAGTGGAAAGAACACTGGGTTTGGAGTACAAGGTTCTAGATTAAAACTTCAGTTCCATTTCTTAATCCCTTTTGAATAATGTTGAACAAAATCACTTTAATGCTTTAGATCTCTATTTATTTGTAAGATGAGGGGTTGGACTAGATGATTTCTAACAACATCCTATCTATCTCCAACAGTTTAGAAATTTTTATTCTTTGGCTAATTTAGTGTGGTTTTCTAGTAGATGCATTTCATTATAAGATACCATATTTTAAAATAAATTTGAATGTATTGACAGTAAAATAAATTAGTTCTCAGAATTACTTACATAGCTGACATTTTGCAAGAAATCTGACATATAATCACATGATTTATTATAACCTGCTAGTCCACACAATTTTAGATGAACCAAATAGGATATCCATGTGAATTAATTTTTTTCACACTCCACTGAACTGCTACTCAATTGATTTTTCTCCATTTAAATGCCAGACTTTCCCCCACACTAACTTGGATCTATTCAAAGTGACCTTTAGATTAACTAATTTAAATTACTTAAAAAGATATAATGAACAAATTTAACTAAATCTAAGCTTTAATGATAATCATGCAGGCTTTTATACTCACAAATCAAAGCTCCCTCTTCGCATTCTTTCATTTTCAGATTTACCAGTAATTTTGTAAACTTAATTTTTATCTCCTCAATGTATTGGTTACATAATAGCAAAAATAACATTATACCAACTCTCTTATGAACTGTAATTAAAAGTTAAAGGGAAAAATTACATTTTATATCAATCCAAAATGTTTTCAAATTATAATTCAAATCTGAAATAAAAATGTGGAAGAAAAGAATCTCTCTTGTCAACAATATCTTCTACAATTTTTAAACTGAATGAATCATATGGAATGTGTTCATCAAAGTAGCTATGGCCCAAGCAGGATGCACAAGAGAGAGAAAGACTGGCTGGACTCCAAGAGATTAACCAGAAAGTAAAAGTAGTAGCTACTAGGGGAAGGGGCCTAGGCAGCAAAGGCCAGGGGTTTAAGTCAAAGAGATGAGCACTGGAATGGCACATGAATAGATGCCTTCTCTATCAGGAGTTAAGACTCAATGACATAGACCTTTTGGCATAGTGAGAAGAATAATGGGATGGGAATAAGGAGACTGGGTGCCAGTGCTGGCTCTGCCACTCAGTGTCAACTGGGACAAGTTACTTTTTCAACTTTAATTACCTCATCTATACAAAAATGTGGGGGTAGATTGGAGGATAAGAGTTCTAAAATCCCTTTCCACTTTCACCTACTGTGAATCTTTCATAATTATTAATCACAGAATCAAAGACTCTTACCTCAGAGGCCATCTATCCCAACTTGAACAATAATCTTCTGAAAATCATACTCTCAAGCTGTCATCTAAGCTTTTATTGCATATCCTTAGAAGGAGAAACCCACTACCCCTAAGGCAAATTATTCCACTAATGGTCAGCTGGGATTTTTTCCTTATATTAGTCTTACATTTGCTTCTACAACTTCTATTCACTGCACTAAGTTCTGTCCTCCAAGGACAAGTAAAACAAATTTTCATCTCTCTTCTCCCTGAGAACGCTTCAAATACCTGAAGATAGTCATCCTGTTTCAACTGAGACTTTTCTTTAACAGGCTAAACATTCCTTTCAATTGGTCTTCACATGGCATGATTTCAAAATCCTTTATCAGATATCTTAGTCATTCTCCTCTTGATGCTCTGCAGGTTATCAATGTCATTTCTAAAACAGAGCCCAGAATGGAACACAATACTCCATATGTGGTTTAATCACAGCAAAGACAGTCGTACAACAAACATTCATTAAGCATCTACTATATGCTGGCACTTTGCTAAGTCCAAGGGATACAAAAAGAGGCAAAGATACTCTCTGCCCTCAAAGATCTTACAATCTAAAGTAAGACATATCTAGTCCTACACAGCATGCTTTTTTAAATGCAGCAGTAGATTTCCTGGATGCTATATCACACTGGGACTCATCTTTAAGTCAATTTCTAAAATGCCAGATTTTTTTTCCAAGGAAACAATCTACCTATGTTTCCCCCAACCAGTAGACTCAAACTTGTTTTTTAAAACTCAGACAGAGTTTTACATTTATCCTTCGAAATTTCATCTGTATGAACACAAAAATTTCGAGCTGTCAAGTTCCTGTATCCTGTTGAACATATTCATACTGATATTCCCATGGTTTCCAATATTCCCAGTTCTTTCTGCCAGCCCACATGCTCTTCCTAAATGATGATTCAGTAAAAACAATATTTTTCTGAGGTTATGCAACAGTTTGTAACTTTAATGCAACTATATTTGATTTATTTCTACTTATAGATGCAGATTAGTAAGTAGGGGCCTCAGGTAGAGTAGATATGGGTCTGGACTGAGTAGGGAATACTGAATACTGAAAATTATCTCTCACATATTACAATAATAAAAGATTTACTTGTATTAAAATTCCCTCTTTCCTGGAAATGGATTATGCTCTATAATACAATGGTATGACTAATCATATTTTTATAGATACATGTATAAATTAATCATATTTATACTTTGATGAGATCAATAGCCTTCTAAGAATTAAGAGTTTTTGCAGGTACTTTGAGAAAGGCTCAGAAGTTTGGGAAAAGGAAAGCAGGCCCAGGTGGGGCCAGGTAGGGCTTCAGACAGTTCTGATGAGTTTCTGAAAGGCAGGAGGATGGCAAAGACTCAAGCAGAGCTGATGACAGGTATAAGATGAGTCACAAGAAAGGAATCAAGAATCTTCTGGGTAGCTTAGGGCTACCTAATTTGTCCTATCCTATTACATTCCTTATCTAAAGCAAGTCCAAGATCATCGATCTGGATCACCAAGCCTAGAGGTGTTCCTCAAAGGCCATCTAATCCCCTCATGTTACAGATGAGAACATTGAGAAATTGAGTTCATGGAGGTTAACTGACTTGCCTAAGGCCACGCAGGGGAAAATCCCTTCCTCCCTCCCTTTCTTCCTTCCTTCCTTCCTTCCTTCCTTCCTTCCCTCCCTCCCTTCCTTCCTTCCCCTCTGTCCACCTAGGGAATCATACCCTTACCTGTGGGTGCTCTGCCCAAAGGAATGGAAATTTTGATCGCTGAAATCTAGCAAGATATCTTGGGGTTTATGGGCTAGATTTCTTTTTTATGGACCATGCCTTAAACCCAAATCACTCTAGCTCTCACTGATTGGCCAACAATGAGCCCCAGCCCAACCCTCACTTGGTCATTGTTGAGATTCTGATGGCTCAGAGTGAGTGTAAATAGTCAGCCCTAGCTTGATGTTGGACAGGTGAATGCTGGTCAGATTCACACTTGTAGATCCTGAGGATTAGAGGAGATCTTGACATTTAGTTCAGTGAAAGGAATGGCCATTCTTGCATTCCAAATGAGTCTTCCCTTTTGGGAATTTCTAAGGAGGGGGAACCCACAGCTCAAGGTTGATCATTGCATATTCAGATAGCTCTCCCCAGAAGGAGATTTTTCCTGACATTGAACCTAATTTACCTTTTTTCAACTTCCATTTGCTGCTCTTGGTTCTGCCTTCTGGGGCCAAATGAAAAAAATCTAGTCTCTCTTCTACAAGGCATCTCTTAACTATTTGAACACAGCAATCATGTCTCCTCACGTTTCTTCTCTTCTCCAGGCTACACACACTCAATTTCTTCAATTCTTATGTAATATAGACTCAAGGCCCTTCAGCGTCTTGGCTGCCCTCCTCTGGACATTCTCTAGCTTATCAGTGCTTTTCTTAAACTGTTATCTAGAATGGAACGCAATTCTCCAAATGAGGTCTGATGTGGGGGCAGAGTACAAACTATTAACTCCTATTCCTTGTCTATACTTCGCTATACTTTGGTGTCTGGTTCTTCTTTTCATCATTATTTCTTCCCTTTTAAATTAACCCTGAACAAAAAAGCCACATGTACTTCAGATTATTTTTGGGAAAGAAAAGCCAGCCAACAGAGTATGATGCTTGGGGCTATAAGCATCACAATGGCTGTAAGGTAAAAGGGGCCCGGCTATGGAGGTCGGGGATACAAGACCAGAAATGAGAAGTGCAGCTGAAACTATTGTCCATATGGGCTAGTGAAGAAAGCGTGGGCCCAGAATCAAGGCTTGGGTTTCCATTCTGGCTTTAACACTTACTCTGTGTCCTTTGGCAAATCACTCAACTTCTTTTCACCTCTGTCTTTTCAACTGTAAAAGGGAATGATACTACTTGAATTACCTAACTCACAGGGTTTCTGTGGGGGGAAAAGTGATTTATGCAAAATACTATATAAATCAATCAAAACTGGCATTTGGGCTGCTTGACAATTAAGTACTGAGTTATTGTTCAGTCTTTTTCAGTCATATCTGGCTCTTTGTGACCTCATTTGGGGTTTTTTGGCACAAATATTAGAGTTGCTTGTCATTTCCTTCTCCAGCTCATTTTACAGAAGAGGAACTGAGGCAAAAAAGGGTCAAGTGACTTGCCCAGGGTCACACAGCTAGTAAGTGTCCGAGGCCATATTGAACTCAGGAAGATGAGTCTTCCTGACTCCAGGCCTGGTGCTCTACCCACTGGTACTACTATGGTCCAATCAAGATGGATTCCTTTCTGTCCCCCATCTTTATCCCTAAACAGGCACTGTGCTTTTGTCTGTGCTCTTCGCAATACAAAGAATGACCTCCCCCGGTAGAATGGCTAGTTCTCATATACCAATTCAAATGCTACCTTGCCTCCAGGAACAGTTGTTGGTCCCTTGGTCAATGATGACCTTTCTCCTCAGACCTCATAGAACACTTTGGTTTTTATTTCTCTGGGCCCTATTATGTAAAATTGTATATCATAGTACATAGGGTATATGCAGGAGTGTGGTCAGGTATCATTTTAGCTCTAACATGGGCAACCAGCTCAGTGGTGACTTATAACAGCTCAAGCAGTCACAGATCTAAACACTGCCCATCATAGGTCTGTTAACCGCACCCCCTGCCCCACCCCCGGCCACAGTCTAGCAGCCCCAAGTGCCCCAGTTGCAGAAGCGGCTGCTTTCCCCACAGCATATGGCTTTCTGGGCACTGAATCTTTAGGAGGTCCCTCAATATCTATGGGTTCTTAACAGGGGTTCTTAACCTGGGGTCTGTGAACTTAAAAAAAATTCTTAAATGTATTTCACTGTAACTGGTTTCCTTTGCAATCCAATGCATTTTACTTTATGGATTTAAAAACAGGATTCTGAGAAGGGGGGTCTATAGTCTTCAAAAATTGCCAAAGGGGTCTATGACATAAAAAAAGGCTAAGAACATTTGTGTAGGGGATGACTAGGATATTGCTTTTGACTCCAAGCTTCCCTTTTTGCCCTAGCTTTTCATAGGTGGACTCCAGTCTCCTCTCTTGCTCTTAATATCTCCATTCTCTGTCATTAACTACACAAGTCTGTGCTGGTGGCTACCAAGCCCCCCACTACATTAGCCTAAGCTTTAAGTCTTACTATATATAGCTCTGATTCCATGGCTTGCTCCCCTTACCTGCTATCACTGACTTATGTAGGAAATTAAAAGCTTTTCTTTTTCAATTGTCTGCAAAATTTTTCTATATTTACCGTAGCTAAAGTATATTGCTCTTAAAATGAAGCTTTGGGAGATTTTGGTTAAAGTGCAGCCATGTACTGTTATAATTTATCAATATTTCACTATTACAGGAAACTCCCAGTAAGGAACATCCTCTAGCAAAAATTAACAAAATTTAAAAGCTTTTCACACATGAAAGTTTGTTCTTAAGTTCCAATATTTATTTGACTATTTTCTGTTTCTGGGGATTTAGTGAAGCTATTAATTCATTTTTTATACACAATGTCCCCAAAATCTTAGTACAGTTTTAATTTTTAAAATTGTATTAAGACTTTTGGGACACCCTTTTGGGATATACTTTACCAACAACTAAATCATACTCAAATCCAAATTTAAATCCATCTTTAAATTTCAGAACAAATCAAAAACAGAGATCAATCATCCTTAAATCACTCTGCTCATGTTCTAGAATTTCAGGAGGAGGACAATGTAGGAAGAATAAAAAAATCCCCAAACTTTTTATAGCAACATAATGTGTTTCTCACCTTAACTGTCACATACTTAGAATCAATATGACACTTTTCAGCACTGAAAAGACAAGAGAAACTCTTGTATCATCTTCAGTAAAAGAGACAAATTCAATTTTTTTATATCTTAATAATTATATCACTTCACAGGAGCATAAAAATCATGTCTTCCAACTGAATTAAACTTTTAAAATGGGAACTGAATTATTAATCTTGGTATGGAAGAACAATGAAACACATTCTACCTCCTTCCCTCCCAGAGAAGTGGCTATATATGGGTGCAAGATATTGTATATATAGTCAGATTTTTTATCTTAACTGTTTTGTTTAGTTTCAAGACTGGGCTCAATGAAGGTGGGGCAGATTATGAGAAATTGACTGTGGTATAAAATAAGAAGGCAAAGCAAATAAATTAAAGAAAAGAAAAATGTAATTGAAGCTGTCTTCTAACAACTGAATTTTTATAGCAATACAACTAGTTAATTTATCAGACTTCTAATTCATGGTTTGAAGAAACTATATGCAAAAACTATGATACTGCATTAAATTCATTCTGATAAGGAGGAATTCTGAGGATGAAAGCAGCTTTTGTTATGTTCTTGTTATTCATCCTTTCCAGGTACCCATCACAGGAAAAAGAAAAAGGTTCTGTTTAATATGTAAAATTATGCTTTATTTTATATTTAAATTATAATACATAAAGTTATTTTAAAAACAGCTTAGATATTATTTCAATAAAAGCACCCTTACTTACAGAAACCAAACTGTCTTTTTTTTTAAAAGTTACACAAGATATTGGGAAAATAAGGCTGATTGTACTAAGTTCCTAAGAAGAGGAAAATATTCTGAAGGTGAGTTGCCTGTTAACTATTTGCTGCTGAGGATTAAAGAATTTCATGGACTGAAAGCTTTAATTTACTCACACAAATGAGTTTCTGACTCATCACAATTCAAGACTGCTATAATTTGCTCCCTGTTTCTACTGGATTATGCCTAATGAGCAGTCTTATAATGTATTTGAGGAAAGCAACTAAAGGCTATTAAGATGGGACTATTTGGGAAAAACCTGTTGGAAGAAAATGGAAAAAAAAAGATATTTAGATATCTTTGAAAAATGCTATAGCTAACACTCTACGATCAGCTTGGTAATGAGCCTCTCCTTGGGAGCCTAGGTCAGCTGGTCTTCCAAGTTTATCAAGTTTTTTTTTTTTTTTTTTTTTTGCCACACCTGTATGTGAAGCATCTCCTGGTTGGTAGGATCTGCCAACTTTTGTGTTCTACTGGTAAAGCCTTTGGGAACAACTCAACACAATAATGGGGAATCATACCAGGACTTTACCTCCTTCCCAAATTACCTAAAGTAATTTTTCTTTAACCAATAGTTTAGTGGCTATTTGGAATTAAACATATGGGAATGTTAAGTTATCTTTTGATATCTAAGGTTCTAAAATTTACTCCAATACTATAATCAATCAACAAAAATTTAGTAAGTGTTTCAGAGGTGCCAGATGGAACTAAATTCCAGGTTAAACACTGAGGATACAAAGAAAAAGTAAAAACAGTCCTTGACCTTAAGGAGATTATATTCTAATCGGGGAATTGTGAATATAAATGAGCATATATAAAAACATACATAGTTAATAAAAGGTTACTTTAGGAGGGGAAGGCAGAACAGTCTATGATAAATTAAAACTCTGTAAGACACTGAGGGGGATTTTAATGAAACTATTTTGAGTATTACCAAATTGTTAAAACTATCCACTTTCAAATCGGCGATTTAGAGGTGGTTTTTTAAAATTAGGGTCATTAAAGCTTGAAGGATAATTTTAAATGATCCCAGTTTTAATAAAAATAATTAGATTGTATGAGAACAAGGCAATTTGTAAAAGTAAGAAAAGAGAATAAGCCTCTAAAGGTTAAGCACAATCTGCAGCAAAACACTGCCTGTAGGTACAATTAATTTCTTCCTAGTGAATTGTTTCTAAAAAATGCATTTTGAGAGAAAATCTACTTTTCTTTTATTAGATTCTACTCTAATGCTTCATCAGTGAAGCACACAAAAGGTGCTGCATTCTTAGGCACAAACTGATGAAGGTCCAAACTATACCAAACAGAAGTTTTGAATACTCAAGCTAAGGTCAGAGAGGCTTATGATCAGAAACATGGCCATGAGGTGATGGTTTATTTTTGGCTAGATCAACTCTCTAAATTATCTACAGAGACTGAGACTGGTTTTTGCATTAGGAGAAAGAGTATATTCCTACAGGTATAAAATCATGGATATGTGAAAAATCTAACATGAAAAAATTCACTGAAATTCAATGAAAACTGAATATATCCTGTATACAATGGGGTTTGAACTGTAATAGTTTTGTTGTTTTTAGAAAAAAACATGAGAACTAAAACACAAAGTAAATAGAAATCGCAGAAGGCTTCAAATTATTGATAAATTTTTCTCCTTGCTTCAGACTGTTTAAATGAAAACAAGAACTTCAACCACAATAACCCTTTACTAACAGGAAACCAGCAAAGAAAGACATAAAAGTAATTAAAAAAATAGATCACCCTTTATAAGTTAACATAATGACAGGAATTACAATGGAAAACCAACCAGACTAAACCTGAGGGTCCAGACCATAGAACTAGGTCACTTACCTTCAATAGGAACCCTTCCTCAACCCCCTTAATTCTGATGCCTTCCCTCTATAATTATTTCCTATTTACTCTCTGTATAGCTTGCTTTACATATTTGATTGCATGTTGTGTCCCCCATTAGATTGTAAACTCCTTAAGGGTGGGGACTGTCTCTTGTCCCTTTTTGTATCCCCAGCAAAGTGCCTGGCACATAGTAGGTGCTTAATAAATGTTGGTTGATTTTTTCAGGTAACAAAAGGAAGCAACTAGACTTATTTTCTTATTTCAACATACAGAAATAAAAATAAATGTTAAAAATATGTACAAGGTAATTTTTAAAGGAAGGGCACAAGCAAATATGGTTATCAGAAGCTTCTAGTAGGAGGTGGCACTTGAACTGAGCACTTAATGAAGTTAGGGATTCTATTAGGGTGACACGAAGTGGGAGTACATTCCAGGCATGGGGGGTAAGGATGTTTAAAATAGCATTTGAAAAATTACATGTTCTTCCCTAGGATAGGAAAAGAAACTTAACTGGGGAAAATATTTTTTCATTGAAATATCTGATAAAAGTCTGATATTCAAGAAAGGTAGCAAATTAATACAAATATGTAAGACAAAGAGTCATTCTCTGATAACAGTTAAAGGATATGAACAGTTTTCAAAAGAATTGCACCCTATTGATATATTTATTAACAATTAGATGAACAACTGCTCCAAATCCCCAGCAAGAGAAATGCAAACTAAAATAACAGACATTTTCACAGCTATAAAATTTGTTAAGATGACAAAAATCCGAAATAGTGAATGTTGAAGGAACTATATGAGACAAGCAAATTACTACACTGTTTGATGGTAGAACTATGAATTGGCATAATAGTTGTGGGGAAAAAAATTGGAATTCTATGATGAGAGGGATTTAAAATATCTGTAGATTTTTACCTAGAGATCCCACTGTTGGACTTATACCCAAAGGAGGTCAAAGGCAGAAATAAATGTATATTTATCATATGTGTATCTATGTGTCTGTGTATGTGCTGTATGTATGTGTGTGCATACATACTTACACCCCTACCCCAAATAGGAATATATGGTATATATGTATATATACGCAAAAATAGTTGTAGCAACTCCTTTTACTCAATATTCTCTTCCTTCATGCTCTCATCATTTCTCATGGCTTCAAAGATCATTTTTTATGTAGAGGGCTCCCAGGTCTATATATTCGGCCTCAATCTCTTGACTTCTAGTCTCATTTTTCCTTGTAATAGTTTCACTTTTTATCCTAGCTGCATTGATTTTGTTTGTACAAAACCTTTTAAATTCGATACAGTAAAAATAAGCAGGGATGGGCTGAACAAATGAATGGAGTAGTCACATTGATGAAAAAATAGATCCAATCAAATAAAGAAGTACCCAGTGCCTTGAGCTAGTCATTTAACTCCCCTAAGCCTTCATTTCTTTATCTACAAAATGAAGGCTTTGGACTATGTGCACATAGCATAGGAGTAGGCACTCAGTAGAAGTCTGATGAATGTTGAAGTTTGGTGTCCTGAAGAAAGAAATTTTGTTGCTGTTGAGCCATTTCAGTTGCAACCAACTCTTTGTGACCCCATTTGGGGTCTTCTTGGCAAAGATACTGAGGTGGTCTGTCCTTTCCTTCTCCAGCTCATTTTACAGATGAGGAAACTGAGGCAAACAGGGTTTCATGACTTGCCTAAGGTCACACAGCTAGTAAGTTTCTGAGACAGGATCTGAATTCAGGAAGATGAATCTTCCTGACTTCAGACCTGGCACTCTATCCACTGTACCACCTAGCTGCCCTGGAGAAGGAAATATTAAGCCTAATTCAGATAAATTTAAGAAGAGTATTTAAAAGCAAACCCAGCAAAACAAAATACACAAAGACAACAATAATGTAAATAAAATGTTATCAACCACAAAAACTGAATACTATAATCCTAATAACCAAGCTTGACCCTGAAAGAAGGTGCAAGAAAATACACCTCCTTTCTTTGCAGAGATGGAAACTATGAGTGTGGAACATTATCAGAGTCTGTTCATCTTGCTCATTAGATCAATGGTAACTCTGTAAAGTGATTTCAGTTGAATGATGAGTTCAGAAGACTGCAGAGAATTTAAAAAAAAATGAGAGTAAAGGAAGTGGAAGTACATATTGCAGACAGTTTTTTCAAGGAGTTTAGCTACAGAAAGGTATATAATGACAGATGGATGGATAGAATAAGGGAGAGAATGAAGACTGGTGAGATACAGGAGATGATAGAAGGAGCAATCTTCTGGAGAAGACAGAATGCAATGGGATCACTTGTGTATATTGAGATATTTGCCTTGGCAAGGAGAAGCGCCACCTTTTCATAGGAGATGGGTGAAGTAGCAGAAGGCATCTGAGTTATGTGAGATGAGGAGGGGCAAAAAAAGGGAGCTATTGGCAAATGGACTCAATATTTTCAGTGAAATATAAGGCCAGGTTCTCAGATGGGAGGGCATACAGAAGAGGAGTAAATCAGACACAGTAGGAAGGATGAAAATGTTTGAAAAATAATTTTGTATCAAGGTCCTGGGATAAATCAGTGAGTTCAGATATTGGGCGGGGTTGGGGGGAAGCTGAATGCAGCAGTTGCTAGCTCATAATCTGGTAAGAGAATAGCTACATACAACAAAGGATAGCAATGGATCAAATAATAACTCAAAACAGCAAGTTAATGTGAAGGCCTGGATTTCTTCTTATTCCAGTGTTATTTCTACTGCACTGTATCTGCAGATATTATAATAAAAACTAACAATATTTCACATCCTATTCTGTCCCTAAAAATATAAATCCACATGTTAAGGTGTCCTAGTTTTGACACAGTAAAATAGACAGCTATGGCCTCAAAAAAGGAGACGTAGATGAGGAAAAAGATTTTTACCATCATGTAAGGTTCTAAGTGACAGACTTAATTATGTAGGTCAAATATGGGAGAAAATGTTAACCCAATAAAAGCCATAAAGGAAACTATAAACCTTTTTTTTGAAACAAACTACCATATATTTAATTACCTTGCATTTATTACACACATATTTAATACGATGTATGCTCCAATGTAATGCAAGCTCCGTGAGAGCAGAGATTGAGTCAGAATTTGTCTCTGCCTAGCACACAGTAGAGGCTTAATGAATGCTTGTTGATAAATTAATCTTTGTCTAACTTTAAAACTTGTTTTCTTAAATATTTGGGAGAACATAATCTGTATTTATGTTGCCAATAACATCAAGGAATTAGTTAGGAATTAGGAATTAAATATGCTGGGGAAAATAGGATCTGTAGAAGTGAGAAAGGGAACAAACAAGAATAAATCAAGAAAACAAATCACAAGCCCCTCTATCCTAAGCCAAAGACCTCTACTGAATAATAAGAGAGAAAAAACATCAGATAGTTGAAACCAGGCCCTTTGGCAAGAAAGTTCAAGGCTGGGTTTAACCCAGGATGACTCTGGGGTTTAGGTCTTTGAGGATTTTGGATTTTTTTTTTTCTGTCCACTTTATACCACTAAAGTCAGACTTCAATGTTCCACACCATTGCATGAAGGGGAGCTGAGGAAGTTTCTGAAGGCTATGCTACTGAGCACAAGTTTTGGCATCTGTTGAACTAGGAAGGTTTTTAGTATGGGCCAGTAATGGTCTGTACCTCTGTTTTCTGAGGAACAATGTAGCTCAGTATTTGGCTTATTACCAAAATGTTGTGCATCAGGTAATGCACCAAGTAATGCATATTTTTTGTCCACTGCAATTCATAAAGACCATCTGTTAATTCATACATAGGTTGCAATCTGCATGGAAGAAGTAACCACATCAATAAAACTTCAGATCTTTAGAAGTACTTAAGTATTCATGTATTTAGACAGATCTGGAGTCCTAGAACTTCCAGATTGTTGCAGTCTAAAGCTTAGTCCAGACCTCTTCTGGCTGATGGCTGCTCCAGATTAAAAAAAAAAAAACAGTCTTGTTTTAGAGTAAAACAAATTCTAGACCTAAACTCTGCCAAGATCACTCAAGCACAAAGGGTCATGGAAACTTTATTTCAAGAATCTAAACATTACTTAATCCTTATAGTAATGGGTTTCTGTAGCTTCCAACTCATTGTAGTCTCCATTTTTTGTACTGAGATTGGCAAAAAGGGACATTCATTAATAGTGAAAATATTCACTACAAATCAGATGACTTTATAATAGACACTTAATATTTGTGACTATTTCATTATATCTTAACCCCTTACTTTCCTGTCTATATTTATAAACAGTCTTACTTAAAATAAATAAAATGAAACCTGCTTAGTTTAGGGAGGGGAGAGAGAGAGAAGTGTCCCTGCTATAAACATTAGTTCAGTAAATGATCACATGTGCAGTTTAACTGGCAGTACACCTTGAAATAATCAGATTGATTCTGTATCACTTTTTAATTGATCCTATTTGCAATTAATCAATTTAGTCCTGTAACTGCCAAAGTCATGATTCTTTTTCTCTGAACTTATTTCGGAAATTTAGCTGTCCTCTAATGAGTTAGTCTAGTTCTCTTGTTAATCACTGTGTCAAGGAAATCTCTTACCCTTGAAGGGTGCAGAGGCACACCAGAAAGTCTGGTGCAGTATCTTTGCAACACCAAGGATGTCTGGTCTGTTATCCAAAGAAGTCTGGTCCACTCTCTAACCTTGCAGATGGAATCAAACTATGAACATTTCTTAATCACAGGAGGGGAGGAGGGGGTTGTTGCTAGTTCCTCATTCCGAATTTCTAATCAATCATCTTGTCCCCCATGCCTCAGCTCTGTAACCAATCATACTAATTTCACCATTTATGATGTTGAGCTCTTCTAAATAATCATAACTTGTTCCTTCCTTATGAAGTCCTCTTCTTTATTCTGCATCTCCCTAAAAACTATTAAAAAGGTAGACATTCCCTAGCCTGGGGTCTTAGCTTTGCTGGAAAAGCTGAGATACTATTTATTAGTAAATTCATGCTTTACTAATAAATTGATGTTGCACAGAACTATGTGCCTAAGTTTATCTTGTTTTGACCTTAACAATCTTTAACTACCCTGTTAATACTATATACCTATTTATAAAACTATAAACCTATAAATCTAAACTATCTTGAATGAGAATGGTTTGAAAATCCAGGGCCAAAGAAAAACTAACTCAATTAACTTATGTCAAAATAGATGTCTACATTTTACAAGAGCCAGGAAAGAGATGATTTTTATAGTCTCCTTTTAGTCAGGCCAATGGTAGACAACACAACCCAAAATAAACTGTTTTTTAAAATGTACATATATTTAAAGAAAAACCATTCAGAAGGAGGTGACAGAGTAATGAAGCTTATCTTAATTTTCCTCTGCTCGGATTCTTGATTAATGGTAACCAATTCCCTCTTTACTCCTCTCAATAAGAAAGCTGACTGAGTCCCTTTCTATTTGCATCAGAACCATCAAGATGCAAGCGAAGTGGTAGGCAAATTGCTATCTATGTAAATTACAAGCTAAAATGGTCCGAAAGTTAAATATTGATGACTTGAAAAACCAAACAGGATGTGAGCATGATTCTCATACCACAGATGTCCACTGCTATTCTGAAAACTGCTGGAGTTTTCTAAGTCATCAAGGAGCACTGTAAGGATGGCTTGGGATGATACTGATACAGCAGCAGCAAATCAGTTAAGGGCTAGCAAACTCATCTTCTCTAATTCCTTTTTAAAAGGAGTACTCTGAAATAGGTTAGCTGTCATAATTTTCTCACAGACTGACTCACACTTTAGGGCAGGCCTCCTCTCCCAGCAGTACAGATAGAACCTCTCTTACTGAACATATGTACAAGCCATTCTCTCACACTTAGAATGTGCTCTCCTCCCCATCTCTGCTGAGGGCTCAGATCAGATCTATAAAACTTTTCTAAATCTCCCCAGGTGAAAATGATCTCTCCCTTGCTCTAGAATATTCTACTCTGAATTACATTTATATGGATACATGTTATATCCTACAGATTGCAAACTATTTGAGAGCAAAGAAATGTGTCATTTTTCATCTTTGTATTCATGGTGTCTAAGTACCTTGAAAGTAATAAGTTTCTGTTGAACCGAGTTGAAAAATTCTCAGTAAATGGGAAGCATGTAGCTCAGGGTCACTGTGATTACCTATAATACAAAGCAGACCTCGTGGACTTGGTTTAGTAGTAAATACACTGACTGTGGCAGGAGAGATAAAAGAGCTGATTTCTACTTCTGAAACTATTTTAGGAAGATTATTTGTACTCTAATTCATCTTTTTAAAATGTTCAATTAAAACATATTCATATATAATATGGTATTTAAAGATAACATAATAACATCTATAAAATTACAAATATTTAATCAATATTTTATATTGGAATTATAAAATTGCACTCTTCAGCAACACTGTATGTATGAATATAACAAAACAGCATTCATTAGGACAGTTAAATGCATTTTTAAAACGCCACCAAGCAGCAATAATAAACCATTAAGTGGCAGGAATAAACAGAATAAAACGACCTAAGAATAAAAACAGTCATTCTGTAGCCTATAAAAAGTTTAAAAATGGAACTTATATAGTACCCTGCAGCTCAATAATCTCTCAAAAAATAATATCAGAAGCAGAAATCAGCCCTTATGTGTCTCCTGCTAAAATCAGTGCATCTACTACTATTAAATCAGATCCAGGAGGTCTAGTTTGTAGTTAAACTGAAGAGGGAAGTGAATAAGCAATTATATAGCACCTACTATATGCGAGGCATGGCACTGTGCTAAGCACTTCTTAGAAATAGGTTGTCATTTGATCCTCATAACAACCTGGAGAGACAGGTGCTATTTATATCCCCATCTTACTATTGAGCAAACAGAGATTAAGTGACTTGTCCAGGGTTACATAACCAGGAAGAGTTGAAGATGGAGTTGAACTCAGGTGTTCCTGACTTCATGTTCAATGTTCTAACCACTGCGCCACCAGTTGCCTCTTATTAACTGGAGATAATCTGTGACCTTAGTCTATGAGCTTCTAATTTTCTAAGAATTTTTCAATTCAGTTTGGCTGAAATTATTTAAATTAGCCACCAGTTCCAAATTATACCATGTTCCTCAATCATTATTAGCAACTGACATTGAGGAGAACTTCCCAAATCTGCATTACTACCCCTAGGACCTCAAGGGGATGGCAAGCGTCTTCCTAATGCTGTAGACTCAAGCCCTCCTACTACTGGAAGAGGTAGTTCTGCTCTGGGAAATCAACCTGCTAGTGTGCCTGTGGTCTGGGAAGGTTAAGTCCAGGGTCTGGCTACATTTGTTATTTCTCTATTCAAGCACTATCCTTTTCTCTCTCCTCACCTTATCCCCTTCTCACACTTTCCCTCATTTTGGTTTTACAAATCCTATTTCTGTCTCAATTCTTTTCTCTTTTATTTCTTTCTCTTTAACTGGCTATAGTATAGAACCGAACTATATCATTTATTTGTTTTCTAAACCTATATCTGGAGCTAGAAGGCATCTTTACGTATTGAGAATCATGATGGGCTCTTAGCATTTATTCAACCAAGTGCCCTTGAAGAGTTTGGCCTTTGTTTCCTTGATTAAATTAGGAGTCCTTGATGACTTCCTTGCCTCAAGGGAAAGCCTAGTTTACATGGATTTGAGTGACATGTTTGTGATATCAGAGGCTTTTAGACCACGTGGGTTTATGTCACATTTTTGTGACGACTTTACGTCACGTGGGTGAGTCGCATGTGTGACTCACCTTTGACCCTGAACAAGATATATAAACCCAGAGGCTGGCTTTCTCTTTTGGAGCTCTGAGCCACAGCAGGAGTGGCGAGTGACCCTAGGCATGCCATTGTTATGAGCTCCCCGGCTTTGAAGAAAACCCAGATGTTGATGCTTCTCTGGTAACTGTATGTTGTGATTTTGTCAGACAAAAATCTATCTGTTGATTTGTGTTTATTTGCTCTGTCTGTATTTGCTCTGAAGCTCAGGGTGCTGGCTTTTTCCCCTGAGCTGAGTGAATGGTATTTGTATGCTGGATTAAAGTAAGATTGTTAACCCCTTAACGTTGCTTTCCTTAGTAAACAGATCAAAAGAACTTGGGCTTGCAGCGTTCTTGTTGTTGGGTTCATGTTGGCTTTTCACTCCCACAGCAGCTGTTAACCAAATTGTTGAAACACTCTAATACAATCCTTTCCTTTTACAGATTAGGAAGATGAAGCCCAGGGAGACATTAAATAACTTGTCTATGGTCACATGGATAGTAAGCTTCAAAAGTAGGATTTAAACTCACAGCCTCTAACTCCAGATTCAAGGTTCTTTGGCCCAGAGAGGAAAAAAAATCCCCACTGATTTCCTGTAAATTCCATCAAGACCTGGAGAATCAAACTCATTTAATAAACAGTTCTGAATTAGCCCCTTGACTCAACAGAGAAAAGAATAACCTACGAGTGCTTTAAAAAGAAGACATACACTCTTACCACATTTCTCCTCCCACCCCACACACACCCCAGGTTTGTGATACATTTTTTAAGTGACTGAAACTCATTTATGTTTTTTGCCTGAAATCAAAATGATGTCTATTCTCTGAATACTTTTCTATTGAATGTACTGCTCATCAGTCTCTGTCCCCATAGTATCTGTTAATCAGTATTTACAAAAACATCTGTTATTTTAAAAGAAAATTTTATGGGATTTCATTTCCTTACAGGGAAGGAAAAAAATAAATACAGTAAGAATGGGAGAGGAACAAAAATTTAATGGATTAGCGAATTTATCTTCTTACCTATGTAGTTGAATATATTCTCTGGGTCTGTTAAGCAGGTGAAGGAATCTGTCAACAATCTTGTTTTTTCCTACACCCTGTAATTAAATAGAAATAAAGAGAAAAATGTAATAAAATATTTTTATATTTAAAGTCTGTCAAAAAGCAGACCTCAAGTTTTTTGATATTAGAATCCTTTTTGAAAACACACACTTCATATGTTTGTAATAGTAAATTACATTGGCAGAATAAGTAGGAAGTTTTCTATAGCTAACCCAATAATATACATGTAACCTGTATATTTTGCCACTTTAACATTTATTTTGTTGCTTCACCTTTTTTTAGGTTTAAAATGTAATATTATCTATGTTTTATTGTATTTTTATTTATTTTGTTAAATTTCTACCAATTACATTTTTTATTTAATATGTTTAGTTTTCAGCATTGATTTTCACAAGAGTTTGAATTACAAATTTTCTCCTCATTTCTACCCTCCCCCCCACTCCAAGATGGCGTACATTCTGGTTGTCCTGTTCCAGTCAGCCCTCCCTTCTGTCACCCCACTCCCCTCCCATCCCCTTTTCCCTTTCTTTCTTATAGGGCAAGATAAATTTCTACACCCCATTGCCTGTGTATCTTATTTTCTCGTTGCATGCAAAAACTTTTTTTTTTTGTTTTTGAACATCTGTTTTTAAAACTTTGAGTTCCAAATTCTCTCCCCTCTTCCCTTCCCACCCACCCTCCCTAAGAAGTCAAGCAATTCAGCATAGGCCACATGTGTATCATTATGTATAACCCTTCCACAATACTCATGTTGTGAAAGACTCACTATATTTTGCTCCTTCCTAACCTATCCCCCTTTATTGAATTTTCTCCCTTGACTCTGTCCCCTTTCGACAGTGTTTGATTTTGATTACCTCCACCCCCATCTGCCCTCCCTTCTATCGTGCTCCTTTTTTTTATCTTCTTCTTCCTCCTTTTTTCCTATGGGGTAAGTTACCCAATTGAGTATGTATGGTATTCCCTCCTCAGGTCAAATCTGATGAGAGCAAGATTCACTCATTCCCCCTCACCTGACTTTTCTTCCCTTCCTACAGAACTGCTTTTTCTTGCCACTTTTATGCAAGATAATTTACCCCATTCTATCTCTCCCTATCTCCCTCTCTCAATATATTCCTCTCTCATTCCTTACTCTCTCTCTCTCTCTCTCTCTATATATATATATATATATATATACACACATACATATATACATACTTACACACTCACATATACATATATATACATAAACATATATATATATATATATATATATATATATATATATATATATATATATATATATATGAATATTCCCTTCAGTTACCCTAATACTGAGGTCTCATAAATCATACACATCATCTTTCCATGTAGCAATGTAAACAAAACAGTTCAATTTTAGTGAGTCCCTTGCAATTTCTTTTTCTTGATTACCTTTTCATGCTTCTCTTGATTCTTGAGTTTGAAAGTCAAATTTTCTATTCAGCTCTGGTATTTTCACTGAGAAAGCTTAAAAGTCTTCTATTTTATTGAAAGTCCATATTTTGCCTTGGAGCATGATAGCTTCACCTTATTTTTTGAAGGACTATATACACATTTGTGATTTCACTGGTCTAGGGAATTACTCAGTGAGCAGATTCCCTCTACAAATACGGAATGGCACTTTGCCTGCAATTCATGGATTAGAGAGTTTCCTAGGCCAGGAAGAGGTTGTGATTTGCCTGGGGTGACACACCAAAAATGGATCAGAGGTGGACCATGAAACCAGGTCTTCCTGACTCAAAGGCCAGCTCTCTTTCCACTAAACCACCCACACTGTCTCTCTTACTGCTCTCATTTGTACAAAAAAACCTTTCATATTGAATTTGGTAGTTCCTATATTTAGTTTCATCCTCTAAACAATAATAGTTATATAGGATTAACTACTTTAAGCAAATACAGCATCAGGAGGAATTAAGGGAACATCCAATGGGAGTCATTCTAAGCAGTTCTCCCGCCAAAATATAAAACTTTCCCCACATCCCCTCCAACATTTGTCATTTACCTTTTCAGTCCTATTAGACAATCTAATAGGTACGAGGTAGTGCGCCAGAATTGTTTTAGTTTACATTTCTCCCATCAATAGTAAGTTAGAATATTTTTTTCATATGGCTATGGATAGCTTTGATTACTTCATCTGAAAACTGATATCTTTTGATCATTTATCAATTGGGAAATGGCTCTTATTTTTATAAATTTTACTAGGATGTCTATATGTTTGAGAAAGGAGGTCTTTATAAGAGAAATCTGTTTAAATTTTTTTTCACAGTTACTATTGCTAACTGTATTTCCCCTCCATCCTATTCTCCCCACTCCCATTTATTTTATTCTCTCTCTCCTTTCACCATCACTCCTCAAAAGTCTTTTGCTTCTGACTACCCCCTCCCCCAATATGCTCTCCCTTCTATCACCCTCACCTTCTCTTGACCTCTTCCCCTCCTACTTTTTTGTAGAGTAAGATAGATTTCTATATCCAAATGTGTGTATGTTCCCTCTCTGAGCTAATTCTGATGAGAATAAGGTTCACTTACCGGCCCCCCCTTTACTTTCCCCCTCCACTGTAAAAGCTTTTTCTTACCTCTTCTATATGAGATAACTTACTCCGTTCTACCTCTCCTTTTCTCTTTCTCCCAATATATTCCCCTCTCACCCCTTCATTTTATTTTTTGGATATGATCCCTTCCTATTCAACTCACACCTGTGCCCTCTGTCTAACCTTCTAACTACCCTAATAATGAGAAAGATCTTATGAGTTACAAATATATTCCCGTGTAGAAATGTAAACAGTTGAACCTTATTAAGTCCCTTATGATTTCCCTTTGTTGTCTACCTTTTTATGCTTCTCTTGAGTACTGCATTTGAAAATCAAATTTTCTATTCAGCTCTGGTCTTTTCAACAAGAATACTCGAAAGTCCTCTATCTCATCAAATATCAACAATAACCTTTTCACATGGACATAGTGCAGATCCTTCTGTGATTCTTGAATTTTAAAAAGGTGGCTCACTAGTTAGTGAACAATTTATACAGGTGACCCCATTTCCTGGAATGCTAAAAGGGAGCCATGTATGCGTAAAGAATGTGCAAGACTCAGTTGCAGGAATAAAAAATGCTTTTATAAGGATTATTTCATAAAAACAACAGACATAGTGACAAAATATTTCTGAGAAATGGGTGCAAACTGAAAAAGTTTTAGGTTAATTGTGGTCTACCATGTAGATCACCAACATTGGGAATTTGTGAAGTCGAGACAAAGTAAATACAAACTCTGGGCAAATATGAACTGTGATGACATAAGTAAGGCTTCCCACTTTAAGGATTCCTTGAACATTGACAGCAGTGGCAAAAGAGATCAAGGGTCAATTTCTACCTTTCACCTATAGAAGCTGATGAGCCACCAGAATTGAGAGCAAAACTTATCAACTCCATAAAATATGAAGAGCAATTGATGATTGATGATCTCTTTCAGAGATCTTTGTTTAATATTGAAATAATACAACTGTTTCACAATAATTTCAACTATAGTACATCATCATAAAAAGAGAAAATCACATTTGCATGTGAAATATGACTGTTATAAAAAGCATGTTGCAGTAAATAGAAAAAATGAAAATAGATACATTTAGCTAAGTAAACTGTGTGCTAACATTCCAGTTAAATTAAATTAAATAAAGGCATCAGAAAAAAAAAACAAAACATACTGTATAAAATGCCTTTTTGGCCCTATCTGAAGTTAAGGCAGATAAGAGTTAAGAGGAAGAGAATATCATTATTCAGAGACTAAGATTAGGCAATGGATGACAGATAACCTAAATATTTTCCAGAAACTCCTTGTACAATTTATCAAAATTCCTAATGACTGATGAGAAGATGAACTCAGGCAGGGCATTTTCACCTGTGGTGAATTTACCAAAGTGGAGTAAACAAGTACCTACCACTGCTTAGCTCTGTTAATCCTTATCATCTCTAACACTTTGGTCTGCTTATTTCTTCTGTTTTCACAATCATGAATGATTCTTGGAGCTGGTTCATTGTTACAATGCTTAAAAGATTTTCCTTATTCTGTATCATGCACTGATCTCTTCACTGGAAAGTTGCTATATAAGTTAAATTTTGTAGATATTTAGTTGTTTTCAGTCATGTCCCTTTGTGGATTTTGGTTTTTTTGGGGGGGCGGGGCAAAGATGCTAGAGCAGTTTGCCATTTCCTTCTCCAACTCATTTTACAGAGGAGGTCAGTGAGGTTGAGAGAGTTTGGGAGGTGCCTAAGATCACACAGCTAGGAAGACTGAGGCAGGATTAGAACTCAGGTCTTCTGGACTCAAGATCCAGCAGTGTACCCACTCTGCCATCTAGCTGCCAATAGAGCAGAAAGTGATTAAAACAGTGCTTTCTGGGACTGCTACATGCATTCACAAATCAGAAGATACCATGGAATGAGAATAGGTAAAATTACAAATACAAAAATATGAAAAATAGGTACTAGAAAATCCATTTAGTAAGAAAAGCAGAACATGGCTTATTACTTAGTGGGAAAGGAGTGCATTGATAAGGACAAAAAACCTTTGAGATTTATGATGAAAGAGAAACGAATTATAAAAATTCACTCAAATAACTAGCTAATTATTAGTGAGATTATAAAAGGAATATTGGCTATAAAAAGCTGGTTAAAACCTAACAAATTATTTTACTGGAATGAAAGTGGTTTAAAAATTATCATTTATTATTAGAAACAGTCACTTAAAAAGCAAATTTAAGTTACTTCAATCTTTTACATCACCAAAGTGCAAATTTTATATTTTTGTTACATATTAGGAATTATAGAGTAATTTGTACATAGATTTGCTTCTACTAAGAATCAACATATTTACTTAAAAAAATCTTCCTACAGGTGCTTTGTAATAAACTTCAAATCACCACATAGGAAAATAAAACATTAGAAATATTAGATGAACTCTGCTCATTAACTAGTATTTTTTCTTATACTAAAAAACCCTATTACTAGAATAAATCAAGGAAGAAAAAAAATTCTGATTACAAAGATAAAATCTATAGCCCAAGTGAAAATGCAAAGAAAAGCTCTTATTTTTAGAATGTGAATATTTAATGAAATCAAATGGGAAGCATTTAGGGAAGAAAGAGAAAGGCAGAGTGTTTAATTTGGAGGAAGCATTTGGGGAGAGGAAAAGGACTTTCCCCAGGAAAAAAAAATGACCATTTCCTCTCTTTTCCCTTACAGTTTGCATGAAACAAATAGAAAGCAATGCTATGATCAGGAACAGCATGAAACTCATAATTTGTATGAAGGCCTAAGTGCTGCTGTAATTACAGCAGGTGGAAAATAATATGCACTCCTCTTGTACTGCTGTGGTTCTCTGATATTTACCAGGATAACTAGGCGGCAATCTGAGGTGTAATTTAGGGGTGATCCTTCATTCTTATTTTGCTCAAAGGCAGTAACTGTGCTTGACTTCTTGGAAAGGCCATGTTCCAGGCCATCGATCCCACTGAGGAGGTTATTTCATGGTACAAAGGATAAGAGAACTTTGAACATTACTTTGCTGAAATAAGATACATGCTGCTATATTTTTTTCCAATTCAATATTTTCTCACATGATCTATAAAGCCCGCAAAGCTTTTAGCTGCCCAGCAGACGTGAATCTCAGCCAATGTTGTAGATCTTCCGAAAGGATGGTGTTATCTCTGGGGAAAAGGTGTGGTTGGGTTTAAAATACCTCAGAGTCAATAGCTGTTCTTTTTAATTCCTTCTTCCTACATGTTGCCATGGGTAATAGAGAAATCTTACCAAGCACATCTAAATTTACAATTTTAACACTGTTTAGAAAGCTGCTTCCAGGGCTCTCTGCCAGTTCCTAGTTTGCAAACAGACAACAAAGTAGTCTATATCTATCTAATGACAGTTTCATTTTTAAAGAGCATTCATTATAATTTGAAACAAACTACCAACAGCTTATTTTACAGAATCTATGCTATTTAAGGGCAGGGACGATTTCATTTTTGGTTGGCACAGTACCTCACACACAGAAGGATAGGAATAAGGACTAGATTTCATTTATCTATGGGATTCCCTCAACCAATGAAAGTCTCAGCACCTTCTCTGCAACTTAGTCTTAGAGACTGCTTAGGACAGGTGTCACACACCAGGCCTCCAGGCTTCATAGGGCCCACAACACTCCTAAGTACAGACCAAACCTGATTACAATGTAATTAGGAAATATTTAACAAATTAAAAAAAATGCAACAAAACATAGATATTATCACATTTTAGAACCAAGTTAATATGCTGCCTGCAGAGATCTTTATGCATGGATTACTGGTGCCCACTTCTCTTTGGGTTAGATACCATTGGCCTAGAGCACTGAGAGTATGCTGTGACTGGCCAAGGATCACACAGTTAGTATGTCTGATGTGGGCTTTGAACCCAAGGTCTTTCTGGTTCTCAGGCCCAGCATCTATCCATTACACCATAATATGTTTTTTGGTCTCATAGACAGTAGGTAAGCACTTAATAAATGCTAGTAGATTCACGGTTAGATCAGGTATCCAAAGCTTCCTTCCCAGGTAGATTTCTGAGTGATAATCATCTAATATTTGACAAAGAAAATGAGTACTACTGAACATGTATAATGGTTCACCATACTTAAAAAAAATCATGTAAAGACATTTTGCATTTCTGTGTTTCCAGATGGCTGTCACTTTATATGTAAATGATATTCTCATAACAGGAACTTAATGTCAGAAATCCTAAACCATTCCCCCCACCTTTGCTTTTTTTGGTTTGTTTCTTCTTTCACATTACTAAGAAAGCAAATTTTAGGAAGAAGGTGCAAAGAAAGAAAGATTCAGAATCAAGAAGAGAGAAGAAATGAACCAGGAAATTTGTCAAGGCTTTTGAAGGGACATCTGTGTCAGTGATTATAAAATAGCATGTACAAATGAAATGAGGACTTCCAAATGAGTTGGACTCTAATGGAAATGGGATTGAAGAGGCACAGAATGCAAAATCTTTTGCTTGGCAGCCCTCTATCTCCTAACCCCTAACCCGGTCCCATGGCAGGAACAATTGGCCTGGTCGGGATATTATAAGAGCTTCTCTATAGTTAATTGGAGATATTTCTGAAAGCCTTCTTCTTGCTCTTACACATAAAAACAAAATAGTAAAATCTACAGTACCTTCATCAACTCATCTCATTTCCCTCTCATAGTGCTATGTTGAAAATAGTTTCCCACTCCTACAGTACAGCATGCAGAAACTCAAAGAAAGCTAGGCAGCGAGTCAAGTGAGAACCAGGACAGGTAAATAGATGCTCTGCTAAGCACCCCAGACTGGAAAAGAGATGTTCAGGAAAATGTTAAGCCTTACTCATATAGTAATATCTCTCTACCCAGTCCTCGTGATAACGAGGCCAAGTCTATGCTTTTCTTTGTGTATAACAGTTATCTGTTTAAGTGGGATATTTTGTTGTTTACTCCAGACGAGAGGCAGCACCAGGCCTGCAACCCATATCTAAGTATGGGCAATACAACAAAGTCCTGCCCCCAATGCCAGCAAAGGGAGCCCTGTAATCTCCTTCTGACCAGTTGTCTTACCCCCTTACTGTCTTGGGCTGAGAGGTACTGAAACTGCCACTGTCACCATGGATTCAGCCACCCTCAAGGTCTACTGCTAGTTTGTTGGGAGCAGCCTGAATTGAACCATGCTCCACGCTCACCCTGGTACAACAAACATTTCCTGCTAAGTTGTCTTGGGCTGGAAAATTGTTTCACCCCATCCTTTTTAAAATTGTATGGAGGGATTCTGGGAAGAGCTCTGGTGAATCCTTGCCTTTTCTCCATCATCCTGACTCTATATTACTATCTTATAAAGAAGAGACAAACCAAAAACCCTCCTAGAAGTTTAAAACAATTCAAAACATTTGGTCAGTTGTCTGTATTTTTAAAAATCTAATCACCCAGAGGTTTTGCTTATCTGCCAACCACTTAAATCTGACTAGATTTTTCTACTAAGTTAACTTGGCTACATATTCCATTTGAGGGTGAGACAACATATAAAAAAAATTTCTCTATGTTATAAGAACCTGCTGGAAATATGAGTACAAAATGAAGTAAGATAGATGCTACTTTGTAGTAGCATCATTGGTTCACAGAGCAAAATGGAAGAGACGTGTTTGTTTTTTTCAGGAAGTTGAGGCAGCACTGAAGTGAGCAAGCAACCATGAGGTACTGGTCTCAGCATCGATCTCGAGTCTAATTATCACTTAACTCTATCCTCATCAGGGAGGACAGGGAGGTCACTGGCATTATGGGGAGACAGGGTCCTCAACTCTTTCTCCTTTCGATGCCCATCCTCCTAAGGTCCAGTATCTTCAATCGATCCAACCCATACAATTCACCAACCCTACCTATCACTACCTCTCTATTCTCAGACTCCATGTTGAATCCACTTTCAGTCACTTCATATTAAAAGGTTACCTGGATAAACACGAGAGGTTTTTGAAGAAGAGATTTGGAACATATGGGAATGGATGTCATCATAGGGAACAAGGCACAAGTTTGCATCTGTCAAAAGATTTGCTTCAGGAACATCAAGGCAATGTCTTATGCATTTTCCTGTCCATCCTATTACCTCTATGTTGTGGGTCAAAATAGAAGATCATGCATTTTGGAGCTGAAAGACCTTCTATTCTGATGCCCTCAGCCTAGAGGTAAAAGGGATTTATTAAGGTTCACACACTATTAAGTAATGCAGGTCCTCTGACTCCAAATCCAGTGTTTTTCTCTGTACCATGCTGCACAGCAGTCTTATAATTTAAAGATACCCATGAGGGGCAGTGTGACATAAGTAGTCATGACAACCTGATTTCAAATCCTGCCACTGACACCTACTAAAAAGATGACCATGGATGAGTCCAGCTTCTATTTCCTTACCTGAAGGGAAAATACTCCATGTAATACCTATCTCACCAGATTACTGTGAGGATCCAATGAAATGATGTATGAAAAGTACTTTAAAAACCTTAAAGTACTACATATATATCTATTATTATAATAGAAATACAATTTTTTTGTTTTTGAGAATCAAGCGCTATTGGGATGACAGCACTAAGCCCCTTCTCTAGGATTCATTAATATAGTCTTATGTGTGTTCTCAGAACCTCCAGAAGACCCTCTGCTTTCAAGGGAATGGATGTGTTCTGTATACATTCAGACGTATCTCAAAAGAGTTTCCTGGACTGTGATTATCTCTGTGTTGGGGCTCTACACATGAAGAAATCTATGGCTCTTTATGGGCTCCCTAGAATGAATCACTTAAACACAATACTTGTTTTGGTTCTAAATTTTAAAGAGCGAGCCAATCTCTATAAGAATCATCATGCAAAGAACGACCAGAGAGAGCCACAGTTGCTTAAACTCACCTGGTTACCAACCAATAGCAGATGTTCTCCCAGAAGAAAGTCTTTGAGCATATCTTCCATCAGTACCATGTGCTAAAGAAAGTAAATTGACTTCAAGTTAATGATGAATTATGGGGCCAATGACCTTTTAATTGGTATGAAAATTACTTTATGGACAATTGAACAGAAGTTCTTATAAGAGCTTGCAAAAATGCATTAAAAAGAAAATCAGAACTTTTATATATACTAAGCACATAAATAAATCGCATATCACAGTCATTAGTAAAGGTTCATAATCAACGAGGGCATCGATTTTGAAAATTTCAAAAATCCTACTCATGTAACATGATGTTAATTAGGTGAGACAAGTTTTCCAAGAAGTTTAAGTCCTTAAATTATGCAGAGAGTTTGATTATTAAAAATACCAACTATTCTAAAAGTATAACATCCCCATTTAGAGTTCACCAAATCACCTGGGATTTAATGTTATAATAATTTTGGAGAATTACCTCTGATAAAGATACCTACACTAAGCCACTAGATGTTTACTAAAATGTACATTCACTTGTTCAAACTGTGACACAGTAATTATTATAAAATTCAACCTTCTGTGAGTAAATTCTTCCTCAGGAGAAATCTTACTTCTTATCATCATATACTAAAAACACATCCTCAGTAAATAGGTCAGGCAGACTCATTAGATACTCTATCATAATAGGTCACTTCCCCTTCCCTATCTCTTTTTTCCTTTCCTTAAAAATAATTCCTTCACTAACACTGAATACACTAAACTGTTTCACTTACATACTTTTTTTTTTTTTGCTTTTTGGCAGGGCAATTGGGGTTAAGTGACTTGCCCAAGGTCACACAGCTAGTACGTGTCAAGTGTCTGAGGCTAGATTTGAACTCAGGTCCTCCTGACTCCAGGGCCGGTGCTCTACTCACTGCGCCACCTAGCTGCCCCTCACTTACATACTTTAATCAATAATTTCTTCACTGAAATGGGGCATGGTGAGATGCTCCATTCAGATACTTCAATTATCCAGTCTTATTACATATGGCTTCCCTCCAAGCACACTACCAATCAGCCAAACTGGCCTTCTTAGTGTTCTCACACATGACGCTAATGTCCCATCATCATGCCTTTATAGTGACTGTCACTCACGCCTGAACTCTCCCCTCATTTCTCTTCTCATAACCCCTACTCTGCTTCATGCCTCAGCTCAAGTACAAGCATCATAGTTTTACACTGAAGCCTTTGTGCCCAAATTACCTTGTGCCTACTCTCTCTGTACCTTTGGAGTACATGTTTACTCTCCCAGCTTGACTCAAAGTTCTTCAAGAGCAGAGACTGTATTTATGCCTTCCTTATTATTCTCATTGTCTGGCACATGCCAGGCCCTTAATAAATGCTTTTTGATTGATGGACTCAAGAGCAAAGTGCTATCATCTACATGGGGAATAGTCTTCACAAAAATTATAGCCCCTCCACAGATTTTGTTTTTATGAATTATGTCGCCAGACTTTGGGTACTGAGCCTCTCTGAATTTTGCAAGGTTAGAAAACTCAGAAAATACACACAACATTTTGCTAAAACCACCCTTCAGCTTAGAAGAACATGGCTGAGCTCATACTGTACTCCACGTACACAGCCACTGAAAATCGAGGACCATCTCCATTCCTTAACGAGTCACTGAAGTGCAGCTTTAGCAGAATATTCATTTATAAAGACACAAAAGCTGATGTGGTTGTTTTTGAAAGACTTTCTGAAAGAGCGTAATTTTTAAAAAGCACACGCTTGCAAAAATGGCAATTAGTGTTTCAAAATCTTAATCACCCACATCAAAGGAAAATTTTTCTTAAACATTATTGCCTTTTAGGCTGATTGGCTAATTATCAAGATCTATTGGAAACAGCTTAAAAAAAAAAGGGAGCATAAGACAATTCCTGAGCCAACTTAAATTTAAAAGCCAAACACTTAAATGGCATATCTTTTAAAACATTTTTTAGTATATGAAATACTATTTGGTGCCTTTGATGTAACAGATTAATTTCCCTTATGGAATTTTTTTTCCTACATATAAACTCTCCTTAAGCCCCTACCATTCCATTCTCCACTCTCATAGCAGATGATCTCACCTCCTACTTGCTCAAAAAGAGGATTTATTCATACCTTTTGTTTTTACATCAGTCATTTTTAGATATACACCATGCCCAACATGTCCTATATTGAGCACTTTCTTGTCACAAGGAAAAACAGCTATGTATATATAATATAATTGCTGCTTCTTACAAAGTTGGTGACATTTTGCTCAGAGATTCATCTTCTAGGACACTGAGAAAAAATGAGGGCGTGTACCATGAACTGACTCATCAAGGACTCACTACACCTGGGTTTAAATTTCTTTTAGGAAACAGGTGAAGCATGGACTATGGAGGCAGGAAGATCTGGGTTCAAATTCTAGGTTCAACCATATTTACAGGTTGTGTGACACCACCCATCCCAGGTAAATCCCTTAATATTTCCAAGATTCAGTTTCTTCATTTGTAAATGAAGGGGTTGTAAATCTAAATCCAGCTCTAAATCTATAATATGCAAAGCGACAGACTAGGTACTGGAGATAGAAAGCCAAAACCAAAAATAGTCCCTTCCCTCAAGGAACTCACATTATACTGGGAGCAATACAAGATGTCTGCAGATGAGTAAATTCAAGAAACTTGAAGAGGGAGAGAAAGTAGCATCTTTGTGGGTCAGGAAAAGCTTTGTTTATGAGGTGACACCTGACCTGAGTCTAGAAGAGGAATTCTTAACAGGTGGTCCATGGACCCAAAAGTAGGCCATAGATAGGTTGCAGGGAGTCTGTGAAATGGGATGGGAAAATAATCCCATCTTTATTTTCACTACCTCTAACTGAAATTTAGCAGATCCCTCCATTCAAATATGAATTAAAAAACCCCACATTATTCTGAATGGTCCATAGGCTTCACCAAAGGGGTTCATGACACAAACAAATATTAAGAATTTCTGTCTAGCAGAAGGTCAAAATTCTATAAGGTGGAAGGGAGGAAGGCATGCAGAGTATGAGGGATAGGTTATATACAGAAGCAGGAGATACAGTGTGGAGCTGGAAGGGATTGTGTGGAGATGAGTAATACTAAATAAGTCTGTAAAGGTAGGTGGAATTATGATTTAAAAGAGCTTTAAATGCTAAGCTAAAAAGTTTGTATTTTGTCCTAGAGGCAGCAAAGAGCTACCAAGCACTTTTAACCAGAATGCTGTCATGATCAGAGCTGTGTATTTTTGCAGAGGTGCAGGGTGGAGATCTAGACCTTTCATTTCATTGGTGTAATAAACCTATGTGAGAAAACTCCTATCAGAGCAAATCACTTCTGCATTTTTATACTCTGAGAGTTAACAATGAAGAGTTATCTAATTTGCCCAGGGTCATACAGTCAGTATACATTAGAAGTAGGATTGAATTTAGGTCTTCCGGACCTCAAAGCCATTTCTCTATTATGCAACTGTATGGGCCATGGATTGGAGACAGAGGAAACTGAGAGCAGGGAGATCAAGGCATCAGGCAAAAGGTAATGATGGTCTTTAGGCTAAATACAAAGGGAAGAAAAAACAGTTCTTCTTAGGTTATTTAGTCATCTTGTATCACAGTACCGATGATAAACTCACACAAAAACCTAACATCTAGATAATTGTGGGTCACACATCCAGTTCTTTTGTAGAACAGATGAAGAGGTAGAGAAGTTCTGCATTAACTCAATGGACCCTTAAGATTAAATCAACATATACTTTAATATTTAGTGACTTCAATGAAAAGATGAGCATGGGAGAGAGAAGACAAAAATATGTTGGAAAACATGGTTCTGGTGTAATGAACAAGACAAACCAAAGACCTGTGTACCATATAAAAGTCCTACTTGTATATCTCATGAATATTTTCTTTGAGAAGATAGTCAGGAGGGGCAAGAAATGACAAATACCCCATAAAATCAGAAAAATGAAACTGATACTTTAACAGATAGGAAGTGATCAGATATTAATGCAGGACTTATTTCCCAAATATTTTATCCATATATATCACACCAGTGACTGGTTAAAATACAAAACTTAATAACAAAAAGAAAATATAAGAATAGGAAGGTATAGAACATAATTGAGGTTAACACCATTCTGATTTATTTAAATAGGTTGTTAACACACAAAAAAATGAGATGTGGATAAAATAACAGACATCAACATAGATCACCACCATTTTCTAAAGAAATTTAATTCCAGTGTCTTCCCTCCCTTAATTATTTCCTATTCACCTTGTATATAACTTTCTTTGTGTATATTTGTTTGCATGTTCTCCCTGCAAGCACCTTGAGGGCAGGGACTGTCATTTATATCTTTTTTTGTATTCCCAGTGCTTAGCATAGTACCTGGTACATAGCAGGTGCTTAATAAAGATTTATGAAAGAATGAACTGAAACTAAACAGAAAAATATTACCCTGCCTTTATATAAGCAAGCCTGATATACTTCATCCAAGGGAGGCATGTAGGTCTCTAGAATGACACAATTAAGATAGTGGAAGTTCAGAGAAGGGAAACCAAAACAGAGAGGGTAGAAAGGATTTCATACAAGCACAAAATAGAAAAATAAGGAAAACCAGGGAAGATGTTGACAAAGATGTTAACCGCAATCAGTAGGGACATAGTCATACCCAAGAAGTACTGGTTTACTACATCTTAGAGCACTAGAACTGTAGGACATTCTTTGTAGTTTGAAGGAGATATTTTTAGTATTAAGAAGAGATTATTTTATACAGTAAAGAGTATATTTATGAAATTTATTACCCACAAGATGCAGCATGGCAGAAAATTATTTTAAATTTTAGCAGATTTTACCAAGGAAAAAAACCTATCAAATCCATGGATGGCCTTCCCAACATGAATAACTAAAAGAAGCTAAGAAGTATTTGGGATGGCCTGGTCTACTGAAAAGAACTCTGCACTTGGGAGTCAGGAGACTCGGATTCAACCTCTGACAATTATCCTATCACTTAACCTCTCTCTACTTCTCAATTTCTCCACCTGTAAAACTGAGGAAATAATGCTTCCACTAGTAAGTGAAGGATTTTGTAAACCTCAGAGTGCTACAGAAATAAATACTAAGCTATAATTAACACTAGATACAAAAATTCTTTTGGTGTCACAAGACAGCATACTGGACTTGATGGATCACTGATCTTATTAAGGAAGGGAGGAAGTTGGGGGCAGCTAGGTGGCGCAATGAGTAGAGCACCAGCCCTGAAGTCAGGACCTGAGTTCAAATCCAGCCTCAGACACATGACACATTCCCTAGCTGTGTGACCTTGGGCAAATCACTTAACCCCAATTGCCCTGCCTTCCCCCCTCCAAAAAAAAATTTAAAAAAATTATTTTAAAAAAAAGGAAGGGAGGAAGTGAGGGGGAGGGAAGTATGAAGGAAAGAAAGGAAAAATTTATTAAGTGCTTACCATGTACTATGCCAAAGGGTTTTTATAAATATCACCTCGTTTGATCCTTACAACAGCCTTGGGAGTTAGGTGCTATTATTATTATTCTCATTTTACATCTGAGGAAACTGAGGCTGACTTAAGTCAAGTGACACAACTAGTAAGTATCTGAGGAAAATTTAAACTCAGGGTTTCTGTTATGATATGTTCTCTATTTATGTCTTGACATCCAAGGCAACTTCCTAATTATAATTAATCACAAACTCCTGAAATACCAATTCTTTACTTTCTGGAAGAGGTAATACTAATTCAACATTTGAAAAAAGCAAATTTTATTTATAATCATTGTCTTTTTCTGTTTGACAAGTAGGATTTTTCCTCTTTGTGTTTTAAGGATAACATGTTATTAACTTTTTGGTTCATTAGCTTCATTGCTTGCACTGTGGAAGCAATCAGATGAGGAACAAAATGTATAACAGTTAACTGGGTCCAGAGAAGGAAAAGAAAATGGGAATACTTTTTTAAAGCAAAAAATTGTGGTTTGGACAAATTTATTTTAAACGTAAAAATATTATTTATCTATTTACAAAACATTATCTAGATATAACCTTGTAAAATAGCTACAAGAAACAGCACCAGAATCCAGAATTGTTTTCCATATACAAAAAAAATTTCAGAAGGTTGCAGGAAAAAGAGGTTACTGTGGTGCTCTTTTACTCTCACTCCTGTTTACTTGCCAGTTCTCTAGAAAAGAGATGAGCAGTGCCATCTTTATTTCATCCACAGCTTTTACAAACTGGCAATATGATTTCTTACAATACATATCTTTACAGTAAACTTTCAATTTCCTACGGATTCTGTGATAGTGTGATTTCACACACACACACACACACATATAATATGCATTATATATATATATATATAATATGCATTATATATATATAAAGATTACTATGGTAAGCAAAGTATCCATTTCTCTACATTTTAGGTATGTTTTGGAAAATGTTGACAATATAATTTTAACAGGTGCATCTTGTGCTATATAAATGATTTGAATTTATGAGTAATGTTAAAACATCACAGACAAATTTGTTGTCTACTGCAATCAAATACTCTGAGTTAAGCATCATTACATTTAAAGCAATCTAATTTAATTAAATTTAATCTAATTTAAATTAAATTTAAAGCAATATTCAAGACCAAGGATCTTACTTGGAAATTTTCATAAAATAAAACATCAGGCACTTTCATTTTCTCATTGGTGTTATGGACCGGTATGCTAATATTCCCAATCTTCAGAGATCCAGATTTTATTTCACCTAAAAATGATATACAAGGCAAAGAATGAATCATAGAAGTACTGATAAAGACATCGGATTAGTCAAATATAGTTTCTGGTCCAGACCTGTGACATGATTAAGCATTTGAGATAGCGGATGGAATTTTGAACTTGGAATCAGGAAGACCTGAGTTTGAATCCTGCTTCAGATACTTCCTAGTTCAGTGACTACGGGCAACTTAGACTTCTTCAGTTTTACCTTCCTCCTCCCTAAAATGGGGACAATAATAACATCTACTTCTCAGGGTTGTCAGAACCAAATGAGACCACATACGCAAAGTGCTTTGCAAACCTTAAAATGCAGCATAAATCTTGGCTATCATTATTATTGTTGTTAATTGTTATCATTTTTGTGGGTTTTGGAGGATTATCTAGTGTTCATAAGGGAGAAAACATAAAAATGGTAATAAATCACTAGAACATCCTATGCCACATAAAAATGGTCAAAGAGAGAATAAGATGCACTACATGCCATAAAGACCTTTCAGCTCTTTTGCCCTGGTGACTTAACTTTGTGCTACGTAGACCAAGCCAACATTGGTCCAAAGGATATGAAGGCCTTTGAATACAGATATAGAAGTTAATATACACACTGAGGACTTTCTCTCTAGGAATTTGTGAGACACCTTAGTAGGTTGTTTAAGTACACAGCAACTATTCTTGGATAAGTCAGAGGGAAAAGGATCACTAGAAAGGAAGGCAGCAAGGAAGGTTCCCTCTGTGTTGACTTCTAGTCAGCACTCTATTCAGCATGATGAGGTAAGAAAGACTACCTTGCTAGTACCATAGTTAGGACAAGGGAAGGAACTTCTTCATCTAACTAGGGATTCTGTATCAAGCCCTTTACTTAAGCCTTTCACACTTACTCTAATCATGACTGATCCTACCTGTCGGGTCTCCTCCTGTTGACTTACAGAGTGCGACCCTCCACTTAGCACTGAATTAGAGGTTCTCTTGAATTCTTCTCCCGTTGTTTCATCTCTGTTAGTTCTGCCTCTCCAATATGAATCAGAGCTACCTGTTCTTATGTTTCCTATTCATTCCTTGTAGTACCTAGGCCCATACTGAGAAGGTCTCAATAAATAATTACTGACTGACAGTTCCAGGAACTATACAAGAGACTGTTGAGAGGCGTAAGCAATAACTTCCCTTCAAAGGATATGCTACTTCAGAGCTAACTAAATTACTTAATTTTTATTAAATGCCTGTCAATCGGTTTCCTTCTAAAGAAGAATCATGGAAAAATCAGTTCTCTTCTGGGAACGTTTTATAATATATTGTCAATAAATTTACAACATTGAAGAGGAGAGAAAACATTACATTTCATAAATTAACTAGTCACAATTAAAATAATGAATCCTAACACGCTAGTTAATCACCACAGTGACACAAGAAGATACAGCAAAGTACAGCAGATCTCAGTGGCCATCTCCCTCTCTAATACATCTCTTCTCTCTGCCTTTTTCCTTTACTCCTGAATTCTTCAGGAAAAAATTTTGTTTGTTAAGCTGAGATATTTCTTGTTTCTTTACTGCCAACAGATCTCTGAAATACTATAAAAGTATGACTAGAAAGAACAGTAATAGAGAAGAGTAAACTTGCCACATGCTTGTAATGGTGGCACAGGTTTAATTGAACAGAAAAAACTTGATGTGAAATGTATTTAATATTCATTGGATGGTTTTAGAGGCAATTATTCAATTATAAATACATATATTTACATATGTACATATATATCTATGTATGTGTATATATATATGTATACACACATGTGGACATGCACATGCACATGCACACACACACACACATGCACACACTCCACACAGAAATATTAATCAAAGAGTTATCATCCCTGGAAGTTTTCACAAAAGAGACTCATGAAACAAAGTATTCGTTTTCTTAATAGTAACAATAAGAATAACTAGTATTTATTTAGAACTTTAAGGTTTACAAAGTCCTTCACATATGTTAATTCATTTGCTTCTCACAACAACCTTGTTCATTAGCTGTTATTATCCTCATTTTACAGATGAGGAAACTGAGGCTGAGAGAGGCTAAGTAACTTGTCCATGGTTGAAACACTAAGGCAATAAACACAACATCAACGATAATTGTGAATATGCCTATGTAGTTCTATTTCACGAGGTATGAGAGACTCTCCATAAAGAAGGTAGAAGAAGTATAACATTTATTCAGACACCAGAAAATCATATCCCATAACCAAATGTTCAGCTCCCACATCCAGTCAGCCCACTTTATCACAGCAGCAAGGAACTTAAAACACCACATCACAGCCTGAAAACTCACCATTCCAAAACCTCTCCAACCCCCTGCTGGGGTCTTCCCCCAACACAAACTCACAGTACAGCTAAGTCAGCCCATTCAGTTCTAACAATCATGAGGGCGGCCATTAGCAGCTATAACATCTTTCTCTTTTTCTTTTTCTGTGACATAACTTCCTTTTCCTGTTAGGAAGCCCCTTCTATCACATGTATCTTAGGCTTCCTGTGACATAAGCAGGTCACATGGCCTATTAAAGGGTGGGAAAGATCTTCAAATCTAATTGCTACTACAATGGTCACACACCTAGTAAAGGTCTCAGGCAGTATTTGCACTCATATCTTCCTGACTCCAAATCCAAAATTCTATCCACTGTGCTGCTTTCTTCCAAAGAAATAACCAAAGCTATTTAATTTTTTTAAAATTAAGTTTTTTTAAGATTTTTTATTTTTTAGTTTATAATACTCAATTCTGCATGATTTTGAGTTCCAGATTTTCTTCCCCCCCCCTTCCCCCTCCCAAGAAGGCATGGAATCCAATATATCTTCTACATGTAACTTTGCATTAAACTTACTTACAGAATAGTCAAGTTGTAAAGAAGAATTATTACCAATGGAATAAATCATGAGAAAGAAGAAACAAAACCAAAAGAGATCAAAAAAAAAAAGGAGAGCAAACAGTTTGCCTCAATCTGCATTCAGTCTCCATAGTTCTCTCTGGATGTAGATATCTCTCTCCATCATGAGTCCTTTGGCATTGTCTTTGAACCTTGTATTACTGAGAAAAGCGAAGTCTATCTGGGTTAGTCATCACAGAATCCACATATCTGTGGTTGTGTATAATATTCTCCTAGTTCTGCTCCACTCATTCAGCATTATATTGTGTAAGTTTTTCCAGGTTATTATGAAGCCTGTATCTTCCCAATTTCTTAGAGTACAATAGTATTCCATTACATTCATATACCACAACTTGTTCAGCCATTCCTCAATTGATGGGCATCCCTTTGATTTCCAATTCTTTGCTACTACAAAAAGAGCTGCTAGAAATGTTTTGTATATACGGGTCCTTTTCCCACTTGTGTGATCTCTTTGGGATACAGCCCTAGAAGTGGTATTGCTGGGTCAAAGGGTATGAACATTTTTATAGCCCTTTGGGCATAGTTCCAAATTGCTCTCCAGAATGGATGGATCAGTTCACAACTCCACCAGCAGTGTAACAATGTTCCAATTTTCCCACATCCTCTCCAGCATTTATCATTTTCCTGTTTTGTCATTTTAGCCAATCTGACAGGAGAGATGTGGTATCTAAGAGTTGATTTGATTTGCATTTCTCTAGTCAGTAGTGATTTAGAGCATTTTTTCATATGCCTATAGATACCTTTAATTTCTTCCTCTGAAAACTGCCTGTTCACCATAGCTTTCAGGTAGACCTATAATTCTTAGATTGTCTCTCCTGGATCTCTTTCCAGGTCAGTTGTTTTTCCAATCAGATATTTCACATTTTCTTCTATTTCTTCATTCTTTAGATTTTGTTTGATTGATTCTTGATGTCTCATAAGCTTCTACTTGCCCAATTCTAATTTTTAACGTTTTGTTTTCTTCCTTTATCTTCTTTATCTCCTTTTCCATTTGGTTAATCTTACTTTTCAATGAGACATTTTCTTCATTTATATTCTGATTCTACTTAACCATTTCACCGATTTTACTTTTCAAAGATTTGTTTTCTTCAATGAATTTTTTTTCTATTTTTTTCTTTTACCTCCCTAATTTGGTTTTTAAAGTCCTCCTTGAGTTCTTCCAGGAATGCTTTTTGGTCTGGAGACCAGTTCAGTTTCCCTTTTGAGGTTTCAGATGTGGTTGTAGTGTCCATGCTGTCCTCTTCTGAATTGGTATTTTGATCTTCCCTATCTCCATAACACGAATCAATGGTCTTTGAAAGCTTCTTACTGTTCTTTTTCATGGTGTTTTTTTGTTTTTCCTCATGGTTTCTAAAGTGGATCTCTGCTTCTGGGGTTCAGGGGCTCTGTCCCAAGTTTCTTGTGTTGGGATCTAGGTTTATGTGCTATGGCCTCTGGTTTTGTGAGTTGTGGGGGAGAGGTGGTCTGGCTGCTGCGAGTCTCCTCTTCCTCAGGACTGTTCTACAGCACGAGTGGTCTCATCTCTTGTCTGTGCTGGTATCTGCCACTTCCCCTGGCTGTTCAAAACAATGTCTGGGGTCCTGGCATTGATGTTTGTTAGCTCCACCCCACCTGGGGCTTGGTTACTCTTGTTGTTCTGCTGAGGTGAGGGCTGCTGGGACACCTTTCTTCCTGCACTAGTCTCCTTCAGCCACCACAAGCAGGGTCCTCTCCCCAACTTCTCTTGCTACTGAAGCCCCGCTTCTGGCTTGTCTGTTTTTCCTGAGGTAGTAATCTCTGGGTTTATTCAAGGGAGGGATGAGAGCCATCATGGCTCCTGGAAGTTCAAGAAGGCGAGTTTCAAACATTTAGACTGTGGGCTGGGGGCCTCTGGGCTAGCTGCTCCAACAGACTCTTGTCCTGGGCTGAAAGGCCTGGGGCTTGATCTCAGCTATTGCTATACCTGTGCCTGTTCCTGCTCCAGTGTTTGGCTCACCCAACTGGCTGGATTCCTCTGCTGTTTCCGAGCGGTTTGGTCTAGTGCCCTTGCGTGTGCCTGGCGCTCCTGCGCCTCTCAGTCTACTAGTGGCTTCTAACTCTCTCAAATCTCCTCAGATTCACTTTTTAAGACATATCTGACAGAATTTGTGAGAGTGTGAGAGAGCTCCAGTAGTCTGTTCCTTTCACAGTGCCATCTTAGCTCTTCCCCCCAAATTAAGTTTTTTTTTTAAACTCTCAACTTAAAACTCTATAAAATGGACATTTCCATTTACATAGAAAAACACAGAAAGAGAATTGTATGTATAATTGAAGATGGTTATTATTTATAGTCTGCTTATCTTTAAAAATATAGAATAAATTCAACATGTAACTTTCAAAGCTCTTGCTTCTCTATGATTTTTTTCTCGCTTTCTGTTCTCTCCTGTGAAATTTAAAAAAAAAACACTTGAAAAACTCTTTTTTCTTTTTCCTTTTTTTTTTGCTCTCCTATCCACTTTTACCTCACAACCTTCCCTCCATTGTGGAAAAAAAATAAAATAAAGCCTTCATTCCTAATCGAATACAAAACTCTTATCTACAACTCTAGATATCTGTTGTAGGGAAAGCATGGATCATTTAAAAACAAAAACAAAAACAAAACACCTAAGGCAGCAGAGGGAGAAGCAGAACAAGTAAAGTTTACATCTACCAGTTGATCTTCTCCATCACTGAAGGAAGAACACAAAGAAAAAGGAGTATCAGTGCGGGCTCCACATTTATCAGGTTTTCATTCTATTCCTCAAAGAGAATTCTTAATTGTGAGGCCTTTTAGCCACACACATATACACAGAAATAGTAGATGGGTTTTTTTTTCCTAGCAACTGAATAAGGATAAAAGCTATAACACATATTATTTCATTGAGACACATGATGAGAGGCAATATGGGTATAGTGGAAAGAATCCAGGCTTGGGAGTCAGGAGAGATTGGAGCTTGAATGCCATCCAACACTCACCAGGTGGGGTGATCCTGGCAAAGTGACTTAAACTTTCTCAGCCTCAGTTATATCATCTGGAGAATGGGAATAAAAATACCCCCCCCCAAATGGGGCTAAAAAAGTATAGTGCTCACTTGGCAAAGCTGTGATAAAAATAAAATAGGATAATGAATGCACAGAGCTCTAAAACTATTTAGGGGCTATATAAATGTTAGCCATTATTATCATGTTCATTATGTCCCTCAGGTGAACTATCTGCATCATTGATTGATTGGCCTCTTTTCAAGTTCATCTGAACAATGGGATACTTTCATTCATTCAATCATTTGTTCGTTCAGCAAGCATTTGCTATTCATTTACAGAAAATGTAACATTGCAGGGTAGACAACAACGCAAAAATCAAGGTGCCAGCCTTGGAAGCCTTAAAAGTTTCATCATATATAAAATACATATAGTTTTTGTGAGAAAAAGCAGTTTCATTGAGGGATGAATATGAAAGTATTCTGCTTTTCAAAGTAAAGATACTACTTAATAAATTCAGACTTTCCATAGTCTCCACAAAGGGTCCAGATGCTGCAAGGCTGGTATACTTCTCATAGCAAAGCCATAAGAAGAATCTCTTATGGATAAAGCAGACAATGTAACATTATACTGGTAGCAAATACACTTAATTTTAAAATTTGATTTATGTTCTGTTATATGATCATAAAACAAAATGGACCTTGTCAGAGGAGAAAAATAGTAAGATAAACCAGGTCTTTGGATAAACATGGGGGAAAATACTCCAGCATAAAGGGGAAAACTGAATGAAATAAGAGCAATGATTCTTAAAAATTCCTATCCATGAGCTAGAAGTATAAAAGGAAAAAGGGATAAGAGACTTTCAAAACCAAAATTCTGGTAACATAATTCTAATTATCCCAAAGAGGAAAAAAAAGGGGATGAAGCAATGTGATGTATGTGCCTACACAAGGAGCTCTCTGATGAGTCCAGATTTTAAAAGGATTGAAGAAGGGACAAAGAATAACAGAAAAATACAAAAGAAAAGCATGTTGCTTTCTGAGGAAAGCTGAGGCCTAGAATGAGCTAAGCCTTGTGAAAAATCTGAAGACCAAACTGGCAACAGTTTTTGAAAGTTCTATCCAAGGTAAGAAGAAGGATGAGGATAGGACAGAGACACTGCTTGAGACACATCAGAAAATATTAATGGATAACAGAGGTTGAACTATTCAACTCCTATTTTGTTTCTGTTTTCTCTAACGGAAAATGATCATCAGACTGAAAAGGGTAGACCCAGAATGGCTGAGTGGGAATTGAGACCCAAGCTACTGGAGGAGATAGTAAGAGAACATTTAAGAATTCTAAATGGGTTAAAATGTACACTTCTGGATGAAGTCCTGAAAGAACTTGCAGAGCTGACTGTTAAGACAGCTGCCTTTTACTACACTTTAAGGTTTACAATGAGTTTTCCATACATTAGATCATTTGATTGTCACAAGAAACCTGAGATAGGAATTACAGGTTTTATTGTCTCCCTTTTACAGATGAGGAAATTGGGGTGCAGAAAAGTTAGGGGACTTATCCATGGTTATACAGTTAATAAATGAAAGGAGTTGGAATTGAACACAGGGCTCTCCTGATGCCAAGTCCAGCAGCCTCCCTGCACCACCAGTGCCTTAACACCCTAGTTCTTAACTGGAGGCAATATAAAAAAGATGTCAAGAAGCTAGAATGAGGGTCAAATCTAGCCAAATGAAATTCAATCACATTAATAACAATACCTCACATTTATATAGCACTGAGAGGTTTACAGAGCAGTATCCTGCAAAGTACACAATGCAAGCACTGTTAAAATTTTACAGAGAACAAAAGGAACCTTAGAGAGATTTAAGTGATTTGCCAATGATCACACAACTTTCCTGAATCTAAGTCTGAAAACTAAATATATTAAATAAATTAAATAAAAAGACAAAAAAAACCAGAGTCATTTGTACATAAAAGACACAGGGTTTTTAGTCAACAAGAGAGTCAGTATTAGCCAACAGTATAACAAGGCTGCCAAAAAAGCTGATGTGACTGTAGGATCTATTAATAGAATGCAGCCTGGTCCAGCTACATCTGGAGTGCTGTGCTCATTCTCTGAACATATTTAGCAGGGAGACTGATACATCACATGAGAAATCGTCTAAGGAACTGATGATACTAAACCTAGAGAAGTGTTTTGGGTTTGTTTTCTTTCTGGACTGGACCTGCATCTTCATCAGGGCAGGGAGTTCCTGGGGAGACATTTCCTCTCTCAATGAAGATCAGCAACTGCTCTGAAATTTATGGTCTTAGAGGGGTGATTCGTACACTGAGAGGTTCGATAAGTTGCCTACGGTCACTTGCCAGTATATGTCTGAGGCTGGACTTGATTCGTGGTCTTCTTGACTCTGAGCCTAGCTCTCTATCCACTGAGGATGCTGAGAAATTTTGCAGAGACAATTATTTAAATAGCTGTCCTGAAGATGGAGTATTAGATTTAGGGGAAGCGTTGTGGTTAAATGGAAAGAATGCTGGACCAGGAATCGGGGGCTGGAGTTCCAAGTCACAGTCCTACTAACTAGCTCCTCATCTGTAAAGTGAGCAGACTGTACTAGATCAGCGTATCAAAAGCAAAGAGAACTATCTCCCTAAGATGTGTATTGACTTAGAAAACTACAAATTAACATTATCTAATTTGTAATACATTCCTATTTATTTTCTCTCGGTTTTTTCCTGCCTGCCCTCAAGAGAAATAACCAATGGGTAGACATTAGAGAGAATCAAGATTTCTAGTCACTGTAAAGAATGTTTAAATAATTAAAGCTCTAACCAAATGGAAAGGGCTCTCTTATGAGGTGGTTAGTTCATCATCACTACAAATATATCCACAAAAGCTCAATAACTGCCAATCAGGTATACTGAAGAGAAGCATCATAGGCCAGGCAAGTGGTTGGACTTCACGACTGTTAGGCTCCTTTCTAGCTCAGGGTGATAAATGTGTATAGATATATACCTATTAGAAATAACTTGGCTATAGCCTTTAAACTGGTTAGTATTCATTAAAGCTAGTTAAAATACAAAGGCAGCCCTCAAATTATTAATAGACTATTTCAAAAGTTCATTTTTAAGTAACCTAGAAAATATTATGCTATAGAAATGATGCTATAAATGAAAAGACTATGTAACTCAGGACATAGCTCAACTACTATGACTATGGGCTTTACCCTAAATTCCTCTCGAATTCCTAGGAATTGCCATCTGAGATGCTTCAGTGAGACAATAGAAATGTAGCGGCAAAGAGTAAGGGAAGGTCACAAATATTCATATGTACAGATTGTTATAAATGAAATATGCTTTTTTTTTTTGGAAGGGGTGAAGGCAAGGCAATTGGGGCTAAGTGACTTGCCCAAGCACAGCTAGTAAGTGTCAAGTGTCTGAAGCCAAATTTGAATTCAGGTCCCCCTGATTCCAGGACTGATGCTCTATTCACTGCACCACCTAGCTGCCCCAAATGAAGTATGCTTAATGAAGGGATTAGCTGAACTTATATAGACAAGGATGTATTTTCAGCTCTAATCAAAGCAAAAGCTCATATTTAAATTCTAAAGGTATAGCAAAGCATGGAAATCTGTACTTTTACAAGTATATGAAATGTAAAGTACTGATTAAAAACTCTACAGACTTAGAAATGTGGCAAAAGGGTATGACACAATTTATCAAAAATTTTTAATATACTTGAGGAAAAAAAGTCTAACATATAAAAATCTATAGATGAATATTATGTAATATAATTATGATATAATATCTTACTGTGAATTGCTAAAAGTGATAATGAAGTTTATAAAATACAAAAAGAATTTAATGGCAGGAAAGATCCATGGGGATTGCTAGAGTTTGGGAGAGCTTTCTGGACAAAGTGGAATCCATAAAGGATGGGAAGTATATGGAGAAATGCAGAGAAGGGCAATGCTTCAAATGGAGAAAGATAATGAACAAAGAAAGAGAAATTGAATTAGAAATCACGAGTTGAGGGAGTAACTAAGAAATTGGCTCAACTACAGCAGAGAGTTCTATGGAGACCGAAGGTTTCCCTAAGTTTGGGTAGGCTGAGTGGGAGCTAGGCTACAGAAAGCCTTGAAAATTGGATGCATTTAGACTTGAAATTGAGAGGAATAAGGAACCAGCACAGGTCTTTAGATATAACTGACATACAGAAAGCAGTAATCCAGGGAGATTTTCCCCTTGCCTCTTTCTTTGGTAGTTGGTCTGCCCAGAATCCATGTGGGATGGCCGAAAGCAGGAAGATTTTCTTGCCTTGTCTTTCCTCTTTTGCTCTCTGTCTTGGCTCACTTAGAATTCATCTAAGTGGCTTGACTGCTCACAAGACTTAGATAAGAGGAGTCACCAACTTTATTCCTTCCTTTTAGAGGAGGACTACCAAGCCTTACCATGCCCCTTGTTTTTGTGACTGGCAGACTCCTGCCACTGTCATCTGTCCTACTGATGTAACTTAAGGAGTTCTGGGTCTTGCCAGCCACCCTCAATGCTGAACTCTGGGACATTTTAATCATTTTTTTTGTATGTTGTGTCCCCCAGTTTGAGTGTGAGAGCCTTGAGAGCAAGGACTGACATGCTTTTTCTATTTGTATCCCTAGTACCTAACACAGTGCTTCAAACATATTAATTGCTAAATATATGCTTTTTCATGTAATATGATTGAGATAGGAGAGAAACTGATGGAAGATTAATAGTGCTCCATGACAAAATCAGTACTCTGTAGACAAAGTGTAAGCAACTTACATCTATAATCCTTTGGTTCTGGTTGTGGGTGGTTATCAGTGGTTGGTTCAATTCCAGCATCCAATAGATTTTTCTCTAAGGCTGATCTTGCAAGACTTGGTAAAAACCTGGGGAAGAAAAGAAAAATAAATTTAAACAGAACATTCTTTAAAATTTAATAATCTCTAAGACCTACTTACACAAACTGATGCAAAGTGAAGTGAGCAGAACCAGGAGAACATCGTAACAGCAATATTGTACAATGATAAACTGTGAATGACTTAGCTATTCTCAGTAATACAATGTTCCAAGGCAATTCCAAAGGACTAATGATGAAAAATGCCATCCACATGCAGAGAAAGAACCGATAGAATTTGAATGCAGATCGAAGCATACTATTTTTCACTTCCTTTGTTTTTTCATGGGGTTTTTTTTGGTCTGTTTCTTCTTTTACAACACGACCAATATGGAAATATGTTTTTACATGATTATACATATATAATCTATATCAAATTGATTACTATCTTAGGAAGGAGGGAGATGAGAGAGAGAGGGAGAAAATTTAGAACCCAAAGTTTTTAAAAAATGAATGCTAACAATTGTCTACACGTAATCAGGAAAAAAAAATACTTTTTTTAAAAAAAGGTCATTAGATTTGGCATTTAAAAAATCTTTAGTAACACTAGAGAGAACAGTTTTGTTTGAATGATGAGAATGGAAGCCAGATGTAGACTCAAGAAGAGAATAAGAAGGCAGTGTGATTGTGTGTGTGATCATGTGTATTGTGTGTGTGTATGTGTATCCTGTCATATGTGCATACAGTAGAATGTAAACTTCATGAGGCCAGGGACTGTTTGATTTTTCTCTCTCCCCAATTCCTAGCACACAATGCCTAAAACAGAGTGAACATTAAATTAATGTTTGTTATCACTGTTGTATTGCCAAGGATATTTACTACAAAAAATTTGTTGTAGGGATCTTTTAAATAAGTGCATCCTTGAGTATTTTATATATAAATAAGCTATGGAAGTTGGAAAGGCTTGTACTGATAAATCTTAGGGATATAGGACTGGCTTTCTCTACTGATTCAAAATCATTCAGTATCTTGCATACAGTGGGTATTTCATAAACGACTGCTAAATGAAAAGAGAAAGCACCTCTGAAATGCATATAATAAGAAATATACTTCATTTTTAACAGAAATTTATATTTTGATCTACTTTGAAAGTGGAACTTTTTTCAGTTTCTACTTTGTTTAAGCTGTTAGCTCTACTAAGTTCCTAATCTTGTCCATTACTCAACAACATATACAGTGGCATGGGACTGGGATAGGAAGAATTTCAGCTCAAGTCTGAAGTGAAATCAGATTGGATTTTAGACAGAATCTGATTATATGGAAAGCCATAAGAGGCTGATATGCACAATATTTTTTAATATTTTCCACAGAATCAAATTCTGTAGAGATTTTTCTTATTGGCTAAAAGTGGAAAGTATTTTTCTTCAGTCATCATGTATACTCCTTCCAGTTTTCCTTGCTGCTTCCAATCACTGTGCTTTCTGCAGGGAAAGTGAATAGCAGAAATTGAGATATGGTGATGCTGAAGTTTAGTTAATTTCAACAGATGGCGCATAAACAAAGGTAGCTGTTTTATTATTCATTTCTGTTTGCAAAGGGATATGAAGTGATCACAATTCAAGTTTTACTGTGATCACCTGAGAAAGAATTAAAAAAAAATTAGCTTATTTTGGAGTCTGTGAAATATGTGTAAGTGCAAAATACATGTGTTGATACATGAGTTATTTTCATTTTTTTTTACATATTCTGAAAATATTTTGGTTTCAAGGGATGTCCAACAAGTTTCCTCCTCCAATCCACTGGATTTATGACCAAAAAGAAAATAATGAATCCAGTTAATTTTCATCAATGCAGCTTTGAATCTCCATCACCAGTAGACTTTATCATGATTAAAGATCTCAGGGTGATTTAGTCCATTCACCATTCCCAGGCATTGCTAAATATTTCTAATGCTTACTATGTAAAAATTAAATATTTTACCTTATTATTAACATGACTACTCTTCCCCTATTCCCCAGTAGGTAAGCAGTGATCCTCAGTGATGGTCATTTTTCTCTCAAGTGTGAACATAATAAGATATCTTAGTTTTTTCTTGAACTTAATTTTTAAAAATATTCATCACAGGATCATAGATTTAAAGATGGAAGGCACTTTAGAGATCATTGCATCCAATCCCTTCACTCGAAAGATGACAAAACTGGAGCTAAGAGGGGTTAAGTGATTTGTCCAGGGTCACACAATACTAAGGACATGAAGTGGGATTTCCGAATTCCAAGTCCAGTGTTGAGTGTTGTATTTATTATATCATGTTGTTTTCATCACTTGTACTGAATTCCTTCTGACTATGTGATACAGGAAAGAGCACTGTCTCTGGAATCAGACAGCATCAGTTCAAATTCCATCTCTGACACTTACTATCTATGTGATGCTAGTACAAGTCTATTTAAACTAGCTGGGCCTCAGTTTCTTCAACTTACACAATGAGGGAGGTGAATTAGATGGCCTCTGAGGTCCATTCCAGTTCTACCTCTATGATCCTATGATTTATGTAATTATTTTAAAGAGGTGGATCACAAGGTCACAAATTTAGAGCAAAAAGGTATCTCAGAGGTCATCTCATCTAACTTCCTCATCTTACATGTGAAGAAACTGACTCCCAAAGAGATTAAGTGACTTATCCAGGATGACTCAGCTATTCCCTGGCAGAGGTGGGATTTTAACTTAGGTCTCCTCAACTTCAAACCCAGCATCCTATCCACTATACCAGATATAAATGAAATGAATACAATCTGAAAACTGAGGTATAACCAGCACTCAAAGGGAACCATTTTCAGGGCTGAAGACTTCATTTCAATTGACACAAAATTAATATTTTCTTTTGGATGCCACAGAATGTATGTTAGTCATAGGTGAATATCAGCTATATGAAATGAAGTGCCTATAAAGAGTAAATATGGGGTTTGTGGTAGAATCAATGATGTCTCTATTTTTTTCATGTTTGTTTTAAGGAATGCTATCTGATTTATCTAAAATTATGTTGAATGACTGATAATACTGTTATCTCAAAAGAACATTCAAAAATTTAAAAATTAAATGTCACGGTCCTTATTTATATGAAAAGTTATGAAACACATAAAGAGCCTGGGAATCAGTGCACAAAGGCATGATATATAGTAAGGAGAGTGAACTTCAATTACCTAGACCTAGGTCAGAGATCTAGAGTTGGAAGGGTCTCAAGAAACTATCTGGTCACCCTTGCAGATTTGACTGTCAAAAAACAGTGCAGTTAAGTTCTTGGTGTGTATTTAACTATGCCTTAAATAATCTGTATTTAGCTATTTTGTGTTTATTTGTCTTTTTTATATCTATGTTTATACTGTATATACTTCTCTATATCCCTTTAGAATAGTAGCTCCTAGAGAGAATAATTGTTTCATTCACTGTGTTTGGACCTGGCACAAATCAGATGCTTAATAAATGTTTGTTGGGGGGGTGGAGCCAAGATGGCGGCTGGTAAGCACGGACTAGAGTGAGCTCCGTACCCGAGTCCCTCCAAAAACCTATAAAAATGGCTCTGAACCAATTCTAGAATGGCAGAACCCACAGAACAGCAGAGGGAAGCAGGGCTCCAGCCCAGGACAGCCTGGATGGTCTCTGGGTGAGGTCTATTCCACAGGGAGCTGGGAGCTGGGAACGGAGTGGAGCAGAGCCCAGCCTGAGCGGCGTGGACGATCCAGACCAGAAGCCGGGCGGAGGGGGCCCTAGCGTCCTAAATATGTGAGCTGCGGCAGTTACCAGACCCCTCGACCCACAAACACCAAAGACTGCGGAGAAGGTTAGTGGGAAAAGCTGCAGGAGTAGAAGGAGTTCGCGGTTCCGCTTCCAGCCCCTGGGGCAGCGGAGGTGGGGCAGCGACAGCTGTTGTTACTTCCGGCTCCAGGCCCACCTCGTGGGAAGAATTAAGCGGCAGATCAGAGCAGGAGTGCAACAGCCTGCTGAAGATCTAAGCCCAGTCTGGACTGGGGGTCCTTGGGGAAGGAGGAGTGCGGCTCTGACAGAGCTGGCACCTCCCCCCCAAAACGTAGAACATAGAACTCGTAAGTCTACAAGCAGTCATACCCCAGTGAAAAACTCAAGGGTCAAGTTAGTTGGTTGGGAATATGGCCAGGCAGCGAAAACGTGCCCAGATTCAGTCTCAGACTTTGGATTCTTTCTTTGGTGACAAAGAAGACCAAAACATACAGCCTAAAGAAGACAACAAAGTCATAGAGCCTACAACCAAAGCCTCCAAGAAAAACATGAACTGGCCCCAGGCCATAGAAGAACTCAAAAAGGATTTGGAAAAGCAAGTTAGAGAAGTAGAGGAAAAATTGGGAAGAGAAATGAGAAGGATGCGAGAAAACCATGAAAAACAAGTCAATGATTTGCTAAAGGAGACCCAAAAAAATACTGAAAAATACACTGAAGAAAACAACACCTTAAAAAACAGACTAACTCAAATGGCAAAAGAGCTCCAAAAAGCCAATGAGGAGAAGAATGCCTTGAAAGGCAGAATTAGCCAAATGGAAAAGGAGGTCCAAAAGACCACTGAAGAAAATACTACTTTAAAAATTAGATTGGAGCAAGTGGAAGCTAGTGACTTTATGAGAAATCAGGATATTATAAAACAGAACCAAAGGAATGAAAAAATGGAAGACAATGTGAAATATCTCCTTGGAAAAACCACTGACCTGGAAAATAGATCCAGGAGAGATAATTTAAAAATTATTGGACTACCTGAAAGCCATGATCAAAAAAAGAGCCTAGATACCATCTTTCAGGAAATTATCAAGGAGAACTACCCTGATATTCTAGAGCCACAGGGCAAAATAGAAATTGAAAGAATCCATCGATCGCCTCCTCAAATAGATCCCCAAAAGAAATCTCCTAGGAATATTGTTGCCAAATTCCAGAGCTCCCAGATCAAGGAGAAAATACTGCAAGCAGCCAGAAAGAAACAATTTGAGTATTGTGGAAACCCAATCAGAATAACCCAAGATCTGGCAGCTTCTACACTAAGAGATCGAAGGGCTTGGAATGCGATATTCCGGAGGTCAATGGAGCTAGGATTAAAACCTAGAATCACCTACCCAGCAAAACTGAGTATCATGTTCCAAGGCAAAATATGGATTTTCAATAAAATAGAGGACTTTCAAGCTTTCTCAGTGAAAAGACCAGAACTGAATAGAAAATTTGACTTTCAAACACAAGAATCAAGAGAAGCATGAAAAGGTAATCAAGAAATGGAAATTGCAAGGGACTTACTAAAGTTGAACTGTTTTGTTTACATTCCTACATGGAAAGATGATGAGTATGATTCATGAGACCTCAGTATTAGGGTAGTTGAAGGGAATATGCATATATATATATATGTATATATATATATATGTTTATGTATATATATATAAGTGAATGTGTATGTATGTATATATCTATGTGTATATGTATGTGTATATATGTTTATATGTATGTATGTATGTATGTATATATATATATATATATATATATATATATGTGTAAAAGAGAGAGAGCAGACACAGGGTGAGTTGAAGATGAAGGGAAGATATCTAAAAGAAATAAAATGAAATTAAGGGATGAGAGAGTAACATACTGAGAGAGGGAGATAGGGAGAGATAGAATGGGGTGGATTATCTCGCATAAAGGTGGCAAGAGGAAGCAGTTCTATGGGAGGAGGGGAGAGGACAGGTGTGGGGGGAATGAGTGAACCTTGCTGTCATCAGATTTGGCCTGAGGGGGAATACCATACATACTCAGTTGGGTATCTTACCCCACAGGAAAGAAGAGGGAGGAAGATAAAAAAAAATAAATAAAAGGCGGGGGGATGATGGAGGGGAGGGCAGATGGGGGTGGAGGTAATCAAAACAAACACTTTGGAAAGGGGACAGGGTCAAGGGAGAAAATTCAATAAAGCGGGATGGGTTGGGAAGGAGCAAAATGTAGTTAGCCTTTCACAACATGAGTATTGTGGAAGGGTTATACATAATAATACATGTGTGGCCTAGGTTGAATTGCTCAACTTCTTAGGGAGGGTGGGTGGGAAGGGAAGAGGAAAGAGAATTTGGAACTCAAAGTTTTAAAATCAGATGTTCAAAAACAAAAAAAGTTTTTATATTCAACTAAAAAATAAGATACACAGGCAATGGGGTGTAGAAATTTATCTTGCCCTACAAGAAAGGAAGGGAAAAGGGGATGAGAGGGGAGGGGGTTGATAGAGGGGAGGGCTGACTGGGGAACAGGGCAACCAGAATATAAGCCATCTTGGAGTGGGGGGGAGGGTAGAAATGGGGAGAAAATTTGTAATTCAAAATGTTGTGAAAATCAATGCTGAAAACCAAATATGTTAAATAAATAAATTGCATTTAAAAAAAAAAAGAAATTAAGAGGAAGAGATTGAAGAAAAAAAAAATAAATGTTTGTTAGTCAGTTGATTGAATTATCTGTGTAATGGACTTTGTAAGCAAATGATTGTTTCTTTTTCTTAGCCTTTAAATAAGGGAAAAAGCAGCAACAAATAGTAAGACAGAGGTTTGGTTGAAAATGTACACCCAGTGTAGCACTGTTTCACGTGTGAAAGTCCATAAAAAGTTAGCAAGCTCACTGGAAATTCTGAAGATTAATCTCTCAAAACTATCTGCGAGTCTGGAAAATGAGCAGTGCAACAGTGGAAAGAACATTGGTTTTGGGGGGAGGTGTCAGAAGGCTTTGGTGTAAGACAATTCCAAAAGACCCACAATGTAAGATGCTATCCACCTCAAGGGAGATAATTGATGAATGCTAAATGCAGACTGAAGCATACTTTTAAAAAAAAAAACTTTCCTTATTTTTATTGTTTTATTTTGTCTGTTTCCTTTTGCAACATGGCTGATACAGAAATGTGTTCTGCATGACCTCACACATATAATCAAAATCAAACTACTTGCCTTTTCAAGGAGGGGGAACAGAAAAGAGGGAAGGGGAGAATATGGAACTCAAAATTTCCAAAAATGATTGTTAAATTTTTTTTACATATAATTGGTAAATATTTAGCGGCAGAAATCAAAGTAATTTAAAAAAAAAGAAGGCCTTGGTGTGAATCTTAGGTCTGATATTTAGACTTGTATTCTTTGAACTTCCCTGATCATTATTTGTCCAACTAGGAGGTTAGACCTTTGTCTAGATCACTTAGGTGCTTTCCAGCTCTAAACCCCGAGTTCCTATAACTTTTAGTCAGCATTCTGACACTCACTCAAATTTATACCAGTATGTCAGCATCAAATCACAGATGACTTCCTTTTGACAAGAATACAAAATATGGATACCTGGACAGGCAGGCTTTATTTACAGCCCTGTGAAGACTTTCATCAGGATACTTTGATAATCGACGAGTAATCCGTAACAGCTGCCGGGTAGACAGAGATGCTGCAAGTGACTGTGCCTATTAAAAAGCACAGGGAATTTGTTAGTGTCTTCTTTCAATATGCTGCAGATTCCTCCACAATTTGTGAGAAAATATTTCACAACTTTCAAAAGGAAAGGCAAAAACTAATGATAAAAATTTTAAACAAACTAGAAATTTAAAACTCCCATAAATATCTAAATATATCAACATAAAATATATTTCTCAGTTTAATTCAAGTAAAAGTCCTAAGCCCTGTTTCCACCCTGCTATTTTTGTTAGGCCAGAGAGAATATTATAAAATAATAAAGAATTTAATGATAGTTTCACAAGAAAGTCTGTTACTTAAAGCCTGATAAATGATCCATAAACGAAAATGGTCACTCCACCCCACTGTGCACCAGTCCCAAAGAGGTTTGTCTGTGAAAGGGAACAATTATCCAAAACATATAGCTTTCAGAAATTCTAAGTTCAGAAACAGCAGAAGGGAAGAGGATTCAAGCTGTTTCAAGTTGGAATATGCTGGTTCCTTTCCACAGAAATAAAAGTGCTTCCTATATAGCCTAAATTTTTTTCTGGAGGAGGAAGGCAGGGCAATTGGAGTTAATGACTTGCCCAAGGTCACACAGCTAGTAAGTGTGTTGCATGTCTGAGGCCGGATTTGAACTTAGGTCCTCCTAACTCAAGGGCCGGTGTTCTAATCACTATAATCTAAAATTTTACATGGCACTTGATTAGCCCGACTGAAATATCTCTGATGGGATTAATTTGAGTTAACCAGCATACTACAGTAAAAACATAAATAATGCCAGGAAGGTTGGTGTGATGTCATATATTGGTGTACACTTGTGAGAAGTCTCTTGCAACAAAGTAAAAGAATTAAGTAAAACTACTAATACAGTGACCTCAACTGGAAGTTCATGCAAACATTTCACATCTGTAGCACCTCCCTCTTTATTTTAAAATTAATAGAAATCTATTTTCTCTCTCCTATCCTCCCCCAACACTGAAAAATGAGATAATAAAAAAGAAAGTAAATTTCTTGTGGTAAGTGTGCATACATACACACACACATCTGTACCTATCTATAGATATATCTCATTTCAGATATTCCTGAACCTATCACTTCTCTGTAATAGATATCATGTTTCATCTTTGGTCTTCTAGAATAAATATGAACAATTTTGAGGACTTTCATAAAGTAATGAAGAATAAACTGAGCAGAAGCATAATTTATTTAAAAAGAAATAACTGCATGCTGGTTGACTCAGCAATAACACTACTAGAGATCAAAGAACCCAAATGAATGAAAAAATTTCTATCAGTCCTTTTCCTAGCAGCAAAAAAAAAAAAAAAAAAAAAAAAAACAGAAAATAAGGGTTATCCACCTATTGAGGAATGGCTAAACAAATGATGACATATGAATTAATGGAATATTATTACAACTGGGAGAGAGAGAGAATATATGACTATTAGTTAATAAAGAAATATAAAAGTTATTGTCCACAGCCTGATTTAAGCCTCATCCAATTTGTTTTTCAAGATACATGATTGTGGATCTATGGTAATGTACATGGCTGATTTTAAATTTATTTTAATAAAAATTATGTAAAAAATAGCAGTTTCTTCAGCTACTGTATGTGTGGTTTATTAGTGATGTTTATTGTTGACAGTATATTTCTTAACATTCCAATTATAATTGGCCCAGGACTAATTTTTGGGAAGAAATACAGTCTGAAAATTATATGCTCTTTAAAGAAGACAACTATTCTCTAATGTTGTAAAAAGCAGTTATAGTATTTTGCCATGACAAATGCTGTAAGACAACAAAACTAATCCAATAGTGTTCTTTTTTTTTAAAAAAGGAAGAAAATCAAATGAAAACTCTTGATAACAAAAAAATATTGAATTTTTGTAACTCTATAGATGAAAAACTAAACTCCTGTAAAGCAGGCAACTGTCAAGTAAGGTTGCACAAAAATATAAATTTAGTTATGTTATATGTTCTTTATTTTTAATAATAATCATGGTATCACAGATTGAGAGTTGAGAGAACCTAGATATAACTGAGGCTAACCATTCATTTTACAGATGAAGGTGTTGAGACCTCAGAGGTTGAGTGACGTGTACAAGGTCATAAAGGCAATGATGATTATAATAAAAATGAGAGTTTACTTACATAGCGCTAAGATTTATGAAGCACATATCTCATTTACTAGGTTCCATGAGAACCCAGTGAGGTGAGGACTACAGCTTTATCATCCCCAATGTAGATTTAGAAATTTTGGTTCAGAGATGTTACATAACCTGCCTATGGTTACCCATCTAATAAATGTCAGGAGCCATTTTTGAACCCAGACCTTCCTGACTCCCAATTCCACCCTCTTTCTAATACATCTGGATCTCCTACACAAATACAGTACTTTTAATTTATATAACGCCCTCTCCTCTCAATAAGTCTGTGGGATGAAATAAAGCCGCAAGGATCATCGTCCACATTTCAGAGATAAGGAAGTTAGAGTCAGAGAAATTCAGCAACTTAACCATTGGCGCTGTACAGTAATCAGCGCTACAGCCAGGATTAAGTAAGATCCTTTGACTGTGAATTTGTCAAGCTTTCCGCTGCACTACAATATTTTCTCAGCTTTATGATACTCTACAAGGGCCTTAATGAATTTAAAATGTGGGTATTTACTACTTTTTAGAACGAAGTGATCAAATACTCTAACAATTCTGGCCACCCAAATTTTAATGAAAGATGATGAGCGCCAAACAATCCCCACCGGAGCATTCACGTGTAACAGGCCCCATCGTAAGTATGTTAGATTCCCAAGGCATGAATTTATATTCACGGCACAGATACGGTATTACGCACTGGCTTACAAGTTGCGAGTTAGTGATCTGTACGTATTTCCCTAAAGCCTAACAGTGACTCACTCATTGGACAACTATAAGCTGAATCGCTTTAATAACAGCTAGTATTAAAAACTAAAGGGAATAAGTAATATTTTAGGCCTCTTAAACATTGTAACTTATTTATGCCTTTAATTCTGGGCTACTCTATCAAAATAAGTCTTACCAAAATTTACCTAGCAACAAAAAGACTCATCTTGTAATAAAGGAGCAATAAAATCAGCATTTAAAATCAAAGGTGGTGAAAGAATGGATGTTTCCTTATTTTCAAATATATATTATTCGAATGTGGGCATTAATAGAAAGCATTCAGGCATTTCAAGAGAATGTACACTAAGGACTTTACAAAAAAAAGCAAATTCTATACCAAATTTCTAGATTAGTTTCTATCCTTGCACAAAGGAAATTTTTAGTATATAGTACTATAGTTGCCATGGTTATGAATTTTTAAAAACGTTGACAGTGTCTATTTACTGGTGTAATTAATATTATCTCGGATTACAGATTCAAACAATACCTTCCCATACACACACACACACACACACACACACACATACACATACACACGCGCGTGCGCGCGCACACACACACACACTCTCTCTCTCTCTGGAAAAAAAATTTTCTTATTTTTCTTCCTTCTGGTGACTTGCTGATGTTTTTACAAAAAGCTAAAAGTCTTTGTGGAGAGGTGGCGAGATATCCTGTAGGGAAGGAGTATTTAACTATTTCTTCTCTGGGATTTTTTTCACAACTATCTATTAGTTTTATTTCCTTCATGCTATAACAGATTGCTTAAAAGCAGTAACAAACACATTGTAATTTTCCATTTTTTAATTAAAGATTGATGTAAACAATACTCAGGTAAGAAATTGTCCACTAGAGATACTGTGTCATAGTAAATAAAGAGCTGGCCTTGTATGTGAAATCAGGATTTGAGGCCTGGGAATGCTTACCTGGATGTCATATGTATAGTGGTAATATTAAAATCCATAGTAAGCAAGTGATTAGAACACACAGAGTGAGAAGAGGACAGAACTTTTGGGTATATCTGCTCATAGGTGGCAGGACATGCACAGTGCTCCTATGTAGGATATTGAAGATTGTTTGGACAGGAGAACTATAATAGAGCAGTGTCACTTGAGTACATGAGAAGAAAATATTCAGAAAGAGAGGAGTGGTCAACAATTTCAAATGCTACTTAAAGGTTAAGAAGTCTGAGGACAGAGAAAAAGTCACTGGAATTAGCCACAGAAAAATGATGATGATGGAGAGGGAAGTTTCAGGTGAGTTGTGGGAACAGAAGCTAAGTTAAAAGAGGTTGAAAAATGAATGAAAGGAGAAGATATGGTAGAAAGGAGCAGCGACAGATGTTTTCTCTAAGATTTTGGTTGTGAAGAGGAAAAAAATATAAGCTGATAGCTTGTGGTAACAGTAAGATTAAATTTTTTTTAAAGAATAGGGAAGACCTAGACATTTTCACAGGCAGCAGGAAAGGAGCCAATGGAGAAGGAAAAATTGAATATTAGAGAGAGAAGACAACTGAAGGGATAAGTATCTAGAGGAGATGGAAGAGAATGAGACCAAGAGCACAAGTAGAGGGGTTAGTACTGGTGAGGAGAATGGCCATCTCATTCTCCATGCCGGGAGAAAATGATGGTAGAATAGGGGACTGATGCTGAAGTGATTTGAAAATATAGAACTGGAGGGGTAGGGAGAGAAAGGAAAAAGAAAATGAAAGAAATATGCCACTGAGAAAAAAGGAATTAATGTGGATGGCTTCAGTTTCTTCAGTTTCTAATGCAAGGCCTCTCCTGAAAGAGCGGTAGTGCTCTGTTTAGTATAGACACTGTGGCAAGTGCAATATTAAAAGTAACATTTAGATAAAACTTATTTCCTACCTTAATGTATCTTATACTCTAAGAGGGGGGTGTGACACATAAAGAAACAACTATAATATAAACTAATATGTAACTGCATAAAAGAGGTGATAAACAAAGTGATACATTATAACTGTTAGAAAAAAGTTAACACCAATGGAATGATCAGTGAATATGTCACAACATCACAAAATTTTGTACTGGAAGAGACCTTAATAATCACATGGTTGAGAGAAATTGTATGGCCAAGATCATGCAGGTAGCAGAATTTGGCTGTTGTCCTCCTTTCTTGAAGAGGACCAAAATGGCATCACTACATTAGAGCCAAATTACAATGTGTCAAACTGTGGCTAATCAGACCAATAACAGCTCAGAAAGCTCTATCACAGGTTGGGCATAGATAGGCCATGTGAATTATCTAAATTTGTGCATCTCAGTCTTGAAATTCTGCTTTGCTTATAGAGCACAGTGCCTTCTTTGGCGCAGGCACACCATGTTGGACAGTCCTTTGCCAGCCTCTCCCATCTCATGCAATCAATTCCAAAGTCTTTCAGGGAGACCTTGACAGCGTCCTTGTATCACTTCTGACCATGTGAATGTCTTCTTTGAGGGAGTTCTCCATAAAAAAGTCTTTTAGGCAAGCATACATTGGACAGTGTGGCCAGCCCATCATAGTTGCTCTTTCTGCAGCCGAGTTTGAATGCTTGGCAGGTTAGTTCAAGAAAGGACCTCAGTGTCTAGTACCTTATCTTGCCAGGTGATCTTCAGAATCTTTCCAAGACAATTCAAATGGAAGCAATTCAGTTTCCTGGCATGGCACTGATCTACCGTCCAGGTTTCACAGGCATACAACAATGAGGTCAGCACAACTCTTTAGTTCGGTAGGCAGTCTAATTCCTCTTCTCCCCCACACATCTCCAGTTCGGTAGGCAGTCTAATTCCTCTTCTCCCCCACACATCTCCAGTTCGGTAGCCAGTCTAATACCTCTTCTCCCCCACACATCTCCAGTTCGGTAGCCAGTCTAATACCTCTTCTCTCCCAAGCACTCAGCTAGTTCTGTCAATGCACGCTTCAACCTCGTTATCGATGTGTACATCCATGAAACATATACTGCCTAGGTAAGTGAATTTATCCACCGTATTTAAAACTCAATTTGTTGTAAATGTAAAGGTGATGTCTAATTTTGAAATAGACAATAAAGACAATAATGTATTTTATTGCTTCATTCAATGAATTTTAAGAGATCAGTGCATTTGTAAAAAAGTTTTATGCTGATGGTTCCACAGATGGATGATGTGGTGCTGGCTGGTGGAGAACCTGTGTTTTCTTGTGTTCATTTTTAGGCCAAAATTAGCACAAGCAGCATAAAATTGATCCACACTTTGTTGCATCTCCGCTTCAGAGGATGCATTGAGAGCACAATCATCTGTGAACAAAAAAAATCACGTACCCACTCTCCCTCCAGTTTATTCTTGGTTTGGAGCCTTTTCAAGTTAAATAATTTACTGTCAGTGTGGTAGCTGACCTCGATGACCCCTTTCTCCTCACTAAAGCATGGGAGCAAGCACACAGCCTTGCTTCACTCCATTGGTGACTGGAAAAGCGTGAGAGCATCGTTCATTGTCCAGAACCCAGCCAAGCATGCCGTTATGAACCTGAAGTGCAATGCTGATGAACTTCTCCGGGCAATCACGGTCTGACGTTGTTTTCCACAAGCCTTCATGACTGACAGCAGCAAACAGCAGAACTTTAGATTTCAACTGAAGTACAATAAGTCTAAATTTTGTCCTCTTTTCATTATACAACGCTTCCTCTCTTCATGGTAGAGGCAGTGCACATTTAGGAGAAGCTATTCAATAGGCAGGAATGTTCAGAGAGCAGGTTAGATGGTGTAATTTCAGACTTCAGGCAGAGGAAACAATCTGAGCAAAGGTCATATAGAGATGGCACATGTGGAGGACAGTGAGCAGATTAATTTAGCAAGAGCATAAGTCATACGGAGAGGAGTAGGATAAGGTTTGAAAGATAAAATGTTCCTGGATCATAGAAAGCCTTGATGTAAACTAAAATGTAAAGGCGATGTCTAATTTTGAAATGGACAATAAAGATAATGTTAATTGCTTCATTCAGTGAATTTTAAGAGATCAATGCTTTTTAAAAAAGGCTTTATTATTGGATATGCTCCATTCACATGTATTTATTCTATTAAAGAACCCATTACTTCATCAGTAAGGGAGATCCTCATGAGGCACTTCCTCTAACAGTGCAAACTGGGCCCTGCTCTGTCATTTACAGTCTTAGAGAGTCACCATGGGGCACTGAGAGTTTAATTGAATTTCCCTGAATCACATAGTTAGGACATTGCCATGGGGAAGTTGAACCTGGGTCTTTCTAACTGGCCAGTTCTCTCTCCACTACATCATAATATCACTACAAAGAAATTAAAGCAATAAATATTCCTTAAAACAGAACAGATAAATAACATAAAACTTTTTTCAACCTTTTCTCTTTTTAATCACATCTCCAAAATCTTTTCCTACAGAACTAATCTGGGTACATGATGACATTTCATAAAATTTTTAAGCCTTAGGAAAAACCAAAATGAAGGGCTTGATTTCTTTATAGCAGGAATTCATGACCTTTTTTTGATCATGGACCCCACTGGCAGTCTGGAGAAACCTATGAACCTCTTCTCAAAATCATGTTTTTAAATGCATAAAATAAAATACATAGGATTGCAAAGGAAACCAATTACACTGAAATACAATTATAATCAAAATATTTACAAAAACAAGCTCATTGACCCCTAATTAAGAACTCCAGCTTTTAGAGCCAGGGTTCCTGTTGTTGAAATACCGCAGGATTTTATTTCATCATCTTTCTATTGCTTCACATGACCAGTACAGTGGCTTTGAATGAGAGACTTCAGCACAAAAATCTGGTAGTTTTATGGACTACTTCAAAATCTCAAGGCAATGAGGAGTGGGAGCTAGAGTGGAAACTATTAAGAATCTCATCTAGTTAGCTAGAGTGTAAAGCTATCAACCATGAAAGATAAGCAATAAATAATTAGGTGGAAACATTAAATTCTCTAAGGAACAAAAATTTTACACAGGACAAAATGACACAAGAGATAACAATAAATTAAATTATACAAAAGAAAAACAGATTTTTAAGGAAAATAAAGGAGAATACTGTATCAACAATACAGCAAAGCATGAAAAATTAAACTTACTGTTGGGTCTTGCGTCTCCCGAAGTTTGTGGGTAAAAGATAACAATTTCTCCACGGCATCATGAGGTACATTTGAAACCTATTTGATGAAAGAGTTTAAAGAGAAAATAAAAATGTAAAACAATTTTGGCTGAATTTATCATTTTATCATCTATCAGCAGGAAAAAATCGTATCTAAACCACCAAACTCAGGATTAGTTGAAACCATAGGTCACTTACTTACTAGACAACAGGCAGAAAATCACACAGCCCCATAACTATGTTAATTGGATGGCCAATGTAAACATGTAAACTAACTAAATTAATACATAGTAACTCTAAAATACTTAGATTTCTGCTGTAGCTTAACTAGGGTAAACTCTGGCTGAAAATTAGGGGGAGAGTTTATAATATTTCCTTCTGAGGAGGGAGGAGGAAGGGTTATCTGCCATAAAATGCAAGTCAAGGTAGGAGTAAGTGTGTCAGGGTTGGGGAGATGACAAACTGATAACACCAAAAACATCACAGCACCTAAATAAAAGGACAGCATGGTCTTTTAAAGAGGTTATTATAAGCTCCAGTTTGACAAACCCTTACCATCTCTTTAATCACTTCCATTTCTTCACTTCTGACCAGGGGTTTCATGTGATGGAAAAAGAAGAGAGTTAAGAATTCTGGTCCCAGCCACTGCTGTGTGCTGCTTCCTATGACAGGAGGCTCTGCCAAGGCAATGATCCGGAAGGATGGGTGGATGGGATAGATGGACCTAAAAGGAAAGATTTAGGGAAAAACACACACATATAACATTTTCCTCCCACTTTTTCAGTTGTGAAACCAAGTCTCAACTTGCTATTCCTAGTGGAGATGCAAGCCTGAGAAAAACACATTATTATACTGCATCAGAGCCAAAATTCTTATTCTGACTACATTCTTTGAAAAACCAACTAAGTCAAAACAGAAAAAAAAAACAGAACACTTGGAGTAGGAGGGTAAGATTAAAAGGAAAAAAAGAATTATTGCTTGCACTTCTGTAACTATAGCTAGTGATGCAACTTCATACTCAGCTTGAACTATATTTTGAAACTCCTAAATCCCAAATATATTATACTGTTTCTCTGCTGTTTCCACAAAAGACATTTTTCTATGTAGTCTCCTTGGAATATAACCACCACCTAATTTATAAACATCATACCAAGTCCCTTTCTCATATTAAAAATTATCCTTAATTCAGATATTCTAATTCCTCAACATATGGCCCCAAGAGGTTTAAGACAGGAAGAAAACATTCACAGCAACAATTTTATGGTAGCAAAGACTTCAAAACACAGTTGATGCCCATAGACTAGAGAATAGCTACACAAATTGCAGAATACTGCTGTAAAAGAATATTATGGCCCCATAAGAAAACATGGATAGGAGGAATTCACAGAAGTCTGGGGAGACAGATGGACCACAGAAGAGCTGAGCTGGTGCGGCAAATACTATTTCAGACAAAATAACAATTAAAGAAGTAGATACTGTAAAGAGATACAAGGAGGCTACATTATGCTTAAGGACACCTAGGTCAGAGGTAGGGAGCCTGAAGCCTTGAGGCCACATGTGGCCCTTTAGGTCCTCAAGTGCAGTCCCTCTGACTGAATCCAAACTTCACAGAACAGATCCCAAAGCATCTGAGCCACAAGTGGCCTTGAGGCTGCAGGTTCTCCACCCCTGCCCTAGATAATGAAACATTATCAATATTAAATATATATTTTATAACAAGCAACAGAAACCACTGGCATTCATGTAGAACTTCAAAGTTTTTTGAATGCTTTATATATTTGTCTCATGGAAGATTCATACACATTCTGGGAGGATTCTTATGAAGAAATAAAGAAAATTACCAGAAAGATAGTTACATTTAATCTTTTGCAAAAATTCCTGAAAGCCTAAGTGAAATGATAATTCTAAAAACACAAAATAGCCAGATTAACATAAGAGAAAATAAACAATCTAAACAACTTAATCTAAGAAAGATAAATCAAATCACAAATAAATGAATTCCAAAGAAAATTCTCATGGTCCAGAAGGATTTACAGGTGAATTTTGTTAAAAACCTAAAGATCAAATATTTCCTATGTTACAAAAACTACTTTCAAAAATAGAGAAGGTAGGTACTTTACCAAATTCTTTAATAGGATAAGTTTGTTCCTGGCATCCAAACCAGGAAGACAAAAAGCAAGGAGGAAAAACTACAAATCAGTAACACTAATAAACACTAAGATAAAAATATTAATAAAGAAGCAATGGCAAAAAATAATATATTCCCTAGTAGTTGGATATATACCAATAATGCAAAGATGGTCCAATTCTAGGAAAACAAATTCAATTTATCACATTAGCAACAAAATAATAAAATTGACTTGATGGATTACATCAGTAAATGCAGAAATCTTCAACAAAACAGCATTCATTTCTACCAAAACTACTAAAAAGCACAAGAATAAAACTTTTTCCTAATAGTCATTCTGATCGAAAGCATGTATATAAAATGAAGAATAAATATTAACTGCTACAGAGAAACATGGATTCTCTCCCCAAAAGGTCAAGGTTGCAAAAGCACAAATGCCCCACTGCCTATTATTTGACACAGCACAGCTACAGCGATAGCTACATAGTACAGCTACGGCAATATAACTATAGCTAGCTACAGCAGTAAGAAAAGAAAAAGGAAATAAACATTGGCGAAGAAGAGACAAAATTGCCAGGGCTCACAGATCATTTGATCATCAACAAAGATTAGTAAAGACAATTGTAACTAATCAAGTAGCAGAATATAAAAGATTCACAAAACCACCAACTTTTCTGTATACTGCCAATAAAACACAGGGTACAGGGTCAAAATAGGAAGAGAAGTTCTATTAAAGATAACATTAACTATCTGGGAATTAAACTACCAAGGCATACAGAATTAATAGAGAAATAGGCGTACAATGTATAGAAAGACCAAAATAACTAAAAATATTCAAATTTTGTGGTTATGCCAAAAAAAAGTAAAGGATAAAGATGTTACACAAATTTATCGCTATTCTAGTCAAATTATCTATGAAAATTATCTATCAAAATACACAAAAAAAAAATCAGATTGATGCTGTACTCCCTCCATTAAAAGGGCCCTGCAACCCATCCCTCCCTGCATATCCTGTAACATTCTTGTTATTGTTCTTCCATTAAGTTCACAGCAGGGGTCTGTCTATCCAATGTATTGGCAGTCCTCCTCACTTTTCCTTACATTGCAAAAATACCCAGTGAAGTACTCAGGCTGTCTGCCAGTCATCTCTTACCTTTGCCACACATTTGACTGCAGATCAAAATCTCTCAGTGTGCGTTAAGTGTTGGTGTTTATGACTGTATTCAATCTTCCTTTTTGGGGGTTCAAATGAAAGTGAGATTCATGGAATGCTCATTCCCCTGACATTTTCCTCTACAATTATATACTCTTCATTTTATGTACCTCTATTATATTATATATCTTTTCTTCTCCTTTTCCAGCCGGATATTCCCGTCCTTCCCATTTTCTGTCTCCTTTTTAAATCATTAAAACACAACAAAAATACCCACGGGACCTCTATCATTTTTACATTTTTTATAATCTTTAAAAAATATTAGAGTTCTTAGAAGACATTTCTCTTTTCACTCAGTTACCATGTAAACATTTTAACTCTATGTATTCCCTTTCAGTAAAATAAATGTGTCCTTCTCAATGTTTCCTCTGGTAGCTTTATTTCCATTTCAATATATCTATGTAAATCTGGCCTTTTCATGAGAAATGTTTAAAAATTTTCTCTTCTACAACCTCCCTCCTGATGGTCAGCTACTACTGCCACAAATTTCACTGGGACTTTCTCCTACCACTGGGCTTGGTGCAGACCCCAAGCAGACCCATTCCCAGCTCCCAGGACTGCCCTACCATCTATTTCCACCTGCCCAGGTCTGTCTATCTCAAGATCTCCATAGGATTGAGGTGGGGGCTTAAGAGGAGGGGGGGAGTTCTTTGTGGAGGAACCTACAGGTGATTCATCTTATGTATCTGTTTTCAGGCATTTTCAAACATTCAGATATTTCTAGGTGTCATAGGGGTGGAAGTGGTAGTGGATCTGGGCTCTTCCATGTCATAGCACACTACCACCTTTCTATAATTCTGCCAATGTTGGCTGTCCTGATCCATGTCTCTGGATTTTAGCACTCAGCACCAACAGAAAGCTTTACAAGTCTGCCCTACCTAACAAATGAAAGGCAGCAAGCATTAGATCTAATTGTCCATTCTTCCACAGACCATCCCTATATTTTCAATTTATTCCAGCAAAAGTAAATGTAACCATTTATCAGTTCCCTTTCAATTGGCGTTTTTATTTTATTTTGTTTTTAAGTACTGAATTTTGTGTTTGTGCATAATGCTAAAATTTTAAATTCTGAATTATAAAGTATTATAATTTGTTGGTTTCATTCTGAGGTACTAATCAAAAACAAAACTGGAAGGGAACATAATGAGAAAATGATCTATCTGAGCATGGTGGGCAATATCCTTTATTCTCATCTGTGGTAGTCATTAAGGCAAGATCTGAAGGAACTCCTTAGAATGATAAAAGAGGACATATAAAAAATGATGTGAAATAGTATATATAGCAAATATACACACATACACATATATTTTATATAAATTGTCACATACACACATGCATACACATATGCACACGCGCATAAAGAGATTAGAAAATAGCAACCAATTTCATTATATCCAAAACTACCCTTGAAGCAATGTTAATTAAAACTTTCACATTGTATTTTATCACAAAATAAACAAATATAGCATGGCTTTTCAGCATTTGGCATTATGGCTAATGAATATGTACCGATTTTATGCAATGAAATCTGGATTTCAACTGTTAATTGTGATACAGTATAATATGTATGCCTGATCTACTTCAAAAGCTTTAAAAAATCATGAATAACATGCATACCATTTATAATTCCTGAAATTCCAAAAATCCTTACATATGCTGTGCTACCAAGTGTAAATATAATGTAGCCATCACATTCCTGCTGTAGTCTCTGGCCTGTTTTATATTTTGCATATACTAACATACCTAAGCATTCTTAAACATGTGGAACAAGATGATTTATTCTTGAAGCTATAGCCTTTCCCGTTCCCCTACAACTACCACTTAATTGAGGAGTAGTTAAGTCACTAGGCCATTCAACCTACATTCTACTCCACACCTGCTATATATGTGTGTGTCTATATAGACACACATTTACACATGTGGGTATATCTCTCATATATGTATATATACACGCACACAACACACGTGTGTATGTTATATGTATTTTATTTTAGTTGAGTCTGGACCTTCACATTCAGGAGGGGGGAGTAGAGAAGGGTAGGGAAGAGGAAAGAAAGGTGCTATTATTATCCCCACTTAACAGTTGAGAAAACTGAGGCAAACAGAAGTTAAATGACTTGCCCAGAATCACACAACTAATGAGCGTATGAGGTCAGATTTGAACTCAAGTTTTCCTGACTCTAGGCCCAATGTTCTCTCCATTGCACCACTAGCTGCCTTAATGGAATATATCGGAAACTCCTTAAACTAATACAGTTCAATAATTCATTTGAAATAATAAGAAAATTCATCTGGAAGAACAAAAGACCAAAAATCTCAAGTGAATTAATTTTTTTCTTAAATGGGAAGGAAGGAGACCTGGCAGTACCAGATCTCAAACTGAACTACAAAGGAATAATTATCAAAACAGTTTGGTATTGGTTAAGTAATAGGTGGTTGGTGGAAGAAATTAGGTACACAATATATGGAAGCAAATGAACACTGTAGCCTAGTATGTGATAAACCCAGGTTCCAGTTATTGTGGCAAGAACTCACCATCAACAAAAATTTATGGGAAAAATGTAAAGCAGTGTAGCAAAAACTAGGTATACAGAGTAAAAGGAACAGAAGAAAGTCAACAATTTACACAATGACAACCGTACTGCAAAGACAAACAACTCTGAAAGATTTAGGAAATCTGACAGACATAATGGCCGACCACAATTCTAGAGAACTCATGATGAAACATGATACTCAACTCTGATAAAGAGATGATGGACTCAAGAGCACAGCTTGAGATATTTTTTTTTTATTTATTTAACATATTTAGTTTTCAGCATTGATTTTCACAAGACTTTGAATTACAAATTTTCTCCCCATTACTATCCTCCCCCCACTCCAAGATGGCGTATATTCTCGTTGCCCTGTTCCCCAGTCAGCCCTCCCCTCTGTCACCCCACTCCCCTCCCATCCCCTTTTCCCTTCCTTTCTTGTAGGGCAAGATAAATTTCTACACCCCATTGCCTGTGTATCTTATTTTCTAGTTGCATGTAAAAACATATTTTTTTTTTGTTTTTGAACATCTGTTTTTAAAACTTTGAGTTCCAAATTCTCTCCCCTCTTCCCTTCCCACCCACCCTCCCTAAGAAGTCAAGCAATTCAACATAGGCCACATGTGTATCATTATGTATAACCCTTCCACCATACTCATGTTGTGAAAGACTTACTATATTTTGCTCCTTCCCAACCCATCCCCCTTTATTAAATTTTCTCCCTTGACCCTGTCCCCTTTCAAAAGTGTTTGTTTTTGATTACCTCCACCCCCATCAGCCCTCCCCTCCATCATCCCCCCCATTTTTTTTATCTTCTTCCCTCTTCTTTCCTATAGGGTAAGATTACCAATTGGGTATGTACGGTATTCCCTCCTTAGGCCAAATTTGATGAGAGCAATGTTTACTCATTCCACCCCCCACCTGCCCTCTCCCCTCCTCCCACAGAACTGCTTCCTCTTACCACCTTTATGCGAGATAATCCACCCCATTCTATCTCTCCCTATCTCCCTCTCTAAGTATGTTCCTCTCTCATCCCTTAATTTGATTTTATCTCTTTTAGATATCTTCCCTTCATCTTCAACTCACCCTGTGTCCGCTCTCTCTCTCTCCATATATATATATACACATAGATATATACATACATACACATTCACCCACATATATATACATAAACATATATGTATGCATATTCCCTTCAGCTACCCTAATACTGGGGTCTCATGAATCACACTTGTCATCTTTCCATGTAGGAGTGTCAACAAAATAGTTCACCTTTAGTAAGTCCCTTGCAATTTCTTTTTCTTGTTCTTTTTCTTGATTACCTTTTCATGCTTCTCTTGATTCTTGTGTTTGAAAGTCAAATTTTCTATTCAGTTCTGGTCGTTTCACTGAGAAAGCTTGAAAATCCTCTATTTTATTGAAAGTCCATATTTTGCCTTGGAACATGATACTCAGTTTTGCTGGGTAGGTGATTCTAGGTTTTAATCCTAGCTCCATTGACCTCCGGAATATCGTATTCCAAGCCCTTCGATCTCTTAATGTAGAGGCTGCCAGATCTTGGGTTATTCTGATTGGGTTTCCACAATACTCAAATTGTTTCTTTCTGGCTGCTTGAAGTATTTTCTCCTTGATCTGGGAGCTCTGGAATTTGGCAACAATATTCCTGGGAGATTTCTTTTTGGGATCTATTTGAGGAGGCGATCTGTGGATTCTTTCAATTTCTATTTTGCCCTGTGGCTCTAGAATATCAGGGCAGTTCTCCTTGATAATTTCTTGAAAGATGATATCTAGGCTCTTTTTTTGATCATGGCTTCAGGTAGTCCAATAATTTTTAAATTATCTCTCCTGGATCTATTTTCCAGGTCAGTGGTTTTTCCAATGAGATATTTCACATTGTCTTCCATTTTTTCATTCCTTTGGTTCTGTTTTATAATATCTTGATTTCTCATAAAGTCACTAGCTTCCACTTGCTCCAATCTAATTTTTAAAGTAGTATTTTCTTCAGTGGTCTTTTGGACCTCCTTTTCCATTTGGCTAATTCTGCCTTTCAAGGCATTCTTCTCCTCATTGGCTTTTTGGAGCTCTTTTGCCATTTGAGTTAGTCTGTTTTTTAAGGTGGTGTTTTCTTCAGTGTATTTTTCAGTATTTTGGGGGGTCTCCTTTAGCAAGTCATTGATTTGTTTTTCATGATTTTCTCGCATCCTTCTCATTTCTCTTCCCAATTTTTCCTCTACTTCTCTAACTTGCTTTTCCAAATCCTTTTTGAGCTCTTCCATGGCCTGGGACCAGTTCATGTTTTTCTTGGAGGCTTTTGGTGTAGGCTCTTGCACTTTATTGACTTCTTTAGGCTGTATGTTTTGGTCTTCTTTGTCAGCAAAGAAAGAATCCAAAGTCTGAGACTGAATCTCTGTGCATTTTCGCTGCCTGGCCGTATTCCCAGCCAACTAACTTGACCTTTGAGTTTTTCAGTGGGTTATGACTGCTTGTAGACTAGGGAGTTCTATGTTCCACGTTTGGGGGGGAGGTGCCGGCTCTGCCACACCAGTACTGCTCCTTCCCCAACCCCCAACCCGGACTGGGCTTAGATCTCCAGCAGGCTGTGCACTCCTGCTCTGATCCGCCACTTAATTCCTCCCACCAGGTGGGCCTGGGACTGGAAGTAACAACAGCCTTGGCTGCCCCACCTCCGCTGCCCCCGGGGCTGGAAGCTGAACTGGGAACTCCTTCCACTCCCGCAGCTTTTCCCTCTAACCTTCTCAACAGTCTTTGGTGTTTGTGGGTTGAGGAGTCTGGTAACTGACGCAGCTCACTGATTCATGGGGCTAGGGCCCCCTCTGCCCGGCTTCTGGTCTGGATGGTCCACGCCGCTCAGGCTGGGCTCCGCTGCACTCCGTTCCCAGCTCCCAGCTCCCAGGTCCGTGTGGGATAGACCTCACCCAGAGACCATCAAAGCTGTCCTGGGATGGAGCCCTGCTTCCCTCTGCTGTTTTGTGGGTTCTGCCATTCTAGGATTGGTTCAGAGCCATTTTTTATAGGTTTTTGGAGGGACTCAGTACAGAGTTCACACTATTCCCTGCTTACCAGCTGCCATTTTGGCTCCTCCCCCAGGTTGAGATATTTTTAATAGTCATTGTGAGAATTTGTTTAGTCTGACTATAAATATTAAGATAACAGTGCTTTTGTTTTTTTCTCAATGGGAGAGAGAGAAGGATGAGTGTGAAGTGGTATCTCGGAGATAACTGAATTTGAGTTTCTCTAAATATTAGTTATTTCAAATAGGGTACAAATAGAAACAGATCCCTATGGGGGGAGAAGGTGGGTCTTCGTTTTAAAAATAAATATAATTTTTATTATAATATCTATTATAATAGTAATTATTTTTATTAATTTGCAACTCATGGCCTTAAGGAGTTGACTGAGCACTGAAAGGAAAAGACAAGAACTATTTGTTCATGGTCATAGAGTTATTGGTATGTGTCAGAAATAGAACTTGAACCAACATCCAAAACAGACATGATTTTATCAGAGGAAATCACATAAGGAAGAGGCATTAACATCTGCTTTGTCACTGAACCCCAAGGACCATAGGATCATGAGACTCTAAGGACCATGGGACCTTTCCATCTGACCTGCAGCTGAAACCTTCCAGAGGTGCTATCTCTTCCATTAAGAGAGGCGAGCTCCTTGAGAGAAGAGAGGGCCTTACTTTTCTATTAGTATCCCATCACTTAGAGCAGCACTTTGCACACAGTAAATGTTTGATAAGTGTGGAATTTCTTGCTTCATTCATTCATGTTTTCTTGACTCCAAGGACATCCCTTAATGACTATATCACTCTGCCTGTATTATTATTAAATCAAAAACATCTCCTTAAGAGTACATTTACCTGTTTAACTTACACTGTACATCACCTAAGCCCTAGTTACTAAGCAATGTTTGTTTTTCCAAACACATATTGCCTCTGACAGCCATTTTATTACGTAGCTGCTTCTGCACTGCTTGGAGTCTCAAAAGGCTTTCCCTTCACCTTGATTTGTGGATAAGTTGTGTGGTAGGAGCATATATACACTGTCACACCTTAAGAACCCCTTACTGGACCTCTAGTTTTTCAGATCTTATTGGAGGAAGAAATATGTTAGAGGAGACTAAGCTTAAGTTTACTAGCAAGAGGAAGGGGGAGAAATCCATACTAGGTTTCAGGCATGATAAATTTCTGAACAAAATAAACTTAGTGTATCCCTAACCAGACTATAGGCTACAGACTATGGACTACAGAAACCAAAGGAAACATTTAAATATGAAAAGCAAACAGGTACAAGAGCAAAATAAAACTCATCTGTAAATGGGTGGGGAAAGTAACTGAAACCATATCATGTAAGGACTGTTTGAAAGAAGTGGGGATGGGGTCTCAACTATAACAGAATGAACAGATGCCTAGAATTTGGAGATCACTGGGCTTGAAGAAACAATTGTGGGAACTTCCTGTGAAGCCATCTGGGTGGTACAGTGGAGAGAGTGTTGGATCTGGTGTCAATTTGAATCCTGCATCAGTCATTTACTATAAAAATAGCAATATCTAACATTGATATAGTGCTTTCAGGTTTGCAAAGGGGTGTGTGTGTGTGTGTGTGTCTCATTTAATCCTTATAACAAAGCTGTGAAGTAGGTGCTATTATTTCCATTTTATATATAAAAAAACTGAGGCTGAGAGTTGAAGGGACTTCCCTATAGACATACAACTAGTAAATGTCTAAGGCAAGATTTGAATTCAAATCTTAATGACTAACAGTTCAAAATCTATCCACTAGGCCACTAGGTCTAGTATAACCCTGGTCAAGTCATTTGGCCTCTGTTTGATTCTGTTTCTTCATATGTAAAAATGGGACAACAGCACCTACCTTCCTAGGGCTGTTACTAGGATCAAACCAAATGAAACTTTTATACACAAAATGACGTGCAAACCTTAAGGTCCCATATATCTGGTAAGATTATTATAATAATCAATGAACATTTATTAAATGCTTGCAATGAATGTACCAGAAGCTATGCTAAGTGCTGGTTGTATAAAGAAAGGCGAAAAACACATGACTGTATTCTAATGAGAGGCAAAATGTAAACAACTATTTACAAATAAGATACATATACACACACACACGCACGCGCACGCACACACACACACACACACACACATACACACATATATGCTACAAATAGGAGGTTATCTCAGAGGGGAAGGCTCATGTAGTGGGGAGAAGGGCAGGATGACCAGAAAAGGCCTATGCAGAAAGTGAGATTTGAGCTGAGTCCTGAAAGGGGTCAGGGAAGACAGAAGGCAGAGAAGAGAAGGGGGAGAATTTCAGCCATAGGAGACAGCCAAAGAAGAATAAGAAGCAGAATGCAGAGCGTCGTGGGTAAGGAACAGCAAAATGGCCAGCACGGCTGGATGATAGAGTACATAAAAAGCAAGGTGGGAAGGAGCCAGGTTGTTAAGAGCTTTAAAAGACATACAGAAGATTTTCATATTTGATCCTAAAGGTAATAAGGAGCCACTGGAGTTTAGTGAGTAGGTAGGGAGGGTGGTGGCATGCACTTGTACCTTTATGTTCATGTACCTATACTTCAGGAAAATTACTTTGGCAGCTAAATAAAGGAAGGACTAGAGCAGAAGAGACTTGAAACAGTGACATAAACCAGCAGACTGGTATTGAAATATCTGATAGGACATTTGAGAGCTAGATGGAACATCTAGATAGGACATCTAGAGCAATCTTCTCACTGAGGCAAATAGAGGGTACAATGGATAATAGCATGACTGGCCTGGAGGCAGGAAGACTTAAGTTTACGTCTTTTACTGTGCGCTGTATGCTGCACTAAGCAATGAAGATACAAATACGAAAAAGAAAGACAGCGCCTGTCCTCAACACACAAAAGGAAGCTAAAGCAGGACAGAGCTGTAGAAGGCAGCCGTGACTGGTGACTGCAGCTGAGTGAGAAAAGAAGAAATGTCGGGCCTGGGCACCCTCCTTGAATGGAGGTTTTGGGGGAAAGCTCTTTGCTTCACTGTCCAATCAGAGGAGTAGAGGGTATTGATGAGGTGTGAGTACCAAAGCTGTTGCAGATCTTGCAGGATGATGAGGTGCCTGATGTTGAGATTCTTAGGGCATGGTGGAAAAGCCCAAAGGAATGCATCCGGGTGGGAAAAGTATGTGTATGTATGTATACTACTATGTATATGTATATGTTTACATTTATTCACTTTATAGTTATGCTGTCTGTATTTTATATGTTGTGTTGGTAAGCAAAATGGGCTCTTAGCACTTAGTTCAACAAGTGCCCTTGAAAAGTTTGGTTTGTTTCTTTTGAGTAATTCAGTATATTTCATTGAGCCTTACTAGGTGCTAAGCCCCAGGCCCAAACCCCTATTAGGTATAAAACCTATGTGGGTGTGGATTGGTAACCAAGGTGGGGCACAAGGTAGGGCTAACTCAGGGGAGGGCCTAGCTTACAAATGAGTTTGAGTGACAGGTTTGGGACATCAGAGGCTCTTAGACCACATGGGTTTAAGTCGCCTCTTTGTGACGATTTTAGGTCACGTGGGTGAGTCGCATGTGTGATTCACCCCTGATGCTGAAAAAGATATAAAACCAGGGGTTGGCCTTCTCTTCTTTGGAGTTCTTACCCACAGCCATGGTGGCGCGTGTGACTCTGGGCCAGCCCTTGTTCTGAGCTCCTGGGCTGAACCTAGATGTTGGTAACTATGAATTGTATTGGGTCTGTGCGTTTGTAATTTGTTTAGGGCTCTTACTCGTGGTGGTGCTGAGGTGGAGACTCTGGGCAGCTGTAGCTAAGGGCCCTCCAGCTTGTAACCTGGATGCTGAGACTTTGTTAAACTCTGGTAACTATGTATTGGGATTGGAATCAGACAAGGTCTGTCTGTTGATGTTTGTACTTTGTTTGTATTTTGTTCTGAAGTTCAGGGTGCTGGTTTTTTCCCCTGAACTAAGTGAATGATATTTGTATGCTGAATTAAAGTAAGCTTGTCAACCCCTTCACGTAGCTTTCCTTAGTTAAGCAGATCAAAAGAACCTGTGCTTTTGCAGCATGCTGGTAGCATTCTCGTTGTTGGGCTTTCACCCCCACAACAGCTGCTAGCCAGATTGTTGAAACATAGGCGCCCATTATCTTCCCCCTAAGCACGTAAGATCTTTGGGAATAGAGATTGTTTCAATCTTTGCGCTTGTATACTTGGTGCTTAGCATAGTGCCTGGCACATAAATATTTCTTGATTGATTGATAACTACCAATAACTCTGTAGAGTTATTCAAGACAGATATGCATAATGAGATATAAAAAAATAAGTATGACAGACTTATCTCTAACTATTGGAAAGATCCCTAAGAATAAACATGATTGAGCTCTTGTATTTACATGGGAAATACCTGATATTGAAAACAGTTATCTTTGAAAAGACAAAATGAGGGTTATAAGATAAGTACTGCTGACTACAATCTGAATCACATGTAAGACAAACCTGCACTATGATTCTGGGAGGTGTTCCTGCAGGTGCTTCCATCTATAAAACTATCTATGACCATTAAAAATAATTTTTTCATTCATTCACAAAAGAAGGATGTGGAGTAAAACATTCTCACATTTAATTCCTCCCAGGATATCTGTAAGAATTACATCCTTCCCCTCTTCCTAATAAGAGCTGGCACATATCCCTTCTGTAAGTTGTTGCTTAGCTCCTTTGAGAAGTCATATGGCAATAAGTATAGAGTGCTGGATGTTAATTTCATTTAATTCAACTCCTCATTTATTAAGTTTCTAATATGCAGAAACTATGTACACTGTGCTGAGTGAAATACAAACACAAAATGGCAAACAGTGTCTGTCTTTAGCTTATAGTCTGCTGGATGGAGGGAACATTACAACCTGTAAATAGGTGAGTAAATGCAAGGTAACATTAATAATGGGGAGAAAAATCTTCGCAGAGAAGGTAGCATCTGAAGAAAGCTTTGAAGAAAACTAGGTATTCTACAAAGCACAAGTAAGGAGGAAGAACATTCCCCAAGGGGAGACCAGTCATGCAAAAGCTTTGGATATAGAAAGTGGAATGTGGAGTACAAGGAACAACCAGTAGGTTAGTAACATATTCATAGAATTTGTTGTAAGAGGAGTAAGAGAAAAGGTCTGGAATGTTAGGCAGAAGTCAGACTGTAGGTTTTAAATGTCAGACTGAAGGATGTGTATTTTATCCTACTGGCAACTATAAGCCCCTGAAGATTTCTGAAACAGGATATTACAAAGTCAGGCTTGTGTTTTAAGATGATTAACTTTGTAGCTGTGCAGAGGATAGCTTAGAGAGAAGAGATACTGGCAGCAGGAAGACAAGAAGTGAGGAGGAACTGAAGCAGGGCAGTGGTCTTGCGAAGAGTGGAAAGTATTTAGTCATAGGCTCTGTGTCTTCTGCTGGCCTTGGCGTGTTGTCTGTGACTCCCACAAAACTCCCCAAAAATTCCTATCTAATTTCTTATGCCAACTGGAGAGATATTGAAACTACAATGGGTAAAGTCACAATGTAGAAGGGATAACTGTACTTTTTTTGCCTCTATACTTTTGTTCATGTTATTCCCAAGATCTATAATGCCATCTCTTCCTTTTCTTGGGGGGAATGGGAGGGGGAAGACAGGGCAATTGGGGTTAAGTGATTTGCCCAATGTCACACAGCTAGTAAGTGTGCCAAGTGTCTGAGGCTGGATTTGAACTCAGGTCCTCCTGACTCCAGGGCCGTTGCTCTACTCACTGCACCACCTAACTGCCCCAATATGCTCTAGTCTTAAATTCCTTGTTCCCCTGTCTTACTGCAGATCAGTCCTTTCCAAAACTCAAGCCTACATCACTCTTACCACCAATCTTCACTCCTATATACATGCTACTAAACACAATTGAAGGAAATCAGTAAACTGTATTGACTGGGTCAACTACAAATTCATGTTAGTGAATCTAAGTGAGTCCCTCACTGCAGCAACACAATCCTACTAGAATTTTCTAACTGATTTCCTTTGCCACTCACCACAGCAGCTATTCCAAACCTTTATTTTTCTCTTTAGGCTTCCCTTACCACCAACTGTCCCCTTAGTGGAGGATGTCACCTTATACTTCATCAAAATTTGAGGCAATCCAATATGTCATATTTCTAGACATCAATCCCCACCTCTTCCTTCACTCAAGTCTCTGGAAATAAGGTAATACTACTGCTTACCAGGGTAAACTTCTCCACAGGTACCTTTGATCTTCATCTTTTCCAGTAGCTTAATCCACTACCATCCACTCTCTCTCTAAACTCCAATCTTTTCCTGTCTAGTGGTTCCTTTAATGTTGTCTACAAACACATGCAAGTATCATTGTTAAAAACAAATAATCAAAGAAAAACCTCATAAGACCCTACCATTCACTCCAGCTATTGTCCTACATAGCTTCCCTCCTTTTCCCAGGAAAATCCCTTGAAAAAGATATCTACACTGGCTGCCTTTGCTTCCCTTCTCCATACTCTCTTCTAATGTTTTGCAATCAGGCTTCTGACTTCATTACTCAACTGAAATTGGTTTCTCTAGAAAAACCAGTGATCTCTTAATTGATAATTGTAGTAGCCTTTTCTCCATCCTTATCCTTCTCAATCTTTTTGATGTATCTTACACTAGGCTCCCATCTCCTCTGGGATAATCTCTCCTGCCGTCCTTGTCTTGCTACCCCTCAGTCTCCTTTGCTAGATCTTCATCCGAATCAGGAACACTAACTGTGGATGTCCTCTAAAGCTCTGTTCTATGCCCTCTTCTCTTTTCTCTCTATACTCTTTCACCTAGTGATCTCATCAGCTCCGATGGGTTAAATTATCATTTCTATACCAGTCTCCCTACTGGAATCTACTACTATATTGTCAACTGTGTATCAGACATTTCAACCTGGATAACTCACAGGCCTCTCAAATTCAAAATAAAAAAAATCAGATCTCCTTATCCATCCTTCTTTGAAACTTCTTTTCCCTATTTCTGTGGCACACCTTCACCTAGGTTCAAAATTTTGGGGTTATCTTCAACTTTTTTCTCTTGTCCACATTATACGTCCAAACAGTTGCAAAGTCTTGAAATTTTTTTCTCTACTACATGCCTCAGAAATGTCACTTTCTCTCCACTAACACTGCCACCACCTCTGCTCATTATTTTATCATTTCTCACAAGGACTACTGCAATAGCCTTCTAAGTAAACTCCTTACCTTAAGTCTCCCCTTCCTCTAATTCGGGGCTGTCCAAAATATGGACTGTGGCATGTGGCCCGCAGGGCGATTTTATGTGGCCCGCCTGTGGGTTTTAATTTTCACCAGTGAAAAAATAAAATAATAATTTGCATGGAATGTGTATTAGATTTTTTAATTCCATCATTAATAAATATTCTCATTGATGTTAATTTTCTTTGGTGTTTTTAAGCAGTATTACAGATGGAACATATCACATGGAATTTTCAATTGATCTGTGGGATGTGTTCCATCTGTACGATGCAGACTAGTCAGTATGCACCTACCTTTATACTGTTGTGTGGTCACTTTGTTGTTCTGTTTGCTTTCGCGCTTCACGCCTTCGCCTGTCATATTGATGACACACGTCCCCCCACTTTCTATTAGTGTACTGTATTTTTTATTCTGAGTGGTGGCCCTCGAATAATTGATTTTAATGCAGCCTAACCTAAGATAACCTAAGGTTGGACAGCCCTGCTCTAATCCAACTTCCACATAGTTACCAAAATGATCCTCCTAAAGCATAGGTCTGACCATGTCACCCCGCTTCTCAATGAGTGCCAAGGGCTACCTACAGGATTAAATATAAACTCCTCTGTTGGCACTTTAAACTCTTCATAACATGGCCCCTTCCTAACTTTGTAGTTTTTTTACACATTACTCCCAAATACACTCAAAAATCTAGCTATACTGGTCTATTTGCTGTTCTTCTACCAGCACTGTGTCTCTTGTCTCTATGCCTTTGCAATGGTTAGTATATTTTCCCCTTCCTCACTTATGGCTCTGAGAATCTGTTTCTTTGATGAAGCAACTCAAGCTTTGCCTCTATGCCTTTCCTGGACCTATCAGTACCTGTCCCTCTAAGCCTACCTTCCATCGATTCTGTATTTATCTTTTATATACCAACTTACATAGTATATTGTCTCCTCCACTATAATGTAAGCTCTTTGAGGGCAGGAATGTATTTTTCTTTTTTTGGGGGGGGGGGAGGGAGTGATTCTTAGTACCTGGCACAGTGCTGGGCACATAAATGTGCTTAATAAATGTTGGCTGACTGATTGATTCTACTGGTGAGAAAGAAAGCATGGCATAAGAGATATAATCCTGTACTTGTATTTCAGGAAACTAGATCCACATTTCATCTGAGTTAGTTATAAGCTGTGTGACCAATGGCAATTAACTTCTAAAATACTCATTTTCCTTAGATACAAAATCGGGATAAGAATAGTTAACCAATCTACTTCATTTGATTGCTATAAAGAAAGCATTTTTCAAACTTCAGATAAGACTTAGAGTAGTATATGTATACATAACTGAGTTATTATAATGAACATAAAACTATACAATTATTTAATACTTTTAATGAGTAAGAACTAAGAAATTTAAGAATAGTTCATATATGAAAAAATCCAGAGATATTATCAGTGTTGAAAAGTTCAAATAAAATGCAATTATTTTATAGTTTAAAATTTTAAGTGATGTTGATCCTCATAAAAAAGACTGAATTGAATCAAACATGAAGTCAGTTTATATCCCTGAAATTTGAATAACAAAATAAAGGGTACCCCAAATTACCTCTTCTTTAGTTGCTCATCAGACAGCTGTAGCTCCTCTTTTAAATGCTGATACCTGTCCTCCCTCAGCAGCCTTGAGCCATCAAATAAAGTCAGTTCTCTATCATGGATTAATCTATTGGCATTAAGGGGGAAGAAGAAAGAATCAAATTATCGAGTTATTAGCCATCAGTTACTTCATTTATAATCCCTGTGTTAATTGTGTGGAACAGTAGGTAAAGCCCTTGCCTTGGAAAAGAAACTGAGGGGTTTTAGTACCAGCTAGAAGTTAGGATACCAGAGTTGGAATCTTAGCTCTGACACTTCCTGGCTATATAACTGTGGTTAAGTCTCCTCTAGGACCCTCCATTTTCTCTTGCATACAATGAAAGGGTTTGAATGAAATGATCTCTAAGATTCTGTCCAGTTCTAAAACAGTATAGTTCTACAATAAATCTACCAGCAAGGAGGACTAAGAACATAGAAAAGATAATCTTTGACACCTCTGCTATTGCAACTGCAGGCCCCTCTGCTGGCTTTAATGTTAGAGAACACAGATCATGAAGGCTGAGTGCTGTTGACTGTAGTTTTAAAAAAGGGGCTGGACAGTCCACTTTGTTCTTATTAGAAGTATTTTGTTGCCACTTCATAGCTCTTGATAATGCTTCCACATACATGATCTCATTTCAGCCTCACAACTGGTGAGGTGGATATTGATATTATCCCACATGAACATTTTCTTCCAGGCACTGGCACCTGATACCATTGGCTATAGACTGCGTCAAAGCCCCTATTGACTATATTAGAGGTATTCCAAACATTTCCTAGGCCATGGGCCCTCTACTGTGGCTACTATTCACTTTAGTACATCATAACTCAGTTGGGAGTAAGAGGGGAAAAAAAACTTCTAAGAGGTCACCTGTGGAAGTGAGTCAGATTTTTCTGTTGATTGGGGGGAGGGGAGTAGGGAGGGATTTTTATTTTGATCAGGAGGTATTGTTTGTATATGTCTATAATAGGTGAACATGTAATGCTTCTGATATTATGACCATTTCTATCTTTTCTAATATTTAAAAAATACAAATACATACTTAAAATGAATCAGGATTAGCACAAAAATACACTTGCAATTTAACTACTGTGTGTAAGTGTTTTGGCCTCTCAAACACGTTCATAGTCCAGCATGAAAGGAAGGGTGTTCTGGTAAATATAATTTTTCAGATACCAAAGTTCAACCCATTCATTTATCTCCACATTTGCAAAAATGAAATATGGGAGGAAAGTGATTTTATTATCATTCTGTTTGTTTTGTTTTGTTTTTGGGAGAGCAATTGGGGTTAAGTGACTTGCCCAGGGTTACACAGCTTGTACATGTGTCAAGTGTCTGAGGCCGGATTTGAACTCAGGTCCTCGTGACTCCAGGGCCAGTACTCTACTCAGTGCGCCACCTAGCTGCCCCTATCATTCTGTTTGAACTATATGATATGAAGTTGTTTCCCTATGAAAATTATAAAATAAGATTGTACTTCTCAATTCACAATTTCAGAGAAGGAAATTGAGGTTTCTTTTCTAAAGTGAAAACAAGAAAAAGACTTAATTTCACACACAACTTATCTTAGAATTCCAAGGTAACACCAGGCATTATTTATAACACATTCTGACAACTGTTTACCCATTTTGTGGGGATGTTGTATTTTCAATTCTTCCAAAAAGCAAGAAAAATGAACAAATTTTTGACCTGTGCCTCACAAAGTTTCTGTATGAAGTGAAGTTGCATCTTAGAGCAAGAAAATTCCAAGTTTAGTAACTTTTGAGGTTTTATTTTCTTTTGAAGCTTTAAGATACAGAACTCAATTAGAGGTTTCCCCTACCTCCACCTTTTTTCCTTAGAGAGGAAAAACTGTTTATCTAAAGCTTGAATTTGCAATCATTAACATATTTATCTAGATATACTTCCTCCATATACACACATACACACAAGTATGGGTGTGTATATGTGTATGCATACACACATATTTTATTTGTATGTTCATGAAAAAAAAAATCTCAGTAGTTTTTTTTGCATATTTCTTCCCCCAAAGCAAAGGAGAGACTTTCACATCAATTTTTTAGTCGTGTATTTTGTAACCCATGCTGACCTTTGAAGTACAGCCAGTGTACCAGCATTGACACGATGAATGCCATCCAAGATAAGAAGCTTTCCCTCTAGAGCAGCAGTAACAAGTGGAGAAGACCTCCAAGCAGTATCTCCATTGGGAAGAGTGTATCTCTGCTGTACCAAATCGCGGGCTGTCATATCCTAAATATGATCCCCAGACCCGCAAAAGAAATTATAGGAATGAATGTTAAATTGAGGAGAAAAGCATCATAAGTATTTGAAATTTTCTTGTTTTTCTTAATGAAAGAACCCATAGGATGAAAACTCGTTTCTCTTATCAAAGTAAAGAAGCTAACCAAATGCATTTTCTTGGGTCTTTTATGGGATATATGTTTGTTTTAGTTTTTAATGTTATTCTTCAATGTTTTAATAAGACTGGGATTTTTATAAATTTCTTTTATCACGTCCCTCATTTTTCTTTACAGATTTTTTTTTCTCTTCTGGAATATGCTCATTCATTCTATATGCGTGATGTATTTGGCAGTAATTTCCACATGACTTAACTAAATTTAGCTCAATGTTATGTTAAATTCTGAAGGAATGAAAATGAGCCAATTCCTTTTTAAGGACTAAAGGTTTTGCATACTCAAAGCATGCCCAGCGATTCTTATCAAATGCTGTGCATCTTCCTGCAGTTGATGAGCTTTGCAGAGAAGTCAACAGTTATGATCATTACTGTGACTAGTCATAGCATGTTAGAGAGAGGCTTGAAACTTGAGGAAACCAAATAGAAGAGCCACCAGAGAAGTTACAGGAATTGAAATACCATGGCAGGGCACTTACATGTGATTAGAAAATATGACACTCATACACACAATGTGCTAACACTAAAATAATGCAACAGACCGAAGCAGACTATTAATAGCTCCGACACATTTGTGGGCCTTTCATATCAAAGGCAATGAAGCCAGAGTGTGAAACCGCATCTTAATCCTCCCTCCAAACCTAACCCCACCCCATGTATTGGTGTTCAGGCAATGGTTTCTTTTTTAGTTTCGAGTTTTAATTTACTCTAGGTTTCAAATCATGTAGTATGTATATCAAATACTAACCCAAAATAGGCCACTTCAATTGTATCATCAATGTTAACCAACTGGTACTTTGTAATCATGAATGTATTCTTCTGCACCACAAGGACAGTGAAAGTCTTAACTCTTGCATACGCTTATTACCTACCAAAAAAACCTGTTCCACTTCTAGCAAATATTTCATTCACAATGATGAAAATGTTTTAAAAATAACTATTTTGAAGCTTGTGTTGAAAGATAAGCCATTCAAAAAATAATGGCATTCAAGTCCAGCAAGCCCTTAGCACCTCAAGGTCCTGTGGAACCATCAGATTGACAAACCAAGCTGGCACTCTATATAGCTTTGCAAATAAATTAATTTTCTTAATTTCTTAATTCTTTCCTTGAACATTAAGTGTGCACAGTGTTAGAATGGTATCATCATTTATGAAGCCGGTGATAATAAAATTCTAAAACTGGTATTCATAAGATAGCATACTGAATGAATTACCCAATAATAAAGGTTATATGAGCATACTAAATAGTAAGGGAAACAAAGTCAACATCAAACCCCTAAATTAAAATGTACGCCATTTCAAAATTCTATTTAATTCAACATCTGCTAAGCATCTACTTGTAAGACTTTTTGATTACCAGATACTACCACTTTGCTGAAAATACAGAAAAAAACCAAAATATAAAACAATCATTTAAAAGTTCATCTTAAAGAGTTAAGGAAAAACAAAAGAAATAACTTTTTTGGTACTAATTGCTCACTACTATTTATCACACACTAATAATGCATGATGTTATCCAATAAAGATCAGACACAAATATGATATGAAAACTGTTTTACTTTGAAAACAGAGGCTATGCTCAAAGCTAGGATTTTTTTTTTTTTTGCTTTTTGGCAGGGCAATTGGGGTTAAGTGACTTGCCCAAGGTCACACAGCTAGTATAAGTGTCAAGTGTCTGAGGCCACATTTGAACTCAGGTCCTCCTGACTCCAGGGCCAGTGCTCTACTCACTGCGCCACCCAGCTGCCCCAAAGCTAGGATTTTTTAAATATCTCCTTTGAAATTTTAAAGCACATACAACAATTTTTTAAAAAAAAAGACTAGCATTTTTTTGTAGTAGCCAAAAAAAAAAAAACACATATCTGGAAAAGAAATGGGTTTCCATATATTGGGAAGAGGCTGAACAAATTGGGGCATATGAATCTAAAGGAAATTACAAATATTAGGAATTCAGAGAAAACATGGGAAGATTTGTGTAAACTTTTATATACTGAAATAAGCAGAACTAAGACATGAATATGCATAACTGGCTACGATAATGTAAATAAGTAATACCAATAAATAGCCAAATTCCAATTAATTGTAAGTAGTGATCTATGTCTTGGTAACTTTTTATTACATTAGAATACTTAATGGAGGAAGGGTGGTGAAATATTAGAAAATTACTATGGCATAAAAACAAAAGGATCACAGAAGCCTAGAAAAACCTTAAAGGTAAACATCGATAGAAACTTGTTTTTTGATTGGATTGAGAAGTTTTAGATATTTGTGCATTTCCCCCACTTCAGAGGTAGAATTTCCCAATATTTTAGTCCTGCCACTTTTCTTATTAGCTCAAAATAAGGAGTCTGTGACATGTACTTTTAGTGAAAGAAACTGCTCAAATGTGGAGATAAGTAGTATTTGAATACTGTATTTTAAAGAGAGGAAATTTCTCATTCAGAGATCTTTTAAAAAACTCATATATGTTGATCAACATCATCCCAAAACACAGCAAATAAGTATGCACTGTGGTATTATGCAGATAGTTTTTAAAAAGAGCATCCTGTAGTATTTAAAAAAAGTATTCTGTAGCATAATTTAGAATAAAGATATTCTATATTATTTTGCATTTTATTCTTACAGCTAATGCTTAGAAGTCAGTCAGATAGGTAGATGCTCAACAAATGTTAATTGATAACCATCCTGATAATGAACAGAAGAATTCATGTCTCCTAACTCCATACTTAGTCCTCCGTCCATTATCTGCACTGAAGTGATGCTACATCAATTGATAAACTGATGCTCTCAAAGGAGAAGGAGATCTACACATCTCATAACCACAGAACATTGTTTGATCATCTTTTATTCTTGAAATTTATTCTTGAAATTTATTCTTGAAATAAATCTCAATTTAATTTCAAGTGATGGAGGAGTTAATCATTCTTCATTTCTATCACATCCTACACATTAAAGTAAAATCTTCCTGGGGTTGGGGGGGCATGCAGGGGAAGGAGTGTTTCTCATAATAAAACTGGTTGTCACAGTTAAAATCCCAGTTTGTTAGACAAGATGAGAACTAAGTTTTTTTCCGAGGTACAAAAAGATACTGCCATTCCTACTTTCCCCAATACCAGTTATAAGATGCTATTTTATGTGAAACAGGTACAAAATCCTATTAAGGAGCTCAGAAACAAACAAAAATAGATGTTCACAGAGTAAACAACTATACCTCATTTACCTTAATATATTCATCAAATTATGAACTTCACCTGATAACAAAAGTAGAGCTTTCAAGTAAAACATTAACCTTTCAAATAAAATTAACGATATTCTCCAGTATCTGTATCTACAGAATGCCTGATTGTGTAGTACTCTGAAAATACTTTAATAGAAGCTTGTTTTACCATATGCAACATTTTTAATACAAAACTGTTCTACTTTTCTTTCATTAATGGGACTATTAATTTTTTAACATTTTAAATTTAACTTTAAAATGTTAAAGATTATTATGTACACAGACATATGTAGCTACCTAGATACATAGTGAGACATCTCTTATTTTCTTCCTGCCTATCCACATCACCCTGTAAAGCAAAGATTAATGCTTCCATTTTTGTATACGTTTTTCTCATCCCTGAATTGTAAAGTCTTTGAACCTCAGAAAGTAAAAATAGTACCAATGATGTCACAGAGCCTGAACCATTTCCTCTTTCTGCATTTCCTTAAAAGTCTTAAAATAACAGGACGTGAAATCTAGTTCCTTCAGGGTTATCACCATTGTCTGACCTACAGCCTCACCTTCAGATCCCTGGAAAACATCCTTAATTCATACTACAATTGTAACTTTCCAGAATTTTGATCTCTAATTTCCCAAAGGAAAACCCCTACGTAAAATGAAGATTTCATTTTCAGAGAAGAAAACAGCAATGTTGTGGACAATTCTGTAACTGAGAAACATATCAGAAAATAAACATACGGACTGAGGGTTAATTCGATTTTGCAATATCCATAACATTAACAATTCAGTTCTGAGATACCCATAAAACCTAGAAACTAAAGATCATCACTTAAATAACCACAGAAAGTTGTTTAGTTGTGGATAAACTGAAGAATAAGAAATACAACTAATTTAATAAATGAAATGTCTTTCAAAAAGGAAAATTCAATACAAAATGTAACCTTTCAGGCTAAACATGAAATTCAAGTGAATACTGAAACTGAGATGAAAGTAAGCTTTCATTTTATGATATAGAAAAAATAATTTTTATCACATAAGGTTGGAAAGGAAATAACTGGAATTCTATAGGTTTCTGAATGCTACTTTAAATAAACTTAACTGATTCTATTGCATAAATGTCCTATCAAACTTAGCAATAGGGAAGTTTTGATAGAAAATGTTCAGGCTCAACTAATATTATCTCCAGTAAGATTTCCTCATATAATCCATAAGCAATACAATAAGGGATTAATTATGTTGCTACTTGTTAGTGGCAGAATGTTGTGTAAACAGAGAATGTTAATAATTTCTAGATACTCTGAACAGATCCCTACAATTATTTACAGATTCTAAGTATGCTCAATGAACAGAACATATGGCAGTTTTCCAACATTCCTTAGTGTCACTTATGTTTGATCTTAACCAAAAAAAAAAATCCCTCATTTTACATATATTGTAGAAGTATTTTTAAACTCTTCCTTGTTTTATACTTCAGCTTTTTTTAAAAAGGCTATTTTTAAGTTCAAGCAAGTGGAAAACAGCAGAGATGCAATGGGACTATGGGGAAATGTCCTACTTCTGAACATTGGGAAAGTAGATTCTATAAACTACAGACTGGTGACCTAGATGGCAATTACAGGCAAATTTTAAGAAGAGATTTAAGAGCAGAGGAGCTAGGATGGGTTCACTAAAAACAAATTGTGTCACAATAAGCCCTAGTTTCCTTTTTTAATAAATTTATTAAACTGGCAGGTTAAGGAAGATGTCTGGATAAGATGTCTGGATTTCAACAAGGAATCTTAAGCTTAGGCAAGTCACAATCTCCCAGGGCTTCAATTTTCTCATCTTTAAAACTGATAAGTAAGACAAGATGATCTCCTTCACTTCCTCCAATTCCCAATGTTAACAGCATGGGGCAGATGGAATTATCTGGTCCAAATAAAGCTCCAACAAAGTGAACTAACCGAAGTAGATTATGAATAGAGCAATAAAGCATACAATTATGGCCAGTTCAGGAACAAACAGACCGTTTTAGATTTAGAATAAAGACTCACTGAGGACAAGACTGTGTTCTATCAAGTCAACAATTATTTATTAAGTACTACTGGAAAATCTGCTCAAAATTTAATTTAACAAGGTTAATTATCTTACTACAATAATATTTTTGGTAATAAACAACTGTACAACATATAGTGCATTAGCTGTAACTATCTATGGCTTGGTGCAGCTTTGGTAAAGAATGGCTGTTTTCACAGACACATGATTTTTCTTTTGCCTAATTGTAGCTTCCTCTATAATTCTGGAGGGGAGAGTTTGGGGGTTTTGTTTTTAACCCTTCCCTCTTCCTGATCTATTCCCCCTATGCATACACACTGAACCTTTCCTGGCTACAAAGAAAAACATTTAATCAAAGCCAAGTGACACAGATAAAACCTGGCTCTTGTAGGGTACACGACCCATTCCACATTCATAGTCACCACCACTTTATATATAAGAAGAAACTGTATTTCCTCATTTCTGCAGGCACTACTTAATTAGAAAAGCTAAAGACGATACTGATTCAGGCCAGAGTGGTCAGATAAGATTTTACAAAGAAAGGGGCATTAAAACTGAGCCTTGAAGGACGCTACGCCGCATAATGGCATTCAAATTATAACATTATTGATTTTAAATTTATACATGCATTGAATATACAGAACAGTCAGGTTCCTCAAAACTGAATATAAAGTTAACATTCCAAATGTTGGCTTCAGTTTCCCACTGAATCCAATGTCAGAATTAATCCAAAGGTTATGAATAATTGATGGGTGAATAAGCATAGATGGGCAAGGGGACTTGGGGGGAAAGAAATTGAGATAGCTTGAGATAAGGGACAGCCTAGATTTTCTGATATCCTATCACTAGAACATGAATAGTCAGTTGGCTCTTCTCTCACTTCCACATCAGTTTACAAACAAGCAAGAATTCTGTTATCAGATTTATTATTAAAACTTTCAGATGATGTTGATTTATTAGAAGAAAAGGCAAAAAAGGGGATAAATATCCTAGTACAGATTATGTTTTCCATTGCCCTCACTTCTGGTAATCAATCAACAAGCATTTATTAGACTCCTCATATGCCCCATAAATCTCCCATTGCACTGTGTACCTCCATAAAGCATTTATTACATAACATTATTTGAGTTATCTGTGTTTATTTTTCATCTCCCTATTAGGACATCTAATAGGATATCTCCATATCAGACTATAATTTACCAGAGGGCATGACTATCTTACCTTAACACTGTATCCACTCCTGCATCTAAGCAGAGAGCACGGTACACAAAAGGCATATAGTAAATCTTTGTTGAATTTGTCAAAGAATATCCTAGCACAGAACTAGATTCAGGCAAGAATAAAGACATAGGTAAATTTTGTCATCTTGCTGACTAATTTTTCATGTGCTCTGTATCCTGCTGGTAATCAATGCCATGGTATACCCGGGAGACCACAGTATCAATGCGCTGGTACACCGCAGCGCCCTCACTGCACAAAGCCTCCCCGACTTTGCTACAGACCTTACTCTAGTCTCTCTTCTCTATGAAAATCTACTTACAGCTAGCTGTCCTAAGGAAGAAGATCCAATAAATTGCACTAAAATGTCAATAGCAGATAACAGCTTAATGTTGCTACCCTTTCCAAGCATATTTCCATTCTAACAGGGGATAATAAATAAACCCAAAGGTATTCTTAGTGGTAGAGTTCTGGTAGCAGTTTGGCCAGGGGAAGATATTTTGGGACAGAGGCTTTTTCACAGATTACATCATACCATGCAATCAGAAGCCTACCCACAAATAAGTAAGGTTCAGAATACACTCAGATTTTCAATTCTCTTTCTTCTTAGCTTCATATATGCTACTTGATAAAATCCATTTCTAATGAACTTATCTTTTCACATCTTCCTCTCTTATAGGTCCTCTAAAAATTTTTAAAGGACATAATATTCTAGAATTAACTAATGTTAATTCAACTGCTTTTTAGGTATTTCTAATTATGTCCTTTAGGCATATCAAACTCAATAGGCCCAAAACACACTTCATTATCTTTCTCCCGCAAACCTTCTTCTCTTCCCAACATCCCTATTCCTTCTGAGGGCATCACTATCCTCCCAGTTACCTTGGACTGCTCACTCACTGGCTTACATTCACAACAATCTGATCTGCTGCCAAATCTTATTACTTCTCCTTTCACATTCCCACCTTCCAGTGTCCCTGAGCCCCATCTTTACTCAAAGATTACCTTGCCTTTACACAATTTAAATTTTATACGCATATAGTTATTCTAATTTTGTCTCCACCACTAGAACGTGAGTACCTTGAGAGTAGGGATCATGTTTTTGCCTTTCTTTGCATCTCCAGCGCTCAGCATAGTGCCTAGCAAATAGCAAGAATTTATAAGTATTTTCTGACTGTCAGTATCTCTCCTGTACATTCCTTTCTCTCCATTCACAAAGCTATGACCTCATTCAGGCCCTTTTAACTCTCTCCTGGACTCTTTCAAGAGTCTTTCAGCCTGCCTCAAGGCTTTCCCCCCCAATCCATCATCTACACAGCTGTCAAAGTAATTTTCCTAAAATGCTAATCTAATCATGTCATGGGTTCTCTCATGCTTGAAGTGCTATGGCCTCCTCATCTATACTTCTTAGATTTCCTTAAGCCTCATTTTAAGCAGCTGCTGATACTGCTCCCTGAGATTACCTTTCAAATACTCTAAATATATCTTGCATATACCTGGTTATTTTTATGCTATATTCCTCACCATAAAGTAAGGTCCTTGAGGATTGGGTTTTTCTCTGTATTCCTAGAATTAAGCCGCTGACTAATGTAAACAAATTATGAAGAGCTACACCAATGTTTTAGGGTTCAGCGGATTTGGATTGGTGGCCCTGTCACAAACTAGCTCTGTGGCATTGGGCAAGGCACATCTCTGAGTCTCACTTTTCTCCTCTATAAAATTAAATGATCAGAAAAGTAACAATCATAGATCTAGAACTAGAGAGGCATCAGACTTCATTTTAGTCTAAGGCCCACCTTCTGAAAATTAGAAAAGGAGACCAAAAGATCAGCTGACTTTCCCAAGGTTGTATCACTACCAAGTTGTGGAGGAGAGGTTCAATTATACAGTCCTCTGATTTAAAATCCAGTACTTTTTGCCTTACAAGGTGGGGCATAGGTGGAGTATAAGCCTACATTTGGCTCAGGTGTGCTATGGTTCCAAGATATATCTAGGATTCAGAATTCTATATATCCAAATTTTCAGGTATCAGAAGGAATTTATTTCCCAATCCCAAAACTCTACAAGTTCAAAATTACTCACAATCAGTTGTCTGTTACCGGGAGTACCCATGTGCTGAGGATTACAACCGATGGCCTTCTCTGTACAAAGTAACACTTCCATGATTAAACCAGCCATTATTTAGCCCCAAATATTCCTATATATACAGTTGTCTGAATTAATTATTAAACTATAGTCTTACAAACACGCCAGTCCCCCAAATTATAATGCTGAAATCCAAATCTCTGTGGGGATGAAAAAATAACACGTGTTAAGCACGCCCAGAGGGATGGGTAAGCAGCTTTTCTTACGGTCTCATGGTAAACTCACAGAAATTAAGCAGTTTTATGAGAGCAGATGTAGCAGATCAGCAGGCCCCTGTTCACTCAAGCAGCCCTGTCCCTGTTGCGCACTCTTTATCGGCGAGTAAAAGAGAACTGAACTTGTCTGCCTTTCCCTGAACCTCTTGAAAATGGTCATTTTCAGTCGAGCCGTAAGGGCCTACTTCAGGCACTGGAAAGCCTATCAGTCGTCATTCGTTTTACTCAATCAAATTTACTAAGCACCTTCCACGTACCAGGCGCTGCGGTACACGCTTTACAAACGTATCTCATTTGATCTTCACAAACCCGGACAGCGAATGAATTATCAGCTAATCAATATTTCTGGCGGAGGAACAGAAAAACAGAAGTCACAAAACAAAAACAGACAAAAAAGTCATTTAGTCACAAAATTTAGAGATCCGAGGAAACTCAAAAAAAGACAGAACCGCACCATCTAGCCCCTTCTCTTTAACGATGAAGACGCGAAGCGCGGAGATGGGAAGTGACTCGACCAAAGGTCACACAAGCTTTTTTAATAGCAAAGCCAGAGTCCCGGAGAGGCGAGGAGGGAAAGCGTTGTTTTCTGGCCGGCCTCACTGGTTAGAATAAGAAATGTTATTTTTGTTTCCACAGGTAGGGGAAAGAATTCAATTCAATAACATTTAGTATTTACAATACACATCCACAGCGCCGTCCCGGGAAGATCAAAGATATCTTTAAAAATTAAGAAGGAAGGGAACTCACTTTTGGTGGAGGGGAATAAGAGAAGACGCCGCGGAAGACGCAGTATCGAACCTAGTCCTTGGAAGAAAATGGTTTCAACGGATGCGGACGGCCAGCTCGGGAGAAGGTGAGTCAGGCTAGTAGCCGCTGCATCACGGAATCTCAAAAGCTCGGAGGCAGGAGGGACCTCGAGATGAAGCTTGAGAAGGCGCCCCTTCGCAACAAGCCTGACAAACGGCCTGTCAGCCTCTCCTTCAAGATCTCCAACGAGGGAGACCCAGCGCCTCTCATTCCCATTTCTGAATTGCTGAACTTGTCTGCAAGTTTTCTTTAATAGTACAGTTTGACTAGCACACAAAGGGAAACAGAGCGAACTACGGATGAAAAGGTGAGCCGTAGCCGGACTTCTACATTACAAAGACTATGTTTGCAGCTGGTGTGAAGAATGAAGCGAGGAAGACAAAAGCTAAAAGCAGGGAAACTAATCAGGACTCTACTTTGATAGTTCAGTTGAGCAGTAACGAGGACCTGAATTAGCGTAGGGATACACTCGTGTAGAGATAATGGACGGGAGGGGATAGGTGCAAAATATGTTGGCAAGTGAATACTGATATTATTGGGGGGGGGAAGAAGGAAGAATGAAGAATGAAGAATGACGCCAAGATCTGGAGCCTGGGTGGCCAGGATGATGGTAGTACTATCGATGAAAACAGAGAAGCTGAAAGGAGCAGCTTTAGAGGACAGGGAGAGGGTAAAATAACATTCAGCCGGGGTGATGCTTACTTTGAGACTCCTCGACGACATAGAATGCAGGACTGGGACAGATCTAAGATTGAATAAATATTTGGAATCTTCAAAATTAACCCTCTTATACAAGAAGTAAATAATTTTCTAAGTATTTTATGTTTTAATCCAGTCTATTTAGACACCACTCTTCATGGCTATATAGTTCCATCGCCAATTGGTTTATGAACTTGAGTAAATTTCTAATAACTCCTAAGTAAACATATATAATACAATGAATCTTATATTTTATCAAGCTGATCAAATGCTTTCTTCACAATGATACAGGAGGGAAGTAGGCCGTACTTTCAGTACCTCCCTGATTTCTGGGACCTGTGATTTCATTGGTGTAGGGAGCCCTGAATAAAGAACTTCCTCTACTAATACAAGTCAGTATCTGTTATTTAATTTTTAGTCTTGGAGAGTTGTTTGGGATACTAAGAGGTTAAATGACTTGCCTGGTGACACTCAAGCCAACATGTGTCAGAGGTAGGAACCTGAACCCATATCTTCCTAAATTCAATGCTAGCTCTCTATCTACTAGGCCGCATTACCTCTTATAAGTATTATTTCCATCAAACAAAGGCAGTAACTATGGCCCAGAATGGGTGACATGCCAGCAGTCATAAATCTGGTGAATGACAGCAGGATCAGAATGCAAACTCAGGTCTCCTGACTTCAAATCCAGTGCCTTCTCCCATTTCCCTCACTGCCTTTGCTGAGCCTGACTTTCAATGAAAAGTAGAAATGAGAAATCATTTATTGAAATATTGAAAGCTGGTCAGAAAGCATAAACATAATCATAATGATCAACATAAACAGATATGCTACTACCAACATACCCAGTATTTAATTACAATGCATCCCTTATTTTTGGAGTTGTTCCATGGAAAGTCCATGACTGGAATCCTTCCTTCCTCTGGTACATGTAAACGTAAGTTTGTGGACCACCAGTGATGGTACAAAAAATATCTTTCTGGTGGGAATTCCTTATTTGGTAGGATTTTTAGTTCCTTTACAATTTTTTTTCCTCTTTGGGCCCCAGAATTTAATTGTAAGCTTATTTTTATACCTACACCCAAAGGTTTCTTACTGTATCCTTAAAAATCTAATAAAATAAATTCCTCATGATAACTAAATCTGTTGAAATTACATGAAAGATACTATCCACCACCCAAAAAGTTCCTCAAAAGTCTTCACCTAAAGTTGACTAGAATATAAAGCTGACTATATTTCTTAAGCACAGTTCTGATTCAGAACATGAGTTGAAGGATTTGATTTAAAAATTAAATTAACAGACTCATTTTTAAAGAACAAAGCTAATGTAATCATTAAATCTCAAGCTTAATTTCCATAGGACTACTACCTCCTCAAATGAGACTTTTATAATCTATATAGTAGATTTGTAGTTCATAATATGACTTTAAAATATTAATGCAAAAAAACCCAACTATCAAGCTTAAAGAAGCATAAAATAATACTGTTCTTTAAAAACTGCAAATAGTTCAAAAGAACCTTAGGTGAGGTACTTTTTTTGCTCATCAATAGCAATGCTGAAGTATAAAATAAGGTTGGCCATGGTCATGGATGGCTGGGTTAGGAGCAGGGGCAGAGGCAGTGGCAGTAATGTTTGGTGTCTGGTGGGCTGAGAGAAGCTATGGGTTCTGGATGGAGGTATCTACACAGCCCAGACCTAGGCTTTAGAAAAATTACCTTGGTGAGCAGGTGGAGAATGAATTGGAGTGGGAAAAGACTAGAGGCAAGGAAAACAGTTTAAAAGTTATTACAAAGGGCAAAGCCAAGATGACAAAGGAGCAGGAAGAATTACAGAGAGCTTCCTCCCCCCATACCTCTAACCCCACCCCAAAACTCTTCCCAAAATGTCTAGAAAATGTACCAGACATAATCCTATGGAAATTTTTTTAAAAATTTATTTTTGCAGCCAAGGTTGACATAGGAAGACAAGCCAGAGTGGTCAGTACATACTGGGGATAAGGTCTGGCCACATGGAGCACTTCAGTGCAAGGAGAGGCTGTGTACCACCTTGCGTAAGGGCAGAAAGAGGTCTCAGATCTAGCACAACAGGGGCCAAAACCAGTATAAGATACAAGAACAGGTGATAAATGGCAGCTTTGTCAGCCACTACCCAGTTCCACGTCACAGATCCATGATGACTGGCTAATAGAGCCTTAGTCCAGCAACGCCTACTGTTGCTCAGACCCAAACTCTAGTCAGGAACTTGCAGAGCTCAAAGCAGGGGCACAGTGATCAAACTTTGCCCTAGATAAGGTTACTTTGGGAAAACTGAAAGTTAAGAGGTCTCCAACATGAACTGTCCCTGAGATTCTGGCCCTTATCTTTGCTAAGATAAACTCCTCCCCATGCAACCCTTGATTGTATTACATCACATCTTTTTCAGCAATTGTCTGTTCTCACTCAGTTCAAAACCCTCTACCCTCTTACTTTATACGAGACAGGTGTGAAAGAGGAAATAGTGAGGGAAAACATCTGAGTTAGATGGAATGAAGAAGAGAGAAGAGGGAGAGCTTAGCAAATGGCATCAATATTTTAGATGAAGTATGAGGCTTTGTCTTCAGCTGAGGATGCCATAAGAGGTTTACAGAAGGGTAAAAATGTTTGAAATGTCCACTGTGGTGGCAAATCGATGATGTAGGTGTGCATAAAAGGACTACCCTGCTGCAGTGAAACGTCACTTGAGATTATGTGAAATAAATCTGTAGTGCCCCCAATTGGCGCCGTTCTGTAATTTTCTATTCAGCAGCATGTAAGCAGGAGACAAGGGGGTGGATGGTTAGAATAATGCAGCTGGGCTACTACAACAGCCTCCCTTTTGATCTCTCTGCCATCACCCACATAGTTGCCAAAGTGATATTCTAAAGCGCAAATCTGACCGTATCATTCCCCTAATCAATGTTTCAGTGATTCTTTCTTGCCTCTAGGATCAAATACAAACTTCTCTGGTTTTTAAAGTTCTTCACAATCTGGCAGTCTACATTTCCAGGATTATACTCTTTATACACCCTATGTTCCAATCAAACAAGTTGGCTTCCTGTTTCCTATTAAAAAACATTCCATCTATCCACCTCTAGGCTTTTACACAGGCTGTGTCTCCCATCCTTGTCCCTCATCTTCACCTCACAGAATTCCTAGTTTCCTTCAAAGCTCAGCTCATGTGCTACTTACTTCAGGAAAATTACCCTGATCCCCCTGGTTACCTGTACCCACCCCTGGAAATTACTGTGCATCTAGTTTGTACATATTCTATATTTAATTTCCTGGGTACATGCTGCTTTCCCCAATGGAAAGTAATGATGTTCTTTTGTAATTACATCCTAGTCATTGTAATAAAGTTTTAAGATTCCTTGTGACGCACTCAATATTTGTAGCTTCATGCTCTAACCAAATGAAATAATGTCCCACACCAATTATTATAGCTTTACCTTAATGTTTTCATTTCACCTAATGTTTCACCTTAATGTCAAGGAGCTTCATCATTCACTTACTAAAAGGCAAAAAAGGACACAAATAATGCTTGCTTAACATAGTGCTTTAATAGACTGATAATTTGAAATTGTGAAAGATATGACCAAGTATCTTTTAAAGTCAAAAGTATATCTTTAATTCATTAGGACTAGAGGGCAAAGCAAAGAACTCCTCCCAAAGTCTTCATTCAAAAAGGGCTTCTAGACGAGCTCTCCATTTCCCACCATCTGCACTCCTTGGAAGGACTCCCCCAGGTCCTTGCACCAAAGGGTCTTCTTTTCCAGCTCCCTCTCCCCCTATCCCTTTTCAGCTTTCTTTTTTTGGGTTGTCTTACCCCCTTAGATTGTAATCTCCTTGAGAGCAGGGACTATCTTTTTCTTATCTGCATCCCCAGCACTTAGTACAGTCTGACACATAGGAGCTTAATAAATATTTACTGACTGACTGATTATTAGCCTTTAATGCCCTCAACTATATTCACTCTCAAGTTTTAAACCTTTTGAAACTAGACTAAAAAACTGTAGTCAGAACAGTATAGCTCTTACAGGGGTGAGGAACCTGTAGCCCCGAGGCCAAATGTGGCCCCCTGGGTCCTAACTTCTTTAGTTTGGACTCAGTCAAAGAACCACACCTGAGGACCCAGAGGGCCATATGTGGCCTTGAGGCTGCAGGTTCCCCACCCCTGGTAGGTCAGAAATATAGCAAAGGACTGTCCATAAGCTAGTTAGTTTGATGGTTCCGATCCTTTCCAGGGCAATTCTTGGAAGAAGTAAACAACAAAAGGAAATATTTAAAGGGGTTGAAGTAACTTCTTGAAAGGTATTTCAAGTCCCATAAAAGAAGTCAAAAGTAACAATAGCAAGAAATAGGCCAGGATATAGTAGCATCAGTAAGCAGGAGAACAGAAGATGATTTAGACTCAGAGCCACAAACAGTCTTTGAAGTAAAAAGAGCAAAAGTTTAAAACTAATACAGAAGCCACTAAAAAGGAAAGTTTGATTTCCTCAGGAGACATTTGACAAAAAGTTACCGAGAAAGAGGAAAAAAAGGAATACAAAGGAAGGAAAAAAACTTCCATCATAGAGAAAAAATAGGAAGAAGTGGAATTTAGAGATTATGAAGGAAGAAGCAGAAGGATTTGGCATCGGTCTGGATATAGGAAGAAAAGTTTGGCTGAGAATTCGAAGATGACCCTGAGATTGCAATGTACTTCATACAGAGACTATTTTAACCAAAAGAATGGTAAAATAATTCCTTCTTGAAAGTTTATGTTGGATTCTGCTTAGTTTTTAAGTCCTTCCAGTGTTTAAATACCAAGGAGGTCTCCCAGATTACAGACTTTTTTGGGTGGGTGTGAAAAATGAGGTCTGTAAATATGCCCTAATTGGGTTAGGAAGGAAATGGATCCTTTCTCTAATACCATTAAATCATTAACTTCAACATTGAAAAAATGATAACCAGTTAGGTAAAATAATTTGACCTAACAATCCTGCCAAAATACATTAAGACTTTTTTATGGCCCATTATAAAACATATTTTATGCACTGCTACAAATTTGGGTGTTCAGGCTATGCCTTTATCACATAAAACCCAATTCTAAAAATAGTCAGGTCTAAAAATAATTGAATGTTCGCATCAGTAAAACCACAGATTAAGTGTAGCTTTATAAATGCACAAATAACAGAGAAGTCTCCAAGTAACTCTACTAGGGAAATAATGTTTACTCACTTTTCCCAATGGGGCTCCTGCATGCATATTATTTGAAGGTCAGGCCTCCACAACATGCATATTTACGGAGACCCCACTACTACCAAAACAAAATAATTATTTGATTCTATTAATATAGCCTATTACTCCTTGAAAGAGTGAAGTAAGAATTGGTTACAGTTCTTAGCATCTTTCAAGGTAGGCAGTCATATGCTTCTAATATTTGCAAAATATCTGCAGTAAACATTGTTAGTCACCTATGATATACAAGGCAAAATGCCAAGCACTGATTTAGGTACTAGAAAGAATAAAAAATCTAAATAAGATATTGAGCCTGCTCTTAAAGGGCCTAAAATAAGAATCATAAGACATGTACATAAATAATTATTACACAAAGGAGAATACAAATATATAAAAAGTAATATAAAACAAGAGCTAGCACTATGATAAATGCTTTGCAAACATTTCATTATACTGGTCGAGAACTGTGCTAAGTACTAGAGATCCAAAAATTTTTTAAAAAGCAAAAATATTTTCTAAGAATTAACCTTCGGTGAGGTTACAACTTTTTGTTTTTTTGCCATGTTCTTCAATCTGAAGCACTACGTTCATCTTTACTATTTTCTTTAGGATTTAGGAAAAAAAGTTTTTTCCTTAACATCTGAAAATGTTCTAAAATGAATCTGATAAGTCAATTCATTTGTCTCTGAAATTAAACAATTCATTGCATATTTTCCCAGGACACCATTCAGAAAGTAATTAAGTCTTCCAGAATTCAATACATCAATAAATCCCCTTCTTACTACCCCAAAGCTCTTCCCTAAATGACAAGGTGGTGTATTGAAAAAGTTAATATACACAAGAGAAGTAAGAAATGTGGTCACAAAGCAAGTTTTCAAATGTATTTTTACAAAAGAAGGTTCATTCTGTGGCATCAAAGTTACTAGTATCATGTTACTCTGTCTAATTCCTTCTAAATTCAGTGCAAGACAATTCAACAAGTGTTTCTTGACTACCTTAAAGCTATGTAAACTAAATATTACTCAATGAAACATTCAAAATGCAATAAGAACTAAGGTCACAGCAGTAATTGGTTTAAATTATTTCAGTAAACATCAGATGTCTTTCCCCCCAACTATAAATATGTCTAGAATCATACAAACCATTGGAGCCAAAATAATAAAAAGCTAAACCATTAATTAGGAACACGAAAGTCTAGTGCAACGAAACTGCCTCCCAAAGAGTACATGGATATCATCTAAATCTACTTAATTGATATGCACATGAAACAAGAGAAGAGAGAAACAGTTTTCTGGAACTAAGCATACTACTATAACCAGACATGGCCTAACACATAAGCATTCTACATGCTTTGGAGGAGGGGGGATTACAGGATTAACAACATGTTTAAAGGACATGCCACCAGATTATAACACGCCAGAACACCAACTGTTAGTGGTTTTTTACCACAATATGTCCATGACGCATTACTCTACCTGTATAATTGTCCCCTGAATCACTATACTAACCATAAACCAAACCGTAACCATAGTTCCATGCTTTGCTAAAATCAGTCATTCTACTTGGTTTTCCACAATACTGTCAAAGATTGCAACATTATACTAAAAATATCAGTACATGCTGGAATAATATTCCAACACTGGTACCTTTTATCCAACAGGCATACAGTCAAAATTAGACACAATTATCACACAATAATTCTTTGAATTATTCTTCCATGTCCATGATTTAACAGGAACGCATTTTTTACCAAGAAATTCTGTGGAGAGTACCAAAACCCTACACATCTGTTTTTACAGTGTACACATATGCAAATGAACAATTACCTGATACAGCATGATAGGCTCTATGTCATAACCTAAAGCATCAGCAAACTCCTTGGCAATGACTGTTTTTCCACAACCCTAGAAAAGAAAACATTCATTGAAGAGATTTACAATGCACAATTCAAAGCAAACAAACAATGCACTTAAGCTGTCGTTCTTACTTTTCCTCCAATTAAACACATGTCTTTAACCATATGAGACTGCATCATTTCTGCCAATAGCTGCTTATGGCTTAAAGTCTTTATGAAATGGTTTGATCCAGAATGTTGATTTAATGGCCTGGTCCCAGCTGGTACCTATAATGAAACAGAGGTAAATGTGATGCACACAAGGAAGCCTATTCTATTTTTAGTTTATTCCTTTTTGTACCCAAAAAAGCTTTTCTTGAAACACACATTATTTAAGGAACACCATTTTATCTAAAGCCTCACTAGTCCATTAAGTCTAAACCAGCTACTAAGGGGCTTACGGTGAGATAAGCATTTATATAAGATCCATCAGTAAAGTATAGGAAAGCATTTCATTATCTAATTACCCTGAGGCAACATTCTTTTTTTTATTTTTTTGCTTTTGTCTTTTATACATACAAAGATCTGGTTCCCATTTTCAGAATCCCTAATTTATCCACCTGCCATACTACAATATTAAGGCATCTATCACCAGTCATTCTGCTTTCAGAAAAATCCAATTGTCTCTTAAACTACTGAGACTAAAAATTACAAATGCCACTACTATAGATGTGTTTCACCTTCCAATAATAAAACCAGTGAATTTTTAGAAAGCAATTATATTTTCCTTGGAAGAAAAAAAACACAGCAAAAAATTTTGTTTAAAAAATTGTATATTTTAAGATTATATGTTGCCTCTTAAATCAACAAGAAGGAAACAGGAATTAATCCTGTCTTGTATTTACTGAGAACTAATTAACTTGGCTAAAAAAAAAACCTTACAAAATAATGGTATTAACTCATTTGGTAATAATACAATGGGAGTGCAACAACACAGCATGATGACACAATAGTAAATTTTGTCTTTGGAGTGATTTACTCTTCTCATGTTCTCATTTGAGATTTTCTTTCATAAAAAATCACCTATGATGTATATTTTAAAAGCAAACTATGCAGGAAGGCCTCATATAAAGTAAACAAACAAACAAAAAATCAAGATTATCATCTAGCAAATCTGGGAATCACCACCTCCATGGTCACTTCTTTGTTTCCCAACTGGAGAGTCACAGCAGCTCTACACACTCGGTTTCCAGGAATGCTTTCTACTCTCACAATTCTACTTGGAAGGAAAGAGTTTCTTGAATCCTGTAGTTCAAAGCGCTGTAAAATTAGAAGAAAATCATAACCCATTTCATTTAAATCCTCAATGCCTAAAGCCCAATAAAAGTTGATTCTTTTTTAATTCTGTTTGAAATTTCCTATGTACAGGCACTTTTGCAACAGTACAATCCTAGGGCTGAACTAGTGACCTTTAATGCCACATGATGCTATGAATAAGCACAAACCTTTATACATAGTGCAAAAATACTACTCACAAGGACAGTAAAAGAAAGACATAGCAGAAGAACATTTCCTTTAACAACTTCTTAAACAAGGCTTATAACATATGATTTTATAACTAAAGAAAGACTTCAGCAGATAATCAATATGCAGTAGTGGCAACCTGAGGAATTACATACATTTTTTACCATTGCATGTGGCTTGTTTCTGTTCATTTTTACACAGCTTGTTCAGACAAAATGTGCATTTTGATCCTCTACATTTCAGCATAAAAATATACCCAACCTAATTAAGTGAGTAAAGATATTACTAGTTTGGTATATTGAATGGGTCTTTAATATTTACGACAAACTGAATCACAGCATACTTATCTTTGATCAAAAAAAGGATGACTGATAGGTTACAAAATGTATATAAATTTGTTTGCATACATTATTATACAGTAGAATTTCCTAAATTATGGACTCCTCTAATTCGGAATTTGAGACATCATGGTAATTAAACAGGTGCAGATGATTCCTGTGACTTCAGCTCGCTCAAAAAGTAGTATGGCCTAAAGGTGGCATGAGATGGTGGTGAACACAGAGCTCAGAAGACCTGAGTTCAAGTCCTACTTTGATACATTCTGGCTGTGGGACCCTAAGCAACTTGTTTAATCTCTGAATGCTCATGGCAATGCTCTAAGATTATAAATTACAGAGAAGATGCTAATCTGCATTGGTAGAGGGAGATTCCCCACCCAGGAGTTCTGTATATGAACGAAACCCCAGCCTTTAATCTTGTCCCTTCAGATAACTCAGTTCCCCCATCTGCAAAATAAAGGGCTTGAATTAGATGACCCCCACTATAAAATCCTTCTGTCAGAAATAATGAATATTTTAACTTCTGGGGGTAGAGCCAGAATGGCAGAATAAAGGAATCAACCAAACTCTGCCAACATTCCCTTCAAACAAATTTAAAACAATGCCTCAGATCAAATTCTGGGCCAGCATACCAAAAAAAGGTCAAGATGGGACATTTTCACAGCCCCAGACAACTTAGGACTTTGGAGAGAGAGTTCAGTAACACAGGGGTGGGGGATGACCCAGAGCACACTTAAAGGCAACATCTGCTGTGGGTCTTGGATGTGGTGACAGCAGCTTCAAGAGCTCTCAAGTCAGAGATGGGAAGGGGATCTGGCAACTGATCAGAAAGAGATTACAGGGGACTCCTGTGCTAGCACTGGGCACAGGACTGGATGCTGTCTGGCAATTCCATTGCCTATGCCAACTTCCGGGTCACAGTGCATGTGCAAAGAGGAGCGCTTGCAGTCACAAGGGATCATGGGCCATGTATTACTTGCAGCTGCAAGAGAACAGGGGCCCTTCCTTGGTAAGTACCAGGTTGCAGACCAAGAAAGCAATGCCCACATCTCTCCCCAGATCACACTACCTGGGGGATGCACTGAAAACTTCCAAACACCCAGAACTAGCTCTGAAAACAGGAGTATCAAAGAGCCTGAAGCTTGGGACAGTCCCATCCCTACCTCCATCCCCCAGAACAAAGCCAAGTTTTAACATAAAGTTCAAAGTCAAGGAATAGACTGGCAAAATGAGCAAATGACAATAACAAAAAAAGAACCTAACCATAAAAGACAATTATGGTGACGGAAAAAATCGAGACATGTACTCAGAAGGCGACAACAAGTCAAAACAGTTATAAGCAAAGGCTCCAAAAATACCCAATTTGGTAACAAGCCCAACAAAAATTCCTGAAAGGGTTAAAAATAATTTAAAAAATTTAAAAAGAGGGATAAAAGAAAAATTAGGTAAATAAATGAGAGCAAGGAAAGACAATTATAAAAGGACAATTAACAGCTTGGTAAAAGAGGCACCAAAAAATACTGAAGAAAATAACACCTTAAAACACAGAATTGGCCAAAAGGAAAGAGGTACAAAAGCTCACTGAAGAAAATGAATTCTTAAAAATTGGAATTGGAAAGCTGATGACTCCATGAGACATTAAGAAACAGTAAAACAGTAAAACAAGAAACAGTAAAACAAAAGAATGAAAAAAATATAAGAAGATATGAATTATCTGATTGGAAAAACAACTTACCAGAAAAATGAATTGAGGAAAAATAATTTAAGAATTATTGGGCTGCCTGAAAGCCGAAAGCCAAAAGCCTAGATATCATATTTTAAGAAATTGGGGGGGGGGGGTTGGAGCCAAGATGGCAGCTGGAAAGCAGGGACTTGCCTAGGGCTAACCCCCAGGACCCTCCAAACACCGACAAAAAATGGCTCTGAACAAATTCTAGAACTGCAGAAGCCATGGAATAGCAGAGGGAAACAGGGCTCCAGCTGAGGACAGCCTGGATAGTCACTGGCTAAGGTCTATCGCTCAGAGCTGGGAGTGGAGGGGAGCACAGCCTAGCTTGGGCTGCACCCAGACCAACCAGAGCAGGAGCCAGGCGGAACAGGCCCTAGCACCCTGAATCAGTGAGCTGTGGCAGTTACCAGACTTCTCAACCCACAAACACCAAAGACAATAGAGAAGGTTAATGGGAAAAACTGCAGTGGACAGAGTGAAAGGAGTTCCTGGTTCAGCCACCACCCCGGGGGCAGTGGAGGAAGTGCAGCTACAGAAATACAGCTGCAGTTGCTTCTGGCCCCAGGCCCACCTGATGGGAGGAATTAAGTGGGGGATCAGAGCGGGAGTGCAGAGCCTGCTTAAGATTTGCGTCAGGTCCAGGTTGGTGGTTCTTGAGGAAGGAGGAGTGCTGGTGTGGAAGAGCTGGCTGTATAGAAATAGCTCTGAAATCAACAGCGCATCCCCTCAAGCTTGGAACAAAGTATGCTTTGCTCTACAAGCAGTCATACCCTGACGAAAAACTCAAGGGTCAAGTAAGTTGGCTGGGAACATGGCCAGGCAGCAAAAACGTACTCAGATTCAGTCTCAGACTTTGGAATCTTTCTTTGGTGACAAAGAAGACCAAAACATACAGCCAGAAGAAGTCAACAAAGTCAAAGAGCCTACACCAAAAGCCTCCAAGAAAAGCATGAACTGGTCTCAGGCCATGCAAGAGCTCAAAAAGGATTTGGAAAAGCAAGTAAGAGAAGTAGAGGAAAAACTGGAAAGAGAAATGAGAAGGATGCGAGAAAACCATGAAAAACAAGTCAATGACTTGCTAAAGGAGAACTCAAAAAATACTGAAGAAAAGAACGCCTTAAAAAATAGACAACTCAAATGGCAAAAGAGCTCCAAAAAGCCAATGAGGAGAAGAATGCCTTGAAAGGCAGAATTAGCCAAATGGAAAAGGAGGTCCAAAAGACCACTGAAGAAAATACTACCTTAAAAATGAGACTGGAACAAGTGGAAGCTAGTGACTTTATGAGAAATCAAGATATTATGAAACAGAACCAAAGGAATGAAAAAATGGAAGACAATGTGAACTATCTCACTGGAAAAACCACTGACCTGGAAAATAGATCTAGGAGAGACAATTTAAAAATTATTGGACTACCTGAAAGCCATGATCAAAAAAAAGAGCCTAGATATCATCTTTCCAGAAATTATCAAGGAGAACTGCCCTGATATTCTAGAGTCACAGGGCAAAACAGAAATTGAAAGAATCCACCCATCACCTCCTCAAAAAGATCCCAAAAAGAAAACTCCTAAGAATATCGTTGCCAAATTCCAGAGCTCCCAGGTCAAAGAGAAAATACTGCAAGCAGTCAGAAAGAAACAATTCGAGTGTATTGTGGAAACACAATCAGGATAACACAACATCTAGCAGCTTCTACATTAAGGGATCAAAGGGCTTGGAATATGATATTCCAGGTCAGTGGAGCTAGGATTAAAACCAAGAATCACCTACCCAGCAAAACTGAGTATCATGCTCCAAGGCAAAATATGGATTTTCAACAAAATAGAGGACTTTCAAGCTTTCTCAGTGAAAAGACCAGAGCTGAATAGAAAATCTGACTTTCAAATGCAAGAATCAAGAGAAGCATGAAAAGGTAAAAAGAAAGAAAAATCATAAGGGACTTACTAAAGTGGAACTGTTTTGTTCACATTCCTACATGGAAAGACGATTTGTATAATTCATGAAACCTCAGTATGAGGGTAGCTGAAGGGAATACACATATATACATATATGTATATATATATGTGTATATATGTATATATATACACACACACATATATACACATATAGCTGAAGGGAATATACATATACATATATATACATATATATGTATATATATATAGACAGAGGGCACAGGGTGAGTTGAATATGAAGGGATGATATCTAAAAAAATAAAATCAAATTAAGGGATGAGAGAGGAATATATTGAGAGAGGGAGAAAGGGAGAGAGAGAATGGGGTAAATTATCTCACATAAAAATGGCAAGAAAAAGCAGTTCTGTAGAGAGGGAAGAAGGGGCAGGTGAGGGGGAATGAGTGAATCTTGCTCTCATCGTATTTGACCTGAGGAGAGAATAACATACACACTTAATTGGGTATCTTACCCCACAGGAAAGAAGGAGGGAGTTAAAAAAAATGGGGACGATAGAATTGAGGGCAGATACGGGGAGGAGGTAATCAAAAACAAACACTTTCGAAAAGGGACAGAGTCAAGAGAAAAATTGAATAAAGGGGGATAGGATAGGAAGGAGCAAAATATAGTTAGTCTTGCACAACATGAGTATTGTGGAAGGGTTTTGCATAATGATACACATGTGGCCTATGTTGAATTGCTTGCCTTCTTAGGGAGGGTGGGTGGGGAGGGAAGAGGGGAGAGAATTTGGAACTCAAAGTTTTAAAAGCAGATCTTCAAAAAAAAAAGTTTTTGCATGCAACTAGGAAATAAGATATATAGGCAATGGGGCATAGAAATCTATCTTGCCCTACAAGAAAGTAAGGGGAAAGGGGATGAGGGGGAGTGGGCTGACAGAAGGGAGGGCTGATTGGGGAATCGGGCAATCACAATATATGCCATGTTGGAGTGGGAGGGAGGGTAGAAATGGGGAGAAAATTTGTAATTCAAACTCTTGTGAAAATCAATGCTGAAAACCAAAAATATTAAATAAATAAAAGAATAAAGAGTCTGATAGAAAAATAAAGTTGTAAGGACATTGACAAATAAAAGCATTCACTTGGAAAAAAAAAAGAAATTTTAAAGGAAAACTACCCCAATATTCTACAACTAGAAGGTAAAATAGAAATTGAAAGAAATCACCAATCATCTCCTGAAAGAGATCCCAAAATGGAAACTCACAGGCAAATTCCAGAGCTCCCAAGTAAAAAGAAAATACTCAAAGAAGCCATAAATAAATCACTCAAATAATGTAACAGCACAGTCAGGATCACACAAGATTTAGCAGCTATTATATCAAAAGAGCAGAGGGCCTGGAATATGATATTCTGGAAGGCAAAAGAGCTAGGATTATAACCAAGAATAAACTACCCAGCAAAACTGAGTATAATCCTTCAGGAGAAAAAAATTGACATTCATTGAAATGGAGGACTTTAAAGCATTCCTGATGAAAAGCTCATAGATGAATAGAAAAATCTGACTTTCAAAAACAAGACTCAAGAGAAGGACAAAAAGGTAAAAATGAAAGAGAAATTATGAGGAATTTGATAAAGTTAAATTGTTTACATTCCTAAATTGGAAGATGATTCATTTAACTCCTAAGAATTTTATCACTATTAGGAAAGTTAGAAAGATTCTATGTAAAGAGAAGACATGGAAATGCATTGATTATGTTGGGATCATCTAAAAAAATGGACAGGTAAGAAAGAGGGATGCATTGGGAGAAGAGGAAAGGGAGAGGAAAGAATAGGGAAAATTATCACAAATAAAAGAGGTTCACAAAGAAGAGCTTTTATAGTGGAAAAGCGGGGGGAGTAGCAAGCAATGCTTGAATCTCATTCTCATCTGAATTGGTTTAGAGAGGGAAGCACGCGCACGCACGCACACACACACACACACACACATACGAGTACAAAAATCTATATTACCCAACAGGGAATTAAGAAGGGAAGGTGATAGGATAAAGGGGTAAGGAGTGATAAAAAGGAGAGCAGATTAAAGTAGGCAATGGTCAGAAGTAAAACGGACTTTTGAGGAGAGACAAGGTAAACATAGAGAGAGGAAGATAAAGAGAAGAAAAAAGAATGGAAGAATATGCACGGTTAGTTATCATAACTGTGAATGGGATGAACTCACCCATAAAACAGAAACAGAGAGCAAAACGGATTAGAAACCAGAATCCAACAATATGTTGTTTACAAGAAACATACGTGAAACAGAGAGACACATACAATGTTAAAACAAGGGGCTAGAGCAAAATCTATTATACTTCAGTTGAAGAAATATTATAAATTTCAAGTGTGAACTAGTTCATTCAAGGAGGATAAAATGCTTAACAAATGTAACAGTCTAGGTTCCATAAAGAGACAATTATCTTTTCACACATTTAGTCTAAATAAATTCCCAATTTTCTCTCAGAGACATAGTTAGTCCATAAACATTTATCAAGCTATCATTATGTGCCAGGCATTAAGTGCAGGGGATACAAAGAAAGGCAAAAATGTGGCACCCACCATCAAGGACTTCACATTCTGATGGGGAAGACTACATCAGATAATTCTGTACATAAACTAGATACATACACACAGACATGCTCACATTTTAAATGACAGGTAATCTTAGAAGGAAGGAACTAGGAGGAAGGAAGCCAGGGAAGTTAGATGGCAAAGATGATGAGGGAGAGTATTCTAGGCATGGCTCAAATTCACTATAAAAGCATGGAATCAGAAAATGCAGCATTGCATGTGAGGAATAGCTACTATTCTAGTGTAGCTAGATTTCAGAATGTATGGAAGGGAGTAAAGGGTAAAGCAAAGTTAAGCACAGGCCTTGGACTCCCAAGTGTAGCAGAACCAGATTAAAATGTAATTGAGAGATATTTAACGAAATGAATAAAAATATAATAAAACATAGATAATACTATATTTTGAAACTAAGTCAATCTACAGCCCTCAGTGATCCTTACGTATGGATTACTGGCCACAGTTTCAAATTGAGTTTCACACCACATGTGTAAGGAGAGTAGAAAGCAAGGAAGGAGACAGATTGTGAAGGGCTTTAAATGCTAAATAGAGGACTTCATATTTGATCCTGGAAGTGAAGGTGAGCCACTAGGATACATCAAGTACAGAAGTTGGTATGGTCAGGTCTCTGTGTTAAGACAATCACTTTATCACCTGTGTGGAAGATAAGACTGCAGGGAGGAAAAACTTGAAGCTGGAGGATCAAGCAGAAGGTTTCTGCAATGGTTCATGTGAGGGCTGATAAGGTCCTGACAAGGAAGTGGCATGTGAGTAAAGAGGCCATTTACAAGAGATACAATGAAGGTAGCAATGACAAGACTTGGCAGCAGATTAGATATGTAGGGTGAAGAGTGCAGGTTGATACCAAGGTTTCAAGCCTGAGTAACTGACAGGATGTGATGATAGTAATAAGGGAAACTTGGAAGAGGGAAGGGGTTTGGATATGCAGACAGAGTTTAACGCAGAGATATTGATAATCATGAAGTTCACATAAAGGCAGCATGCCAGTGAACAGAAGGCAGGCCTCAGATGCAGAAGGACGAAACTCAAGTCCTGACTCAGACATTTACAGGACTTGTAGTTCTCTACTTTCTGACAGCGGCTCTACCACTGTCATTACTATCACTGTATCACAGACCTCAGTGTGAGTAACTAACCCTGGATTTGATATCTTGGCTTTAGCTCTTGCTCTATTGATCCACTTTAAATAACACAATGCCCAGATCTACCGCTTATTATCTGTGTGACCTTGGGCAAGTCATTTAATCTCTATGGGTCTTGGTTTCTTCATAGGTAAAATAAGGTATTTGGGCCAGATGGAAGGAAGGAAGGAAACAAGCATATGTTAAGCATCTACTATGTGCCAGGCACTTGACAAATACTATCTCAGTTGATCCTAATATCAGCCCTGGGAAGTAGGTGACATTATTATCCCCATTTTACAGTTGAGGAAACTGAGGCAAATATGTTAAGTGACTTGCCCAGGGTCACACAACTAATAAGTAATTGAAGATGGATTTAAACTCAGGCCTTCTTGATTCCAGGTCCAGCACTGTCTCCATCATGCCACCTAGCTGTCTTCTATGGCTTCTGAGATCCCTTTGGACTCCTAATCTATTATCCTTATGACCTGGTTCCCTGATTTCTGCTGTTTTGTTTTAGAGAGACGCTTGCCTCCTCTGTGCCTGGATTCTCTTGGTCCTGCTTCCTGTTCAAACTCTCTGGATCTCTCTGATAGGTCATTCTCATTCTTATTTCTCATTTTCCATCCTCCCACTGGAAAGGTTTCCACATATGATAAAGCCCTAAGAAAGATGTGTTGAGCACTGCCCTGAGCCATCCAGTGGCATAAGAGCCGTAGCTACACTTCCACAGATCTTAAATAATATCACATCAGGTCCTTACTTTTAAGACATCTTCCACTGCCATCTTGCCTTCATGTCCTAGTAAAATTGTGTAAGGGTAAAGCCACTGGATTAAATGCTGGATTGACATTGCAGGAAAGAAATCCTAATCAGAAGAAAGGAAAAAAAACCACATAAAACATGGTGCTTGGTGTTTAAGAAAAATGTGATAATGAATCACCATATAAATCCTTTTGGGAACTGACAAATCATTTAGAAGAATGTTCTCATTTAAGAGAATTAAAATATGGATTTTATCAATGAATCCCTCTCATTGGAAATATCTTCTTCAATACTTTAAGAGAGCTTTGAGCTCGTCAATATGAAGATTACAATTGATCAATCCTTTCTGATACTGCCTGGCTCCTGTCCAGGTCCTCCTACAAACCCACCTCAGGAGATGATAACATAATAACAATAACAATAATACTGATAATAAATATGCAGCTAGCATTTAAATAGAACTTTGAGGTTTGCAAAGCATTCTGCAAACACCTTATTTTACAAAGACACTGAGTGCTGTCATTATCCTCATTTTACAGATCAGGAAGTTGAGACAAACAGAGCCCATGGTCACTCAGGTAGTAAATGCCTGATGCCAGATTTGAACTGAGGACTTCCTGATTGCAGGCCCAGCACAGCACTCCATCCACTGAACCAATGTTCAAGAATCCTTCTTCTAAATCTTTTGATATTTTATATATATGAATGGAGTCTGCTGGTTATCCACACATTTCTGCCACATCACCAGGCTACCTCCTTTTCTAGTCATACATCTGCTTCTCTTGAAAAAGGTCTTCATTAGTCACATGTTGCCGTATATAAGGCCTACTATGGCCCTATCATCCGACAACTTCATTTCCTGACATCCTGGAGTTCCATGATTCTCAAAAAATAATGCATCATCAGAAGAATATAGGTGCAAAAGGATTGGCTTTTGTTTCAGACAGAAGCATGTGATACTTAAAAGCACTGCTATATTTTTCAATGAAGTATAGGATATTGACCTCCATCTATTCATTTTTGGGCCCAATTCTTGATGCCCATATGGAGTATGTCCAAAACATAGATATTGAACGACAACTTCTATAGGTTGTCAGTCCAATTTCATTTTTCATTCACTGGGGTTTTAATCTCTGGATAAGTAGCCAAACTTTTTTTTTTTTCAAAGCAAAGATGAACTTTTTTATTGGTACCTAAAATGGTCCACGACAATGCCATTTTTGATGCATGACTTTCTATTTATATCTATTTTAATATTTATATTTATTTAGCCAAACTCTTTTGAGTGATTATAACTCTTACTAGGAAACTCTACAAGACTTGAAAGGTCATTTACAAATAGGGGTAGCTAGAAAATCTCACCATTTAGAGAAAATTCCTCTTCCATTTGACTTCGAAGATGGATATCCTCCATGTCAGTGAAATAATCTGTGGCAAGCATGTCTCCCTGTTTTATGCCTCACTTAATAATAATAATCAGAAGGGCATCAAATAAAGTTATCTATCATAGTACGACATTCAAATAATATTGTCTAATTTTAATATATGCGTGGCAGACACCATCCTGTAGAAGAGGCCTGGAGCTAGTATTTTGCTTTACCAAATCAAATGTTTCTTATAGTCCACAAACTTATTCATAGCTTATTTGCTTTTAGAAAGATACATCACAATTACATGGGGCTTTTGGGCTTGCAAAACACTTTAAATAGGAGTCTCATTACAACTTTGTCAGGCGAATATTACAAATACAAGCTTCCAAAGGTAAAGTGCCTTGCCCATGATCAGAGTGTTAGAGGTGGGATTAAAATCCAGGCTTTCCTGACTCTGAGTTCAGAATTTTTTCCAATATACCAAGCTGCGTCTATAACCTTTGGCCTGGGGGGAATAAACTGTCGAACGTCTTTCTTTCCTTATACCCAATCACAGAGGAATCGGGGAACTTTAGAGCCAGAAGAGACTGAACAACCATTAGTCCCTGGCTAATAACAATAACAAAATTATAGCAGCTCGCATTTTATAGTTCTTTACAGTTTGCAAAGTTCTTTACATACATTTATCTTATTTAATCTTCACAACAAACCTTTGAGGAGATATCAAAATTCCATTACTTACATGTTAACTATAATAAGGAACATTTTATGACTACTTTAAAAGAACATCGGTGAAGCTAAATGCACACTGCAGCTAAGAATTCATAGGGATCTTGGCTAAGTAGGTACAGCACTGGGTTTGGAGCCAAGAAGGTCCACTTTTGACATGTCCTGCCTGTGTGACTCTGGGGCAAGTAGCTTAAGTTCTCTAAACCTCAATTTCCTCATCTGTCAATAGGGAATAATAGCATAGACCTCACAGGGTTGTTGTAAGGATCACATGTTTTGCAAACCTTAAAGTAAAGGTGTTATTATTGTTGTTGTTAATAATAATAGATAACTAAACCTCAGTGAAAGAATTCAGACATGGTATTGTAATTCAAGAAATATGGAAAATAAAAATAAAACCCCTTCTCTCCAATGACTTTTACTCAGAAACTATTTCTTTCTGAAAACCATTTTAAAGTCAGTCTCAAAGTATCATTAAATAAAAACATAACTTGTTTTGTGAAAAGTCACATTGTTTTTGCCACATCTGATGGTCAATACTTCTTTACACACATACCAGGATTTGAACTGCAGCTGGTAAGCTATCTAAAGGAAAATCGGGAAGTCCAAGTGTAGAAGATTCTTGAGAGCAGAGCGTAGTAGCAAATGATAATACCTGAGAAACCCTAAGGATAAAAGTTTAATACAAGTTTAATTTTATCACATTTTATGCAAGGAATAATTAACAACTTCAGTGATTCTCATGCTCCCACATTGTGATATTCTCCCCATCCCAGTGACTCACCCTGGGGGATCATGGTACAAACACTGCTGCCCATCTCCCATGGGCTACTCACTCCTACCACTCTCAATGCTATCCCTCAATTTTCACACTCCAGATATACCCTCTGTCTGCTTTACAGCAAACAAACTTGCTTTCATCTTAAATCCTTTCCTTAAATCTTCTGGCTCTCACTAAGACCTGGCTGCCTCCTGACAATATTTCATCCTTGGCCACTCTTTCTGGTACTGGTTGAACTTGCACATATACCCCTCACCTAACTGGTCACAGTGGGAGAGAGAGAATACTTATACCACTGCCACTTCCAGATTCTCACTTTACTGACATCACTCAGTAATCTCTTCTCCTTTGAGGTTCATTCAATCTATTTTTATCATGTGATCAAGATTCTTCTGGTAGCTGCTACCTACTGACCCCCCAGGACATTTTCCTTCCCTCTTCAATGACCTCAGTGCTTAGACTACCATCTTTTTCTCCACCCCAAATCTTGCAGTCGTATCAGGGAACTTCAAAACATATCCTGATATTCCCTCAAATACACTAATTTCCTAATTCCTCAATTTACTAATTTCCTATCACCTACTCCACCATTCCAATTCAACTGCATACAGAGATGGTCATACCATCACTCACAAGAGTTCCCCTTTCATTTTGATGAGCTCTGTAATTTCTTTAATTAGTCATAATCTTTTATGTGCCTTATGACCCCCTAATCCTGGTTATTGTACTTATAATGACCTCGGATTTCTCCATCCATCAGTTCTTTCCCTTCTCTCCTTGCACTGGCTACACTCTCCTCCCTCCCTTTCCAATCTTGACTTTTTTGTGAATCAGTTCACTTTTACACTATACACTCAAATCACTTGCCCCCTTATTCTATTGCTGATCATGACTTCTCAAACTTTGGATTACTCCCCCCATTCACTGTCATTATTCCTAGTCATGTGTTCCTGAACAGAGCTTGAGATAATCATGAAACTATGCTGACTGGGTCCACTACAAATTTACATTACGTAATTTAACATGGTCCCTCACTGCAGCAAGGCAATCCTTTTATACCTCTTTAATCAATTCTCTATGTCCCACTACCTGCTTCCTGCCACCAGTGGCTTTTCAAACCTTTAATCTCCTCAAAGGTCCTATTGCGAACCCTCTCCCACTCTCTCATCTAAGAGCCTTGCCTCATAGTTCACCAAAAGAATCAAAGCAGCCATCCATTCAACAAGAGTACTTCTTCTTATCTCCTCTCATTTCATGTCACTCAGATGTTTTTCCTTCATTATCTCTACCTTCACCTCTGCCTCACATTAGGAAGTAACCCTTTTCTTTTTCAAGGCAAACACTTTTACATAGGTCCTTGATTCATTCAATACTGTATTCCTTAACACATTTACCTCTGTATCATTCTCACTCTCTCACAAATCTTCAGTCTCTCTTTACCCACTGATTGCTTCTCTGATGCTCAGAAACATGCCCAAGTCACCCTTGTACTAAAAACAAAACAAAAAAACACCAATCCATTCATCCCTACTACTATTGTATTTTATCTCTCCTCCTTTTCAAGGCTAAATTCCTAGAAAAAGCCATCTATAATTGGTGCGTATACTTCCTCTCCTCTTCCTGACTTTTGAACTGTCTGTAATCTGGCTTCCAAACTTCATAAGTTAACTGAAACTACTCTCTCCAGAGTAACCAAATCTAATTGCCAACCTAATGACACTGTCCATCATGCTCTTTTTCCTAATATTCTCTTCACTCTAGGTTTTCAAGACACTGCTCTCTCCTGCTTTTCCTCCTACGAGTCTGACTGTTTCTTCTGTCTCCTTTGCTGGATCTTTGTCCTGGCCATGCCCACTAGCTCCAAGCATCCAAAGCTCCATCCTGGGCTCTATTCTCTTGTCCCTTTACATGATCTTGCTTGGTGATCTCATCAGCCCCTATGGATTTAATGATCACCTCTATGCAGATGATTCTCAAATCCATTTATGCAGCCCTAACCTTTTGCTGGTATCTAGTCTCTCATCTCCAATTGCCTAATGAACATCTTGAACTGGATGTCTTACGGACATCTTAAATTCAACATGTCCAAAACTGAACTCGTTATATTTCCTTCAAAACCCTTCCCTCTTCCCCATGTCCCCATTACAATTAAGGGCAACACCATCTTCCCAGTCTCTCATACTTGCAACCCAGGGATCATCTTTGACTCCTCACTCACACTCGTCCAATCTGTTAGGAAATCCTGTTAATCCTACCTTCACAGCATCCCCTTGTCTCTTCCAACACAATCACTATCCTGGTATAGGTCCTTATTACCTCTTATCTGTACTTCTGCTTTGTCTCTCTCAAATCACTCCCTATTTCAGTCCCTACTTCACCCAGCTGCAAAACTGATCTCCAAAATGAAGGTCTAACCAACATCACCCTCTCGTTCAGTAAACTCCAGTGGTTCCCTGTTACCTCGAGGAGAAAATACAAAATCCTCTGTTTGGCCTTTAAAGCCTTTTACAATCTAGTCCAGTCTTCTTCCATTTCACTCTTCTCCATCTTCTATATGATCCAGTGACATGGCTTCCTTGCTGCTCCTTGAAAAAAGACATTCTATCTCCTGACTGTCGGTTTGCACTGGCTGTTCTCCCTTGCCTTCCTTCCTCCTCCTTTCCACGTCCTGATTTTTCTGGATTCCTTCAAATTTCAGCTAAAACCTCATCTTCTGCAGGAAATCTTGCCTAATCTCCCTTCAATGTTAGTGTCTTCCCTCAGATGATCTTAAATTTACCCTGTATATAACTAGTATGTACATACTCGTGTGCATATTTTCTCCCCCTTTAAAATGTGAACTTCTTGAGGGCAGGAACTATTTTTGACCTTTCTTTGGATCCTCAGTACTTCACTATGTACTTGGCATATAGTAAACACTTAATAACTCCTTGTCAACTTCACAAAACTCCAAATCACTTAAAGATGGCTTAACAAGTTATTAAAACATATAAAAATAGTATATAATTTAAGAGCTGGTTAGGCACCTATGATTATTATTCAAGTCCTCAGAATGAATATATTTCTAATTTAAGGATACATTCTAAAAATTTATGGTTGATTCAACATGGCCTAACATAATATACCTTGAGCCACTTACCTCTGAGGAGAAACATTGGACCCAAATGAATATAACAATTTAAGATGGTCCTAAAGTAGAATATGAAAACACTCATCAAATCAAGTATGCAAGTGTACGTCAAACATAAACATTCTACCCTCCTAAATGAGCAGATACTAAGCCATTTATATCAAAAGTTCTTCCCAGTGTACAATGATGTTAGTTCTAAAATAAAAACCACCAAGCCTCCCTCTTATCTTCATCCCCTACCCCATATCTTTCAAGATTTAATACCACTGTAACTTTTCCTATTATATTCTGAATAACTTGTCCAACCTAATTCGTATTTATCACTTAGGGATCTCACACACACACACACACACACACACACACACACACACCCCAAAAAAGGTATAAACAAAGTACTTAAAACAGTGAATTCATTAGTTCCAAATATAAAAACTGATGAAAAAATTAAATATTCTGGTTTATACTAACCTTAAAGGGTAGATAGTAAATATCTCTCGCTTGAAATCGTGAGCGAAGAGGAGGGTCTAAAGGATTTCCAGAGTACCTGGGTACTGGTAAACCCAGGGCAATCACTCGAAAATCTTCACTAACTCTAACAATCTTCCATGAATCTAGCTCTGTTTTGGTGTGATCCTACACGAACCAAAGGACAATATTTAGAATGCAATTAATTGATGTAAGGAGATGAGATTTATACATTCCTGTGAAGCTTCTATTGTGTATTTTGGTTAATCCTAGTTCAGGATAGTTCTGCATCAAGAAAATTAAAAGTAAGCCATCAAGCAAAGAAAATCAATCTGCAATGTGGTAGATTACACTACAGGGATCAGAATGACGGATCTGTTAGTAAAGGAAAGGCAGCCAACATAAAATAAAGTCAGATCTAAGACAGGATAGGTGGGGAAAACACCATATATAGCTTCACAGGCTAGAAAAAATGGAGTCAGAGGGCAAATCATTTGCAAGAGAGTGGCTGAATAACTGATTGAACCTAACAGTGTCTTCTTGTCACCTGACTGAAGCCTATAAGTAACCAGCTCATTCCCAGTCCACCTCTTTTCTGGGAAGATACTGACAAGTGTCTAATCAAGTGCTATGCAGATTTAGTTGCTGAAAAGACAGAAACTTTTTAAGGTTTAGATTCAAGTAAAGCAAAAATGAAATATGATACTTACACAAGCCACAGCATTTTTTTTTCCAGAATGTTAAGCCTAAATTAGGAAATGCTTAGGCAATATCAGTTTGGACTATCAATTGTGTCAGTCACAGTGAAAAATTACATTTTTCAGTAATTCAATCTCCAAGGTCCTAAAATGCCACAATCTAATAAGGCTGTAATTTCAAGGCTGGAGGTGGTGGGGTGGGTGGGAGATGCACCAAATGCTATGGAAAAAAAAGCCAATACAATGAATACCTTTAATCAAGTTTAACTAGAAGGACTCTGAGTTTACAATGATATTTACTTTTGAGAAGATTGTGTGTGGTTAAATAATTGTTATATCAAATAATTTGCAAGGAACAGATCTAATCCAAGTGGCAGCAAAATCCTATTTTCACCTGACAAAACCCTGCTCAATGTAGTATAAAAAATGACTTTCCCAAAGTTCAGGCTCAAATCCACAATAAAGATACAGAATAAGAAAAGTCTTTTATCATCAAACAGTCAATAAATTTAAAAAAGAAACACATCTGTTTCAACAACACAGCATGAATTTTTTCTAATCAGCTAATATGAATGCTATTAGCTAATGCCACCTCCAAGGACCAAATAAAAGTCATTTGGCAATTAGAAAGGGTAGGAGAAAGAAGGTTTTGCATAATCAATTCCCACAAATGAATTTAAAGTCAATATTCATTTCTGGAAATTAACTACAACAATATTTTAAAGCCATAATAATTAGGTTATTCTCAATTATATGTCCTAATTGAACCAGACTGAGATCATTTTTGAAAAGTCTGGAAGAAACCTATCAGATGGTAGAAACACAAGCATATGGACACCTATTTAGAACTAAGTCAGGCTAGCCCATACTTGAAGCATGAACTCCTACAAAATCGTCCCTGAAATCTACAAAATCCAGCCTCTGATCAAAGACTTTAAATGATTGTGAACTCACTATATTTAGATGAAGTCATTCCATTTCAGGTTTGTTTCTACTGCTGGGAAGTTTTTTCCTTATGTTAAGCTCAAAACTGCTTTTCTGTGATACCTATCCTGGTTCCCAAAGGGGTAAGTGGAAGGTACGGAGAAGCCATGCCCTTTTCCAAATGACAATCCTTAAAATACTTTAAGGCTGCAATCCTGCCTTACCATAGTCCTTTCTTCTTTAGACTAAACATTCCCAATTCCTATATCTTTCTTTGTATCTCCAATACTTAGCACAACACCCGGCACGTAGTAGGTGCATAATAAATGCTGACTGTCTACTAAAACTCCTGGGCCTTTTATCACATTAACCATTCTCTATTTATGAGTCCCTCTCACCCTTAATCTGGATATCTGATTTTTCAAAATTCAAGTGCTGCTGCATTTGATATTTATCCTGAATTGATTTTTAAATATTTTATAATTATCCTGATTATTATTCATCTTATTAAATGTAACCCATTCTTCTAGACCAGAGGTCATCAAACCATAGCCAGAGGACCAAATCCAGCCCTGTTTTTGAACAGCATTAGAGGTAAGAATGTTTTTTACATTTTAAAATAAAACAAACCCAGGCTGAGGGCTATAATTTACCAACTCCTATTCTGACTATCAAGATATTTTGGTGTCCCAATTCTATCTTCTGATGTATTAATCACTTAATACCTTAAGCTTCATATCACCTAAAATTTTAATTAGTAAGCCAGCAGGCTTCACTTTGGCTTTTTTTTTGTTTGTTTATTTCATGATTTCATTTCTATAGGGAATTCTCAGTGAGGAAATTCCCTCTACCAATGCAGATCAGCATCTGCCCTTCTAATATGGACTGAGAGAGAGGTTAAGTGACTTGTTCACAATCAAACAGGCAGTATGTCTCAGAGATAGGACGTAAACCCAGAATCACAGCATCAGGTTCAGAGATGGACATATACTTAAAGGTCCTCTAGCCCAACCAACTCTCTTATTTTAAAGAAGAGGCAACTGTGTCCAGAACCAGTTAAGGAGTAAGTGGAAGAGAGAGGATTTGATTTCAGGACTCCTGATTCCAAAGCCAGCCTTCTTTCTTCTATACCATGTTTGCCTCTGAGGCCAGGTCTGTATCCATAACTGCTTCTAACTGAAAATAAAGTGTGGACAAGAACAGGCCCTGAGACAGAACTGTAGGCACTCCACCACATATTTTCCTTCAGGGTGGCATTCATTCATTCATTAATCTCCTCTCTTTGGGTTAAGTATTTCAACAAGTTTCAAGTTGACCTAACTGTGCTATCTTCCAGCCTGTGACTCTCCATACTGTCAATAAGGATTTCAATGACTGTCAAGTGCCTTGTGAAATCCAGTCACAGTATGTCTGTGGCATTCTCCTGCCCCACCACTTTAGTGACATATCAGAAAAAGAGATAAGGTGAGTGTAGAATGTCTTGTTTGAAATTAGCCCACACTCCTCGGTAGTGAGTTGTCAGCACAATCCCTTGTGGGTGCTTATAAAATATGTTTAACAAAGTATTTTAGAACCAGGAATTGAAATTGAATATACAATAATCTACCTTCTTCCCTGTTTTGAAAATCGTTATAACAATTGCTCACCTCAATTCTTCCATTTTTAATAACTCATCAAATAGCAGCTCAACAATCATCTCTGCTAGTTCTTTTAGTACCCTAGATGTAAAAAAGGTGTTTGAATTCCCTTAATATCTCCTCACTGATCTTAGGTTTCCAATAATAATTAATCATTTTTTGCTCGTTTTCCAATTTCCCTTTCTTGAGAGGCAACATGGCACAGGAACTATAGTGCTAGACTTGGCCAAACTTGGTTTTGAAACTCATCTTTGACATTTGTTAGCAGTATGACCAGGAAGAAGACATTGAACATCTCTGAGCTTCACTTTTCTCATCTCTAAAATAGGGATAAAAACACTTGTGGTAGCTACGAGGCTCAAATTAGATAACTTATGTAAAGTTCTTAGCAAATTTTAAAGTTATAAATGTCACCTATTATTAGTGTTACTGTTTCACTTTTCTGAAACTTAAAAGAAAACAATTACTGCTCTGTTACTTACTACCTGTGTGACTTTGAGCAAGTCATTTCAAATCTGGGAGTCTCAGTTTCCATCTTCTGTAAAATGGGGGTCAGGGAGAGTTGATGACCTCTAAGATCCCACCGAGCTCTCAATCTATGATCCTTTGACTAGACTAGATTCTAAAATCCTTTCCAGATCTAGAGCTATAATTCCACGATCCCCTCCTCCCCATCTTTCTGGACACTATTTTTATAAGACTAAACCACTCTTTTATATTCACCCTTAATTATCTTTCCTCTCTGCTGACTCTTCTCCCTAGACATCTGAGCCCATCAATGAGTTCTCTCCTGACCAGTTTCATTGTTTGTTGTATTGGTGGATCAGAAGACTGTCAGATAAAGCATAAATAAACTTCAGAAAAAGATAAGACACCACCCCATCTTATTACTCAACAGAATAATTTTATTCAATGTCACCAGAATTTACTCCTTGAGAGCTTTGTCATAGCTCTTGAACCAGCTTCCTTTTATGAGTCCCAAGTTATTCATAGATTGATAAATGAGCTAGACAACATTAGAGAGGAAAAATACTTAAAAAGCAACAATCCCAACAAAGATCTGCTATTTCTGTTAGCAATTGGGGACATTTCAATGAATCAATCCCAAACTATCTGCTGAGCATCATGCTAGGAAAATAGGGAATTACAGAATAATAATAAGAAGCTATAGAAAGACTAATAGTTCCTTGCCAAAAAAGGAGGAGAAGGATTGTTAGACATTCTTAAAATGCAAGCAGACATTATTTCACTAAGCAGCAGTCAAGGCATATAAGTGCACACCATAGGATTGACTGAATGTAACTGCATGTGGTTTAACTTCAAATGGAATCTATGAAACAGCTAACGTCTCAAAAACCCTCCATGGGCAATATTCACATGAACTCAGCCAACAATATGTCAACAAAGGAGCACTGGGCAAATGGCTGAGTCATGGGGATTTGTCTGAGGAAATGGAGGAGTTATGAGGATTATATGGGAACAGAAATTACGGAAGAGTTTTTCCTATCTCAAGATCAAAGTAAAGAGAAAGCAACAGTAATTTTTCCTCTGCCCACCTGTAAGAGTTTGTCGTAACGCTCAGCAGACATGAGGAAGCGTCCATCTTCAAGCTGCATCTCCCTGTTCTCCAGTAAATTGTTCAAAACAGGCAAGACATTCCTTTCTGCCTTCTCCAAGCCTTCCAGCACGAGGGTTCTACCTTCTGTGGCAGCACGGACAGCACACTTTTCCCCACAACGATAACAAAATATCAAAATTAGGATATAGAAAACAGCAAAATATGGTGTAACTTCACAAGAAACCTAAAAAAAATGAAGCTGTAAATTATATGAAACAGTGCAGTATAAGATACCATGAGTGCAAAACGTTGGATAGATAGACTATTATACTTGGTCAGTCTGTCAGGAGGTTTGGGAGAGTGGATTGGTTACAAAAGACAATTCGGTGAAGTGGGAATATACTGGGAACTAACTGTGGCATAAAAGAAAAACCCCAACCCTATCAATAAAGCTCCAAAAATAAAATTAAGATAAAAATCATGGTAAAAAAGTAGGAATCTTAAAAGGGAAAACCACTGACAATAATAACTCTCTTAAGTACTATAAATATCTCAAGTTTTTTTTTCCAATGAACCTGACTGAAAGAATGTAATCCAATTGGAAAAATTAGGGAATATGGAGTTGTGGGAGACTAATGATAGAAAAATCAACTGGCGTAAATATACACAATAAGAGCCATCATCAACAGGAAAAAAAACCTAAGGAACTAAAAGGCATGAAAATGACAAATGCTGGAGGGGATGTGGAAAAACTGGGACCCTAATTCACTGCTGGTGGAACTGCAAACTGACCCAACCATTCTGGGGAGAAATTTGGAATTATGCCCAAAGAGTCATAAAACTGCCCATGCCCTTTGACCCAGGAATGCCTCTATCAGGTCTGTTTCCCAAGATGATTAGGGAAAAAAAAGAACCCATATATTCTAAAATATTTATAGTGACTCTTTTTGTGGTGGCAAAGAACTGGAAATTATGGGGATGCCCATCAACTGAGGAACGGCTGAACAAGTTGTGGCTTATGATCACGATGGAATACTATTGTGCTATGAGAAATGATGAGTTTGATGATTTTAGAAAAAACATGATAGCCTTGCATGAAATAATAAAGAGACAAATGAGCAAAAGGGAAAGCAAGTTGTACATAATAGAGTTGCAGTTTCATGTGCAATCCTTTTTTAAAATTCTACCCTGTTATGGAAATGCTTGTTTTATTAAGTTCAGGATAAAATCTGTTTAAAAAAAATAAAAGGCATGGAAAAATTCTTATTTTCTCCTTAAAGAGATAAAAGATACTCAGAGTCAAAATTCAGTGGTCTACAAAGCTTCAGAAGCTAATTTTTCTCCTGCGATATTCAGTGATACAAAGGGATCAACTTTTAATATAAATATCTATCCTCCATAGACCTGAACCATATAAACATAAAGACACCTTGAAATACAAAAAAATCTACAGCAGTAATCTATAGATGGGATTTAATCTTTTCATTCCTTCCTTTCATAAGCTTCCTCCCTTTAAAAATAAAGAAATTAGAGTGGATTCATACAGATAGAAAGATGGTTTCTTTCTAAAACTCCTTGGCTCAACCACAAGCAGAACGAAGTTTCAATACAACACATTAACACTGTGCCCACTGCATTGATACACTGTAACTCTGTCTCAGAGTAATAAAAACACTTCCTGGAGACAGTACTGTAGCCCCAAAGCTAAAACAAGGTCAGAGGCATACTGGACACACATGTATATTGATAGCAGTTTAGTAAAAGGTCCTGGGAGACACTCTAAGTGTTTGCATATTATAAATAGTATCTCACTAGGCCAAAGTTCTCTTGTATTGTATTCAGTCTAGTTTACAAAAAGTCACAGACTTAAAAAAACATATTTAGGTAATTGATACTTGGTATGACAAGAAGAATGAAAGAAATAAAGGAAGGGAGGTAGGAGGGAGAGGGGGAAGGAGAGAGGGAGAAGGAGAAAGAGAGACGAGAGGGAGAGGGAAGAGAGAATGAGGGAGAGGGAGAGGGAGAGAGAGATGAGAGATGAGAGAAAAAGAAAGAAAGGAAGGAAGGCAGGAAGGAAGACAGAAAGAAAAAGAGGAAAAGACAGAAAGACAGACAGAAAGAAAGATAGAAAGAAAGAAAGAAAGAAAGAAAGAAAGAAAGAAAGAAAGAAAGAACAGAAGGAAGAATGAGTGAGAGAGGGAGGCTAAGATATCATCTGCCAAGTTTTTTGAAGAACTAAAATTCATTCTACTACCTCTGGTAGCCCAAACATATCTGGGAAAAGTATTTTCTTTCCTCTCCAGAGGAAACTGGAACTGCAGAAACTGGCGATAAGAAGTTTGAGATGGAAAAAAAGAAAATGAGAGTTCTTGTTCTATTCGCTTTTTCTATCCTCCCTCCCAATAAGTTGTACTGTCAATAATTCATGTATGTAACATTTTGCAATGATGATATTTATTTTTGTATCTCTCCCAGGGGCTCTACTTTTCAACTGATCTGTAATTTTACTCTGTCTTAAGTGAACTTCATGTCATCATCCAAAAAATAGCTATAAAAACTTGCATTACCCCGAGAGGAAAACTGCTCAGTAAACTGCAGTCCTCTTATCATCATAGAACACAAAGATATCCAGAATAAATGATATAATGCCAATAACTGTCAATGACATTACTACAAAGTCAAGGGAGGACAGGCTCAGAACCCTTGTTTCAATTCAGCAACAACTATTGTAGGTCTTGCAGTAGCCATCAAATTTAGATAAGAGAACCCCTTTCCTCACCGAGCTTATGGTGTACCGTTATCCCTTCCACATTACAAGGGTCTAGGGACATGGCACCCCCAGGATCAGAGAAATGCACATAAAATTTTTTGGCCTTCTCTTTGTACTAGAGAAGTTTGAATTATTATGGTTTTAAAAGATAAAATATGTTGATATTATACAATATTATACATATATTTTATGCATTTTTGAGTTTCTAAACTTTTTCTGTGTCATCTGCTGGCCTTAGCATGTTATCTGCAGCTTTTGTAAAACTCTCCCCAAATTTCCATTTAATTTTTTATGCTGACTGTTGAGATACTGTAACTGCAATGGGAAAAGTTACAATGTAGAAGGGATAGCTTTGGTAAAGCATTGCACACAGATAAATGGCCCTAAATCAGGAAGGTTGATGACGAGAGTCAATCAAGGAGCTTTTATTAAGCACTTACAACTTGCCACACTCTGGGCTAAGCCTGTGGGATATAAAGAAAGGAAAAAGATGGTCTTTGTTCCCAAGAAGGCACATATGCAAATATACTACTAGTATATTTACAAACTAAATAAAAAATGCTTCCCCTAAAACTATTTCCTCCTTCTTTCTCTAATTTCTGAAAACAGAATATCATGATCCCAGTCACTTCCACTTTCTCCATCCAATAATTTAACAAGTCCCACTTGAGTTGAATTCTGAAATATCTCTTGAGTCCACTTACCTCCTCTCATTCATTACTACTAGAAATAACCTTAGTTTTGGCCCTCTTATTGTCTTGCCTAGACTCTAGACATGGCCTTTTAACTGGCCTGTTCACTTCAAGACTAAGTGCATTCCATCCTTGCTACTCACCTCACACTTCAAACTTAACTACTTACTCATCCCTAAATGTACCAGGTGCTTTCCTGCTTCCATGCCTTTGCTCAATTATTCCCTCTCCTTGGAATACCTTCTCCACCACGTTTTTCCCCCCCAAATTTTAATGTTTTTCCTAGCATGGCTCAAATCTCACCTTCCCCAGGGAGTTACTGTTCTCTTTTAGTTAAAAATATTTTCTCCTTCCTTGATTCTCTCATACTACCCTTCCTGTAGCATATAGCACATTCTGCATTCTATTTTATTTAGCTATCTATTAACTCTCCCATTAAATAGCCCCTTGAAGGAAGAGTCTATCTTATATTCATCTTTGTATCCCCACAGTACCAAGCACACCTGACACATAGTAGTCACACAATAATTATTTGCTGAATTGAATATGTTCCTCTTTTGAGATCTTAAAAAAAACTAAACTAAACTAAGTCCCAATCCCAAGAAGTCTCAAGAAGAGCAAATTATTCACCTTTTCTAAATATAGATATACAAAAAACAGGAATTACCAAAGCAAACTTTAAAACTATATTCTTTAAGGTGGGAAAGTGCCTAAAGTCTATATACACATTATAATGTATATGTGTTTGTATATGAGTATATATCATTGTATTATGTTATAGAATTCAATAAGCAGCTATATGATAGAGTGCTAGGCCTGAAGTCAGGAAGACTAATCTTTCTGAGTTCAAATCTGGCCTCAGGCCCTCAGTAGCTGTGTGACCCTGGGCAAGTCACTTCACCCTGTTTGCCTCAGTTCCTCATCTTTAAGATGAGCTGGAGAAGGAAATGGCAAACTATTCTAGTATCTGCCAAAAACAAACAAACAAAAACAAAAAACAAACAAACTCAAACAGGTTCACAAATAGTTGGATATGACTAAAATGCCTGAGCCATAACAAATAGAAATCAGTAAATTTGGGGCATTTATTTACTGCTTTTTGAAGATAAAAATTTTCAGTATGCCAAATGGGATTCACTGTCATAGTTTCTTCCATTTCACTACTTCTGCCTCAATGCTAAAAATCCTTCCTTAATACCAAAGTATCACTAATCCGGCAACCCTAGAGCTTTACAACAAAAAACTGTGAATGGAGTTACCTAAGCAGCAGCTGGGGAAAATGAAGAATACTGGACAAATTGATATAAAATGGTTTCTGTTACATCAACTTTCAAAAATGGAAAACACGGGCAGATGCCTTTGAGTTGCTTTTTATAAGAATCTTTTGGGACATCCTTTACTCCAAAAAAGGTACTGTTCCTATCAAAAATAAATAAACTACATGACTTGTTATAGCCTGCTAGCAATATTATTAAAAACAAGATAATTTTTTCTATCATGTCTGTCATAAAAGTCAGATTAAATGCCATACTCTATTTTTACAAACACCACAGAGACAAAATTACCATTTCTCCTAGATCAAAGTAGAAATTTTTTGACCAAAATTAAGGTTTTTTTTTTCCCCAACTGTGAACCAAGGAGAAAATTGTCCTTTGACTACCAAGGAAAATACAGGATATAATTAAACACCTGACCTTACAGAGAAATGACTTCTCAAACAGTTCGCTTTAACCACTGTAGATGCCTTTGGTACAGTCCAGTACCTTTATGTAGATAAAGTTCAGATGGAAAAAGAAAAGAGACTAGGGACACCATTCCCTATTGGGGGAATAGACACCATTCAACAAAGAAAGTAATTGTATGTGGAAAGTGAAAGAAATTAAAGGCATGGTCATCAGTCCGCAAGAATTTATTAAGAGATTACTATGTGCCAGGCACTATGCTAAGACTAATAGTGTCTCTCAAGGAACTTGCACTCTAATGGGAAGCTGATGACATATAAAAGGAAGCGGTGGGGGGGGGGGGGGGTTGCAGTGAGAAAGGTACTCCTGAAGGCATGATGGAGGAGTCAAAATTGCAGCATGGGAAGAAATGGAGAAATGGCTGGCCTTAGTGCCCTTCTTCAATGGAAAGAAGTGGGGGGGGGGGAGAAGGTGCTAAGTACATTACAAATATTATCTCATTTGATCCTCACAACAACCTTCACAACAATCTCCATTTCACAGATGAGGAAACTGAGGCCGGCAGAGGTCAAACGACTTGCCAGGGTCATACTGCTAGTAAGTAGCTGAGGTCACATATGAACTCAGGTCTTTCCTGAGTTTCCTGACCCTGGGCAAGTCATTTAACCCTATTTTCCTCAGTTTCCACATCTGTAAAATGAGCTTGAAAAGTAAATGGCAATCCACTCCAGTATCTCTGCAAAGAAAGCCCCCCCAAATGGGGTCATGAAGACTTGGACATAATTGAAATGACTGAATGATAACAATACTGTCAGTCACTATGCCAAGCACTGGGGGTACAAAAAGACGTCCTCAAGGACATTACAATCTAATAGGGAAGACAACATTCCTGCAAACAAAAACATACAAAACAAGCTATGTTAAGGATAAATAGGAAATAATTAACAGAAGGAAGGTAATAGAATTAAGAGGAATAGAGAAAGGCTTCCTATAGAAGATGAGATTTTAGTGGGACTTAAAGGAAGCTAGAGACATCAGCAGGCAGAGCTGAGAGAGCATTCCAGGCATGAGGGACTGCCAGAGAAAATGTCTGGAGTTAAAATAGCCAAGAGGCCACTGTAACTCAATGAAAGAGTATTTGTTGGGAAGTTAGGAGTGAGAAGCCCAGAAAGATAGCAGGGCCAAAGAGATGAAGGGCTCTAAATGACAAACAGAGCATTTTCTATTTGAACCTGGAGGCAATAAGAAGCCAGCAGAGTATATTGGGGGGCTAAGGGGACAGGGAGGCACAAGGTGGGCAGAGGGGTGGGTATGTGTGTGTGATACGATCAGACCTGCACTTTAGGAAAATCACTTCAGTGGTTGAATGGATGATGGACTGGAATGAAGTTGGTGAGATGAGAAGGGGGACAGAAGCAGGCAGATCCACTGGTAGCAGGCTATTACAGTCATCCAGGTGTGAGCTGATGCACTGGAGTGGTGGCAGAAGACCCTGAACCACTTAGTTGCCTAATGTAGGTTCTGGGAGCTATCCACAGTCATAGTTATGGTCAAAGTCTTCTTAGCCATAGTCACAGTCAAAAAACAATTTGTTAAGCACCTGCTACATGCCAGGCACTATGCATTCTAGGAACACAAATAAGCAAAAGACAGACAGTCCCTACCCTCAAGGAGCTTACAATCCAGTCCAGGAAGAAAATACACAACAGGAAATTGAGAAAGGGAAGGGGGTACCAGAAGGTACCTGTCCTGGGACATGATATATGGAGTCAAAACCAAACAGAGCAGCTGGTGGGAAATGAAGAGTTGGCCGGACAATTTTGAGCCTTATATAAAGGGAGGCTTTGGGAGGAATTCTGTACAGTACTCTGCCCTCCAGTCCTCCAATCAGAGGGTAAAGGCAATCAGAGAAGTTAAATATCAAAGCTGAAGCAATTTCCATGACAATGAAATTTCTGGTGATGAACTTATTCTGGAGGAAGCATGTTGTTTTTAAGGAGTCTAAAAAGGGAAATCAATCAAAGGGAAGGGCCCAAGGGCTGAGGGTACTTTGAAAATGTGAATTCCACCCTCTCATGTCACCATCTCATTCAGACTCTGGCCCACAGCTTTGCAAGGAAAGTGTTAGCAATTACAAGAATCCAGTCTATACCTCCCGTGGTACAGAGCATTCAACTTTCTTTTAAGTCTAAGCATATGGGGGGGTGAGGCCCATAGTTAACTGGGAGGAGGTTTCCCAGAGAAAATAAGCCTCAAAAAGGAATCAAAGAAAGGGAACAAAGGGTACAGCCAGAGAGCAGTGGGAAGGCTGTTTTACAAGAGGAGCAGAGAAGAGGAGGAAGAAAGAGAAGATGCTGAGAAGACCATAAGGGTGAAAAGAATAAGAAGTTTAAAATTTTATGAAGTTTGAGATAGCTGAAGAATTTCTTGCAAAAGGAAAACAGAAATCTTTCATTAAAATGAATACTAGAAAAATAAAGGTCGCACAGAACTAATGTGGACCAGAAAAGCACAGGATATGGAAAAGGATTTTAGGTAGATAACAGAGTAGTAAATATTCAATACTGTTCTAAAGAGGTTAGTTCTAACTGCCATTATTCAAATGGGTTTGTTCCTCTTTATTAGAACCAGACTAACATTTAACTACAAATTATTCATAGCAATTCCTCCAGATTAATAGGGTAACAAAACACACGGTAAATATCTTTGGAACAAAATATTTTGTGTTCTCATTGATAAAAACTAAGCAAACTCTGTGTGTGTATCAGTGTGAGAGGACGTGTGTGTGTATGATACCTAGTCATGTCATATTTCATGCCTCCACAACGCTGTGCTTAGGCAACTTTACCTATCTCAGCACAACTAGGTAGTTCAAATCCAGCCCCAGACATTTTACTAACACTATTAACTGGGTAAGTCACAGAACTTCCATTTGTCTTACCTCTACTGTAAAATGGGAATAAAAAACAGCACCTACCTCAAAGGCTTGTTGTAAGGATAAAATGAGTCAATATTTATAAAGCAAAGGGGCATTATATAAATGTTGCCTACTTCTAGCTTCTACTGTTACTAATATAAGAGAAAGCATAAATCCATCATTTTATAAACACAGTTTTGATAATCTGGAGTGGAATTAGGGGTTATCACAAACAAGATCTGTCAGTCTCAGCTCATCCCCACTCCTTTACGTTAGACCATCACCTCTCCACCTTTTGACATTTATCCTGGGAAAATCTGGGGTCTCCCTCCCTCCTTTTAAAAGAACTGAAATTCTGGGATGGACAAAACCCAAATGGTGTTGGGCCTGGTTATAGAACATGAGTCTCAACACTCAGCTGTGGCTTTGTGATCTATTTTTTTCCTGTCAGTTTTGTTTAAAGCCAGACAATCCTTAACCTTTACCAAAGTAAGTTTCCTATGCTATAAAAAAAAAAATTTCACTACACATATGCTCTTACGCAGGAATACAAACTAAAACTCATCTACCACTTTTCTGCTAACTTCTGAGAGTACTTTCTGTTGCTTATTCCTATTACTTTGACATTTCACTACTCAAAAAGTTAAGTACCATTTGTAAACTTCAATATTTCCCTGTGGCTCTTCTCCTCTATATCATTCAGGAAAATATTAAGTAAGCATTGGTTCAACAATAAACCTTGGGTGACAAGGAGATTAACATTTATCCATCCACAGAAAGATAAATATTAATCCTTATCCTTAGATTTCTGTCTTTAAATCTAGTCTCTACTAATGAAAATGTATTTCCTGAATCCTATGGCAACACAAATACTACAAGAGTATACTTGTCATGCTCCTTTCCTCTCACCTCTCCTCCAGTCACTATCACTTATTTCTCCAACCACAACCAGAATTTTAGGGAAAACCCACCTGGTTTATAATTCCTTCCAGTTGGTTAGAATCTAGACCAAATCAACTATTCAAGATTCGCTACTAATGTATAACTTTTAAAAAATAGAATAGATCGGAAAAGGGAAATTTACACTGAGAATCAGGGAGAAAACTGAAATTAAAGTTTTGAATAAATATTTGAAAGTTAATGTAAGAGAATTCATAGTATTATTATTACTATTAGGCACCAAGATTATTATAGATTACATTTGCTAATTCTCTCTCTCCCCTCAGACATCAGTGGATCATGACATCACTGAGCTGGGATTTTCCAACATCTTTGTGGTATCTGTGACTTACTCTCTGGAAGATAATAGTATCAGCTGTGTTTCCATCAGATTTGGGGATTACAAGAACTGAAATTATAAGACCATCTATGATACAGTTGACTGATTTTAGCTGTTCATGAAAAGTTTCATTTTGGTTCTAGCTGTTTATATTTTTGATCAAAAGAATATGTAAAGGCCAAAGGTTTGAAGACAACCCAGAAGCCATATACAACATGAATACTGAAAGAAGAGAGTCAGAAGGTCTGGCCTATGGCAGGAATAAAAAAAAATCAGAAAAAAAAATTATTATGACAACAAATAGGGAACATACTAGTTAACAATGTGAGGATCACTGCTGAACCACCTGGCTATGTGTTGGCAGATAGTGGGCTGGTCAAAGCAAAGGTCAAAATCAAAAACAAATTGGCAGAAAGGTGAAAAATAGAAGACGTTGTAATTACAAGCAGCTCCAACCCAAGCTGGTTAAAGAAGCCGTCAACAGCAATAAAAGAGAAATGAACAAAAGTAAAGACATTTTTTGAATCTCTCCATTTGTTAAAGAAGTTTTAATGATCCAGAAGTCACCAAAGTGAAGAGCCACAAGAAGTCTAAAACCTACCTCAGTCAGTTAACACTGTTGTTCTTGCTAGACCATGCTATCTAAGGGCAACCCTATTTTAATAAACAAGTTTATTTGTATAGCACTGAATAGTATGATGGGAGCTCCATCACCTTAAACATCAAAAAGCTGTCGATGAAAAAAATCCAGCAAAAAGTTTAGCATGAGAGCCGACTTAACTAAATCATTCAAAGATCCTCCACGGATGGAATTGGAAGCATAAACACAAACAACTAGGAAACTGAATAGACCTCTTGTCATTTATGTGACAATCTATCCTCACTAGCACCGATGGTAGAACCACCACATTTGTACTGTAGCTTTCATGATCCAAAGTACTATCTGAGAAAGTGATAGTGGCTCTTCGTAAAATTAACTTAGTCAAGAGTAGTTAGGTCTAACAAATATATTCGGAAGAAAAATGACAACACAATTTAAATGCAGGGATCCATTTTCAAGATATTTCCAAGAGGGAGGTATTCTGACAGAACAGTCAAGTTCATGAACAATACTATTATCCAAAAAAGGAAGTAACCAAGACATCATCAATCGTCTACCTATGTGCCTAATTTTTCATTACTATAAACTATATTTATGAAAACGGTGTGTGCATCTATCAAGGGAACCCTCTATGAAAACATGAGAACAAACAAGTGGAGCTTTTACAATTTTCTACAACATATCTTATTTTCCCAGTCACACAAATGTCTGGATGGTGTAGAAAAGAATTATAAGAAAATACTGGCTCAAGGAATGAACCCAGCCTTAAACGCTTCCCTCCAAAAAAGTATCTCACGAATATGTTTAAAAAATCATATGAAATTCTTTGACAGTTCTAACTATAGAGATATCAGATCACTGAACAAAGGCTGTTATCATAAAATGAAACATTAAACAGGGAAATAGGGGCAGCTAGGTGGCGCAGTGAGTAGAGCACCGGCCCTGGAGTCAGGAGGACCTGAGTTCAAATCTGGCCTCAGACACTTGACACATGTACTAGCTGTGTGACCTTGGGGCAAGTCACTTAACCCCAATTGCTCTGCCCCCCAAAAGACCAGGGAAATAGATATATGGTCACCAAAGTCATTCACCAGTGTTGTAATGAGTATATTGCACAACTTCCAAACAGAACACGGAATCCCTATAGAAAAGAAGGTTATATAGAAGCTCTGTTTACAGATGACGTTGTGTTTATTATGTCAAGCCAAGGAACCCTACTGAACCTCTTCACTGAAATCCCATGTTATCCTAAAGAAATCTACCTAGCCAAGCACAGAGGAAAAAACAAGTGGAAGAATTCATATTGCCTAGATTTTGACAAACTGTTGGATAGGTAGCCTAATAAGGCTGTCCAGGGATACACCAATTTTAGATAGGAATCACAGATGGACAATGAGCTGGGCCAAAAAAATGTATAGCAAGCAGAAGACAGATGTCGCTGGAGAAATGACATCGTATTTTGCACATAGCAACATTTGATAAATACTTGTTTAATTGAATTAAATGATTCCAAGCTCTTACCTCCTAAAAAAGTCTGTCTTTTTCTCCTCACAATGTCTATGTCTATAAATCACAAAACATCATAATCCTTGGATATCCAAAATCACAGGTGACCCAAGAGCCAATGGAAAGATTCACTGTGAGCTTAAGTAGGCCATAATGCATTTCCAACAATGACTTGGATGTGAAAAGTGATATAAAAAACATTAAGGGCATGCATAATTAGGAAAAAATGTGAGGCGGGCACGTAGCAAAAGCGAGAGAACCGATAGACAGTACCAGTGCTATACTTGTTGTTCGGTTGTTCAGTCACGTCTGACTTTTGGTGACCCCAAGGAACATACTGTCTATGAGGTTTTCTTGGCAAAGAAAACCTTGGTTTGCTATTTCCTTCTCCAATGGATTAAGGTGAACAGAGGTTAAGTGACTTGCCCAGGGTCACATAGCTAATAAGTGTTGGGACTAGATTTGAACTCAGGTCTTCCTGACTCCATGCCCAGAACTCTCTATCCACTAAGCAACCTAGCTGCCTCCTAAGCAAAAAGAGGTTAAGTGACTTGCCCAAGGTCACACAGCTATTAAGTGTCTGAGGCTACATTTGAACCCAGGTCTTCCTGACTCCAGCAGATCAGACAAAACTTGTGCTAAGGATTAGTGAAAGGGCATCAACACGGGAGGAGGAGGCATGAATAAAGCAAAACCTGCACAATGGGAAGCAGCATCTTCACTGATGAGAACACAGATCTAGGCACTTAAGTATTTAAGTGATGCATCAAAGGATGTACCATTAACTAAAGCAACAATACTAATTACAGTGTAATCTCCTATTTCTGGATCCAGGTTTGGGAAGTGTTTTCCCACAAGCCACTCCAATTAGACTTATAGCTGAAGAGGGTGTTTTATGTTTTAAAGTCTCAGAACTTTTCACAGTTGTATTTTGTTGAATGAACAGAATTCAGAACAGGACCATGTCACACAATGTTACTAAATCCTCAAAAAGGTAATTTATGCATATTAAGTATTTCACAAACTTTCCATCTATTGTATAATTATTTTGTATGTACCTATTTATTTACATGTTGCCTCTCCCATGAGAACGTAAGGTCCTTGAGGGCAAGGACTTCTTTTCCACTTTTTTTGCATCCCCAGCATGTGGCACAATGTCTGGTATGTAGTAAAGCCCTTAATAAATGCTTATTGATTGAATGATTAAAAAATAATGCTTCTAACATCAGCTTTGCCACCAATTGGCTATATGATCCCGGATAAATCACCTAATATCTTTGTATGTCAGTTTCCCTGTCTGTAACATGATGGTGTAAAGACTAAAAGCTCCCTAAGGTCTGCCCAGTTCTAAAATTCCATGACTATGAGTAGCAGGTTCTTAACTTTTAAAAATCCTACCATTCTCCAGTTATTTATTGAAAGCCTTGTACCCTTTTTCTGTATCAGTCACTTGTTTTTCAGGTGTGTTCAACTCTTCATAATCCTACTCTTTCTATACAAGAACCTTTATGACAAAAAGTAAATCTTGGGATTTGAATAGTTTGAAATAAAAGCAACCAATGGCTTTGGCTTGGGAATCTTTTTGTTAAAAAGATATTTTTGTCATAATGGTATTTATTGCAATGCGATTTTGAACTTTGGTCCTATTTATACAATCCGGTATGATGTTTATTTTTACATTATAATATATTACTAACATTTAGCTCTCCACTAGTTCTTCTAGGTATTTTTTAGACCTGCATATAGCAATCTATCCCCATTTTGTATTTGCGTAATCTATTGTTCTGCAAACTCTTCCCCGAGGTGTGCTCTCTTTCAGTTCAGTGACATCTGCTAACACAGACACATGTTTGCTACCCTTTCACACAAGTAACTAATGAAATGTTAAATATTAAATCCAAATTTGAATTGTGTGAAATACTGCTTATGTCTCTGTCTAGGTACAACTTTCCAGAAACACTGTGCTTAAAAAAAATTGAAATCCTTCCTGCTTTTAATTTTTAATATGCAAGGGGACAACACACACACACACACACACACACACACACACACACACAAAGAGATCTCCACCCAATGTTCCCTATTTAAATAAAACCTTTCAAAAAGGAAGAATGAAGGCATCAAAGATACATGAATACAAAACAGAAACTACCTTATTTTTGACAATAGCACCTGAATTTCTGATAATATTGAATATTTTCACTGTCTAAAGAAAAACAAGCATTTTTTAAAATGACATATGCAGACATAAGCTCCCTTTGCCTCATTTACTATATTTATGAAAATGTATATAATAGAAGAGAAAGCTAAAACAGATAATCATCTAGCTCTAAGATCGATGATTCACCCTATCCTTAAAAAGAATTGGGGTTTTTCAGGAGAACAAAAAAGATCAACCAAAGCTCTTTGACTTGTCTTCCTACACATTTCTGACAATACAGTTACTTAGTTACAGGATCAAGAGGTGTGTAGAATAAAAATTCAGCAAGTAAGAGAAGCCAGCACGTCAGCTAAAGAGAGATGTCTATCAAAAATCACAGACTGAGATTTAGAAGAGACTTAGGGCTCATCAAGGAAGATGCTGTTGGCTAAGAAAAGGTGACCATCAGATCGAGAGAAATACAACTAACTTACCAATCTACTACTTTTTTAAAGCTTAGAAAACCTTTTTACAAAAATTCTTCATTGAGATCTCAAATACCATATGCCGTAAAGTCAAATAGTATTCACGTAAACGGATTATGTTTGTTAAGGAAGAAAATTTTGATAGTCAGAAGCCCAACAATGTCATTGGTAGTAGGTCTACAAAGGACTGCAGACCTCAGAATAACACATGCCTTAAAGGTTACACAGCTGGTAAGTAAGCTGGGATTTGAACCCAGTCCCTATGATTCTGAATTTAGCACTCCTCCCATTGTACCTCTGAAGGGAGATCCCAAGAGGCAGAGTTGAAGAGGAAATATATTCCATTCCTGGGGGTTTGTCCATACAAAAGCAAGTAGATGGGAGATGAAATGTCATATATGGAGACATGCAAATAGACTGGTTTGGCTAGGATACAGATTGTACGATGAGAAATAACATGCAGTGTGACTGAAGCTACACATTTTCTCTGTCTCAAACAGATTTTGAGCTTCTGAAGAACTTCTATAGGTCCTATCATACGTGTTATCTATGTTTCATATCATATATACATATATATATACACACATATGTATATATATAGACTGTCTATATGCAGAGCAACAACAAAGCATAGCAGAAAGGACTAGACCTGCTAGTCACCAGCTCTGGAGTGGTATATTAACTCATTTACTAGCTGTAATGCTGGGTCAGTCACAACCCCTATAAGGCTCAATTTCTTCATCTATGGAGATGCAATGCTTAAGTCACAGGGCAGTTGTTGGCAGTCCTGTGTAAGTCATAAGATACTGCCTAAGCATAAGCTACCATTCAATATCACTTACTTCTTCAATATTCTAAAGATCTGGAGTTTCATCACCGTAGGTACTCCTCCTAAAACAGATTGCAACCTCTCCACACTTTAGTAAATGTAAGTAAAGAGTTTGGGGGAATTTAAAAACCCATTACCTTGTAGCCAACTATGGTCAGCTCAATCTGGTCTTTAAAACTTAGCTAGGCTACGATAAACATACAACACATCAATGCAGCTATACCCAAGGTCCTTCCGATATGAAAATATTTGCATAACCTTCAAGAACCCAGGATCAATTCCACCAAGAGGCATCTTAGTAGGCCTTTAGAGGAGGATTATAATTTATCTTTATAAGCTTATCAAGCACTAAATATATATAACATGTATAGTAGGGACTGTTAAATAGAATGCAACCTACCAGTTAGCTGATGTTAAAGAACAGTCTTTGGATCTATGAGAAAAAACTGTATAGAGAACAAATGTTTATTAAGCACCTACTATGTGATAGGCACTGTGCTAGGTGTTGGAAATGCTAAAAAAGACAATGAAGTAATCCTTTCTTTCAAGGATATTACATTCTAATGGGAGGGGGAAAGTAGCATACATATAAGTATACACAGAAAAAACAGAAAGAGAATACGTACAAGGGAATTAGGGAGGGAGGGCACTGATGGTTGGGGGAACAAGGCTTCATGTAGAAGAAGGTGGTGAGTCTTAAAAGAAGAGAGGGTTTCTCTGCAGAAGACGTCACAAGGAAGTGCATTCCAAGTATATACCAGTTGTCTAAGCACAGAATAAGAAAATCTGTTTAAATGAACAGAAGAGATTTATGTTATAGATTCTCAAATATTTCTGAGAGTGACTGGTTGTTAAACACTATAATGAAACACTGGAGGACTGGTGGAATCTCTTTTTTCTGGAGATATTTAAAGATAAGATGGATTCTTATATATGTCGAATGGTTTATAAGCTCATAAATTTAGTGTTCAAAAGGACCCTAAAGTTCATCTAGTGAGTTCATCCCCATCCCTTGACAGATGGGGAAACCCAAATCCAGAGAGTTGAAGTAATTCACCCCAGGTCACACACAGCTAGGATTTGGTCCCAAGTATTTTGGCTCCAAAGCCAGAGCTTTCTTTCCACTGCCTCACGCTGAATATATGACTGTACTCTGTCCCAATCTGACCATAAGTAGGGCACTTAGATTCAAATTCTGGGAGCTCACTTTATAGAAAGGACATTAAGAAGCTAGAGTGCATTCAGAGGAAGGCATGCAGAATGCTGATGGGCCTTAAGTCGTGTTTTATGAGGATCAGTCAAAGGAAATGAAGTTATACATTTAGCCTCAAGAAGACAAGACTTGGGGGGACGTATTAGCTGCCTTAAAGTATATGAAGGTCTCTGATGTGGAAGAGCTTTTGTGGTTCTACCTCAAAGCAGGACATAGTAAACCTCTAAAAGTCCTTTCTGGAATTTCCGGTCCTTTAAGACTCATAATTTTCATAGACCTACTTGTCTCAAGCAGCAACTGGGGGAGGACACAGTCCTGAGAAATTTCTCCCTTGTTTTCTGAACCAGCCAGAAAACATCATAGCATCTTTATAGCAACATTTAGAAAAGAAGCCTTTCCACAATACAATCAGCAGCATGACCTAAAAAGAAAAAAAAATTTTCTGTGCCCCAGTTCCACTTTTGTTCCTGGTCTGTGGTACAACCTTAGGCAAATGGCTTTAATCTGTGATTTAGTGTCCTCATTCACAAAATGGGAACCTCCTCAGGGGACGATGTGCACTGAAACTAAGCATTTTGGAATAATCAAAGCAAGGCTGAGTACATGCTTGGAAAATGTTAAAACTTAAGTACTAAATATTGCTCTTAACAGGACAAATTTTACATGAAATGAGATTTCAAAACATTTCAATGTATGTGTTCATTTTAAATGGCCAAAATGTATCCCTGCTATGTAATAAACTCATGTTTTATGTTTATATTTTAATATAAGTGTATCTGGTCTTAAAAATACTGCAGCTTCACTGTGAAAAACCAACTCAAGATGTCTCCAGCTCTCCCATCCTTCCTCCCTATACCACAACCATGCTGGGAATGCACAGTAACACCTTTAAATTGAGGCAAAGTCTCATACTAGTTTCCTTTTTAGCTAGTTCTCTGCCTACCTGGCTTATATTTTCCAGTGAATAGCAGAGGTAGTTATATTCTAATTTAAAAGGTCTTCAAGCCTACCTACTTTTGCTGGACAAAGTCATATCATCTCAACAAAAGGTTGATATTAGGCAATGGTAATTTCAGTAATAGTTTTTTTAAGAGACTGTCACTGATTAATTTGTCTTCTGGTTGTTTTATCCTTAGAAGTTTGGAGAAGCTGGTGTTACAGTATCATAAAGAAAAACATCCATATAGTGAATTTATCTCTATGGGATCGCAAAATAAGTTTATGTTAATTTTCATATTTGTGTTAATTACACCAAACACTAATCTATTTTATTGTAGTTTTTAAAATCCATAGATGGTATAAGGTCTATCTTGTTATACAACTGTATAAGAAATATTTTAAAACTCAGGTGTAATAAGCTGAAAATTTGAAATTTTAAATGGCACACCACTTAGATGGATAAGCATAAAACTTATTTTTACAGTCTCATGGAAGCCTATAATATATTTATGTCAGACTAGTTTCTAAATCCAATGTAATTTCTGATCTACTTTATTATAACCTCTTTGCAGCTTATCTAAGACATTTACCAATAAATCAAACCAGAAGAGTACAATTTTTATGGTATAATTATTCAAATGTATCCTTACTCAGCTGACAATTTTGTGCAATGAGATAGTTTTAAGAAAATAACCTGAAGGAAAAATCAAACTGTTTAGGACATAAATAAAATATGTTTTTCAGAATAGCTGTAACAGTTGCTAATGTTCCTCATTAAGAACCTGAAACATTCTTACTAAATATCTCAGGAAGTAGATAATTGGCTAAACATAATTTGAAACACTAACAACCAATTCCAAATGAATAGATCCAAAGTGTACCTGTTCCTTTATTGCCACAAAACAGGTTAGTAATTGAGGGCATCTGCTCCACAGGACACTGCAAAAATATGAAGGTGAGGGAAAAGCAAAGAAATGATTGCTATGGGGATGCACACACATACTGTTTCTTTCTTGGAAAAGATGGAGAATGTTGTCATGGAAACTCTCCAGAGCCACAGAGATCTTAAAATTCTGTGATATATGCTATAAGATTTCTTTAATTTCTGTAATCTGCAAAACAGTCATCACTTCTATATTTCTTTTGAAAAAAAGTTAACAGGAATGGCAGGACTGGGTCAGATGCCTTAGGCTACAGTCTGGCTGTGCAAGCATTTATTTCTATGGCCTTGACCAAGTTATCCATAAAATGGGGATTAGAAAATCTGACGGCCCCTCTCTGCAGACTTGTTAATTTGGTCAAAAGGGATGGCAGATAGTAAAAGCCCTCTGTAAAAGAAAAAGTACTATAGAGTAAAAGGAGTAATTAACCTCATTCTGGCCCTTAAGAGCAGCAGTTTCACCTCAGTCGCATTCAGTCAAGGCAGCACTAGTCCTGCTTAATTAAGAGGGACCTCTGAGTTAAAGGACAATGACCCATTGAGCTACTGGGGAGTTACTGCTGAGGGATGCCAATTATTGATAATTGTGGAGTTTTGTAATATATCCACTTAGACCCTATAAATACATGGCTGGGGATAGCAGCTACATTCCACCAAGGCCATCAAATGCTCAATTAATTGCATGTGTCCATCTAGGCTACTATCCATCACCTAGAAATGAAAGATCAGTCTTACACATCCCTCAAACTATCTCTCACCTATCCTTCGGCACTATACTCAATAATGATGAAAATTAAACACTTAAAAGAACAAGATGTTATCCCTGAATTTTACATTTTACAAAGCACTTTCACAAGCATTAACTCAGTTGATGCTTTCAAAAGCCTAAGAGATGGCCAATAATACTCTCCATTTCACAAATGAGGAAACTGAGGCTTCAGAAGACTACAGAAGTCAAGACTCAATTTTTTTTATCTTTGTAAACCTAATGCCTAGCACAGTACCTTGAATATATGCTTAATAAATATTTATTGAATTAAGTTCAAGTAACACTTTCCCTAGCAGGGTCATTTGTGAAGGACTGACTTAAACATCTATATGGCTAGGTGGTACTGTGGATAGAGTCCTGGGACTGGAGTCAGGAGGACCTGAATTCAAATACAGTCTCAGACACTTACTAGCTATGTGACCCTGGACAAGTCACTTAACTGTTTGCCTCATTTTCTTCATCCATAAAATGAGCAGAAGAAGGAAATGGCAAACTCTACTCCAAGTAATCTTTGCCAAGAAAAACCCAAAGGGGGTCACAACTGAAATGACTGAACAACAAGATGTAGTCTAATTAAATGCCTTTAGATTAGGTCAACTAACAGAGCAACAACAAAGGCATCATGACACAGTGGAAAGGCTCCAGATTTAGAGTCAGAGAACCTGACCTCAATCTTGGCTCTGCTACTTAACATTAATGTGACCTGGGAGAAGTCCCACAATAATGATAACAGCAACAAGAATAATAATAATAATTAGTATTTATCTGCACTTTGAGGTTTGCAGAGTGCTTTACAAATCTTATCTCATTTAATCCTCACAACAATTCTGCAAGCTAGGTGCTGCTGTTATCCTCATTTTACAGTTGAGAAAACTGAGACAAACAGGTCACAAAGCTAGGAAGTATCTGGAATTAAGGGCAATAAATAGGAATAAAGCTGCTGCAGACAAGCCTCTTGAAGGCAGCAAGAAGTAAAAGCTTATGATCAGACCACATATAGCAAATTTCTTTTCCCACAACACCAAATACTAAACCTTTATAAGATTAAAAAAGAAGATAATATATGTACACATATAAATAAAGTACAAAAACTAACAGAAGCATCTTAAACGGCATGCTTTTGACTCATGATTTAAGTTTTTCTGTAGAGTATCCTAAATGTTCAGGAGAACATCAGACGAGAAATAATAATAAAATCTAATTCTAGTTATATTTTCCCATGAAGAGTCAGACTCATATTTCCAACCATAATTTGAAGACATTTATTGTCAAAGTAAACATGATGATGTAAGTTTCTTTGCTATTTAGAAAAAGAGATTCAAAAATTACACCTATACATATTATTATTTCCAGAAATTAGGATATTTTTAAAAGTCAATGTTATTACAACAACCATGTTTGAAACAGCATTTATAACAACCCCTTGACAAAAAGTAAGAATTTTCCATCACTGGTTAGAAATTAAGAAAAATTATATGAAGTATTGCCTTCTCAATGGGGGGGGGGGCGGGGCTTAAAAAAAAGGAAGAATTTAAAACTCAAATTTTTAAAAAATTTTAAAATAAACGAATGATAAAAATTTTAAAAGTCATGAATTATACGAAATTTTACTTCACATGAACATAGTTATTTTATCAGACGAAATAACAATCTAACAAAAAGCAAATTCCAATTTATATGCGAAATGTATATACATATATATTACATATATAAATGCAAAAACATAGTGTGTATGTGCCAATTAATTAGGTAGATTTATCTTCAACCAGCTTTCAACTGTCGGAGGATACAGAACTAATAACGACATGGAAAAAACTATATGTACAAAAATAATAACAGCAACTTTTTTTTTTTGCTGTGGCACAGAACTAGAAACTCAGTGGGTACCAATCAACTGAAGAATGACTGAACATCCAGTTGGCAGGAAACCCACCACCACCAGAAGTTCCTTTCCTTCTTTGCTCCCTCTCCAGCTGAGGTCTTCCAGAACTCTGCTTGAACATTCACATGGATTAAACTTAAGGGAGGTCATTAAGTATAATCTTTCCAGTGAGATGGAGGACCACCAAGACTTACCATCTGTCCTCTATGTCTCACTATCTGCCCTATCTCCCTACTATGCCGACCCCACCAACGTCATCTGACTTAGTGACATCGTCTAAGGACCTATGGATGCTGCCTTTAGCCTAGATGCTATACCATTAGAACTTGCCAGCCTTTCTGTCTGAATTATGTCCCCCTAATTAAAATGCTTCTCTCTTGGACAGATGGGATTGTCTAGTTTCTTCTCTTCTTTCCCCTAATACCTACAACTGTGCTTGGCACTTAGCAAGAATTTGATATACTCTTTTTTTATTCATGTTGTGCCATAATAAATTACAATGGGGGGTATATTTAGAGACTCCTGGAAAAACTTAAATGAACTAAAACTGAGCAAAGTGGAGGGGAGGGATAATTTACACAATGATTACAATGTTGTAAAGGAAAACAATTATTATTTTTTGAGATTAGGTCTTCTATTTCACCTAGGCTAGAACTAAGCAGCCAATCACAGACCAAGCCTACAGCTGACTGCCTTAGAAACTTTGACCTGCCAATGAGGAACAGAAAAAAGATGAAGGAATAAGGTAGAAATGTGCCTAAACTCTTCAAACAACTATAAAAAAAGCCTCAAAAAGAATTTTGTACTGGCAGAACCAACAAAAAGATAGGATCAAACAAATTTCCAGGCCAAGACAACTTAGAAGATCAGAAAGAGAGCTCTGGCTCACTTGGGTAAAAGGGGAACAATCATTGCAGGGGATGTCCAGCCAAGCCAGGATCAGGCTCTGCCCCAGCAAGCCAGTGGGAGGCCCCAAGTCCCAGCACAGGTCAGCAACAAAGGCCCCAGCACAGCAGGGCAGTGGCACAGCAGGCCAGTGCCACAGCAGGCCAACTGTGAGGTGTCAAGTCCCCAGCACAGCAGGCCAGATGCCAGACACTGCAACCTGGGTGCAGTAGGCTAGCAGCCAGACCCCACAGCCCCAGTGCAGCAGGCAAGCAACCAGGCCCCCACAGCCTTGGCACAGCAGCTAAAGGACCAGGCCTCTAGCCTCCAGTGCGAGAAGCTTGGGTCAGTGCCCACTTCACCCCAGAAAATAGCTCAATGAAGAAGGCATGAAATAGGCTGGAAAATGACCAAAAAACAAACAAACAAAAAAGAACCTGACCATAGAAAGTTACTATGGTGACAGGGAAGAACAAAGTACAAACTAAGAAGAAGACAACAATGTAAAACTGTTTACATGTGAAGCCTCAAATGAAAAATGTGAATTGGTCCCAAAAAATATGAATTGGTTCCCCCTTCCAAAAAAAAAAAAAACCTAGAAGAGCACAAAAAGGATTTTAAAAATAAAAAAAAAGAGGTAGAAGAAAAACTGGGAAGAGAAATGAGAGTGATACAAGAGAATTATGAAAAAAAGAGTCAATAGCTTGGCAAAGGAAGCACAAAAAAATAGGGAAAAAAAGATGAAAAATATTCACTGAAGAAAACAACTCCTTAAAAAGAACTGACAAAATGGAAAAGGGGGTACAAAAGCTCAATGAAGAAAATAATTCCTTAAAAATTAAAATTAGGCAAGTGGAAGTTAATGACTCCATGAGACAAGACATCAAGAACCAACCAAACAAAATCAAAAGAATGAAAAAATTGAAGAAAATGTGAACAATCTCATTAGAAAAACAATGGATCTGGAAAATAGATCCAAGAGGGACAATTTAAGAGTTACTGGACTACTTGAAAACCACAATAAAAAAAGAGCTAGGACATCACACTTCAAGAAATTATTAAGGAAAACTGCCCTGATATCCCAGAACCAGAGGGTAAATTAGAAATTAAAAGAATCCACCGATCACCCAAAATGAAAACTCCCAGGAAGATTACAGCCAAATTCCAGAGCTCCCAGGTCAAGGAGAAAATACTGCAAGCAGCCAGAAAGAAACAATTCAAATATCATGGAACCACGGTCAGAATTACACAGGATTTAGCAGCTTCTCCATTAAAGGACTGGTGAAGTAAAAGGAGGTAGGATTACACCCAAGAATCACCTATCCAGCAAAACTGAGCATAACCCTTCCAGGGAAAAAATGAATATTCAAAGAAATAAAGGGATTTCAAGCACTCTTGAAGAAAATGCCAGAGCTGAACAAAAAAACCTGATCTTCAAATACAAGACTCAAGAGCAGTATAAAAAGGTAACAAGAAAGAGAAAACATAAGGGATTCAATAAGGTTAAACAGTTTACATACCTACACAGGAAGATGATACTTGTAACTCTTAAGAACTATATCATTATTTGGCAGTTAGAAGGAATATACATAGACAGAGAGTGTGAGTATAAGTTGATTTTGATGGGACTTTATGCAAAAAACTCCAAATATTAAGGCGTGAGAAACAGATTGTACTGGGAGAAGAGAGAGAAAAGAGATAGAATGAGGTAAATTATTTCATTATTACAGTGGAGGGAAAGATGGTGGGGGTGGGTGGGAGGGGGCATCATTTGAAACCTACACACTGGAATTGGTCCAAAGAAGAGATAATATACACACTCAATTGGATATAAAAATCTATCTTACCCTACAGGCAAATAGGATGGGAGAAGGATAGGAAAAGGGGAGGGGGACTGATAGAAGGGAGAACAGATTGGGGGAGGCATTAGTCAGAAGCAAAACACTAGGGTGTAAGGACAGAGTAAAAGGGGAGAAAGAGAGAGGATAAACAGAGGAAAATAGGATGAATGGAAACACATTGTAATCATAACTGTGAATAACTCATCCATAAAATGGAAGTGCATAGCAGAACGGATTAAAAAACAGAATCCTGCAATATGTTGTTTACAAGAAACACATTTGAAATAGAGAGAGACACAAAGAGTAAAGGTAAGGGGCTGAAGCATAATTTATTATGCTTCAGTTGAAGTAAAAAAAAAAGCAGGGGTAGACATGATAATCTCAGATAAAGCTAAAGCAAAAATAGATCTAATTAAAAGAGATAGGAAACGAACCTACATCTTGTTAAAAGGTACCATAGACAACAACGTAATATCAATATAAAACATGTATGCACCAAATGGTATAGTATCCCAATTTTTAAAGAAGTTAAATAAATCATGGGAAGAAATAAACAATACATCTATATTAGCAGGAGAATGCAACATTCCCCTCTCAGAATTAGTTAAATCTAATAAAAAGATAAACAAGAAAGAAGTTAAGGAGGTAAACAGAATTTTAGAACAGTTAGATAAAAGAGACCTCTGGAGAAAAGTGAATGTGGATAGAAAGGAATATACCTTTTTCTCAGTAGTACACGGCACTTACATGAAAATTGACTGTGAATTTGGGCATTAAAAACCTCACAATCAAATGAAGAAAGGCAGAAATATTAAATGCATCCTTTTTACATCATAATGCAATAAAAATTACATTTAATAATGGCCATGGAAAGATAAATTAAAAATTAATTGTAAACTAAATAATTTAATCCTAAAGAATGAGGGGGTCAAAGAACAAATCATGGACTCAATAATTCTGTTAAAGAGAATGATAACAATGAGACATCATACCAAAACTCATGAGATGCAGCCAAAGCAATACTTAGAGGAAATTTTATATGTTTAAACTCTTAGATCAATAAAATAGAGAAAGGACAAATCGATGAATTGGGCATGCAACAAAAAAAAAAAAAAACTAGAAAAAGAACAAATTAAAAATCCCCAATTAAACCCTAAATTAGAAATCTTGAAACTCAAAGGAGAGATTAATAAAACTGGAGTAAGAAGACCTTTGAATAAATAAAATTAGGAGCTGGTTTTATAAAAACAACTAAAACAACAATAAAATAGGTAAAACATTGGTTAATTTGATTTTGTAAAAAAAAAAAAAAAGAAAAAAAAAGGAAAAGTACCAGTACCAAATTACCAATATCAAAAATGAAAAAGGTGATTCACCACAAATGAAGACGAAATTAAAGCAATTATTAGGAGCTATTTTGCCCAATTGTATGCCAATAAATCTGACAATCTAAGTGAAATGGATGTTCACAAAAATAAAATAGCCCAGATTAACAGAGGAAGAAACAGAATACTTAAATAATCCCACTCTAGAAAAAGAAATTGAACAAGCCATCAATAAATCCCTTAGAAAAAATCCCCAGGGTCAGATGTATTGACAAGCAAATTCTACTAAACATTTGAAGAACAATTCCAATATTATATAAACTATTTGGAAAAATAGCCTAAGAAGGAGTCCTACCAAATTCCTTTTATGATACAAATATGGTGCTATTGCCTAAATGAGGAAGTGCCAAAAGAAAGAAAGAAAACTACAGACTAATTCCCCTAATGAATATTGATACAAAAATATTAAATAAAATACTACCAAGGCGATTACAGCAATATATCACAAGGGTCATACACTATGATCAGGTGGAATTTATACCAGGAATGTCGGAATAGTTCAATATTAGGACAACAATCAGAATTACTGAACATATCAATAACAAAACCAAGAGAAAACATGATTATCTCAACAGATACAGAAAAAGCTTCTGATAAAATACAACATCTATTGCTATTAAAAACATCAGAGAAGACAGAAATAAATGGCACATTACTTAAAATGATAAACAGTGTCTCTCTAAACCCAAAAGCAAGCATTATCTGTAATGGGAATAAGTTAGATGCCTTCCCACCAAGATCAGAAGTAAAGCAAAGATGCCCATTATCACCACCATTCAGTATTATACCAGAAATGTTAGCCATAGCAATAAGAGGGGAAAAAAAAAACAAATTGAAGGAATTAGAATAAACAATGAGGAAACAAAACTCTCTCTCTCTTTGAAGACGATATGATGGTATACTTAAGAAAATCCTAGAGCATCAACTAAAAAACTACTTGAAATAATTAACGAGGGGGGCAGAGTCAAGATGGTGGCAGCAAAGCAGGGACTTGCTTAAGCTTCCCCCCAAATCCCTCCAAACACCTGTAAAAATGGCTCTGTACAAATTCTAGAGCTGCAGAACCCACACAATAGCAGAGGGAAACAGGTCTCCAGCCCAGGAGAGCCTGGATGGTCACCAGGAAGGGTCTATCCAACAGTGCTGAGCGCAGAGGGCAGCCCAATGTGGGCCGTGCCAGGACAGACCTGACCTGGAGTTAGTGAGCCGGAAGAGGCCTTGGGGCCATGAAACAGTGAGTTGTGGCAGTTACCAGACTTCTCGACCCACAAACGCCAAAGAGCAGGTTAGGGGGAACCTGCGGATCGAATTCAGAGCTGTCAGGCCGCCAGCTCAAGGGGTAGAGAAGGTTGTGCAGCGGTGCCGGTAGTAGCAGCAGGAAGCTGCTGAGGCTGCCTCCAGAGTGCCAGCCTCAGAAGCTTCCCGGGTCCCTGGCTCACAAGGTGGGAGGAATCTAGCAGCAGATCAGAGCAGGAATGCAAGGAGCGCTTGGTGGGCACAAAGGCAGATTCTCTTGCTGTGCCCTGCTTGGATCTGAACTGCAGTCCTGGTTGGCAGTTCTGGGGGAGGAGAAGCGCTGCTATGACAGAGCCTGAGTTGACGGTGGAGTATAAGTAGCTCTGAAAACAGCAGTGCTTGGATCCTAAAGCTTGGGACAAAGTACTCTCTACTCTACAAGCAGTCATATCCTGACAAAAACCTCAAGGGTCAAGTAGTTGGCTGGGAACATGAACAGGCAGTGAAAAGGAACTCAGACTCAAACGCAAATTCTAGATTCCCTTTTTGGTGACAAAGAAGATCAAATCATACAGCCAGAAGAAGTCAACAAACTCAAAGAGCCTACATCAAAAGCCTCAAAGAAAAACATGAACTGGTCTCAGGCCATGGAAGAGCTCAAAAAGGATTTGGAAAAGCAAGTTAGAGAAGTAGAGGAAAAATTAGGAAGAGAAATGAGAGTGATGTGAGAAAATCATGAAAAACAAGTCAATTACTGGCTAAAGGAGACCCAAAAAAATACTGAAGAAAATAACACCTTAAAAAATAGACTAACTCAGATGGCAAAAGAGCTACAAAAAGCCAATGAGGAGAAGAATGCCTTGAAAGGCAGAATTAGCCAAATGGAAAAGGAGGTCCAAAAGACCACTGAAGAAAATACCACCTTAAAAATTAGATTGGAGCAAGTGGAAGCTAGTGACTTTATGAGAAACCAGGATATTATAAAACAGAACCAAAGGAATGAAAAAATGGAAGACAATGTGAAATATCTCCTTGGAAAAACCACTGACCTGGAAAATAGATCCAGGAGAGATAATTTAAAAATTATTGGACTACCTGAAAGCCATGATCAAAAAAAGAGCCTAGATATCATCTTTCAAGAAATTATGAAGGAGAACTGCCCTGATATTCTAGAGCCACGGGGCAAAATAGAAATTGAAAGAATCCATCGATCGCCTCCTCAAATAGATCCCAAAAAGAAATCTCCTAGGAATATTGTCGCCAAATTCCAGAGCTCCCAGATCAAGGAGAAAATACTGCAAGCAGCCAGAAAGAAACAATTTGAGTATTGCGGAAACCCAATCAGAATAACCCAGGATCTGGCAGCTTCTACATTAAGAGATCGAAGGGCTTGGAATGCGATATTCCGGAGGTCAATGGAGCTAGGATCAAAACCTCGAATCACCTACCCAGCAAAACTGAGTATCATGCTCCAAGGCAAAATATGGATTTTCAATAAAATAGAGGACTTTCAAGCTTTCTCAGTGAAAAGACCAGAACTGAATAGAAAATTTGACTTTCAAACATAAGAATCAAGAGAAGCATGAAAAGGTAATCAAGAAACAGAAATTGCAAGGGACTTACTAAAGTTGAACTGTTTTGTTTACATTCCTACATGGAAAGAGGACATGGATGATTCATGACACCTCAGTATTAGGGTAGCTGAAGGGAATATGCATATATATATATATGTTTATGTATATATATAAGTGAATGTGTATGTATGTATATATCTATGTGTATATATATGTGTGACACAGGGTGAGTTGAAGATGAAGGGAAGATATCTAAAAGAAATAAAATGAAATTAAGGGATGAGAGAGCATCATACTGAGAGAGGGAGATAGGGAGAGATAGAATGGGGTGGATTATCTCACATAAAGGTGGCAAGAAGAAGCAGTTCAGTGGGAGGAGGGGAGAGGGCAGGTGAGGGGGGAATGAGTGAACCTTGCGCTCATCAGATTTGGCCTGAGGAGGGAATACCATACATACTCAGTTGTGTATCTTACCCCACAGGAAAGAAGAGGGAGGAAGAAAAAAAAATAAAAGGGGGGGGGGATGATGGAGGGGAGGGCAGATGGGGGTGAAGGTAATCAAAAACAAACACTTTGGAAAGGGGACAGGGACAAGGGAGAAAATTCAATAAAGCGGGATGGGTTGGGAAGGAGCAAAATGTAGTCTTTCACAACATGAGTAGTATGGAAGGGTTATACATAATGACACACATGTGGCCTAGGTTGAATTGCTCAACTTCTTAGGGAGGGTGGGTGGGAAGGGAAGAGGGGAGAGAATTTGGAACTCAAAGTTTTAAAATCAGATGTTCAAAACCAAACAAAAAAAAGTTTTTGCATGCAATTAAAAAATAAGATACACAGGCAATGGGGCGTAGAAATTTATCTTGCCCTACAAGAAAGGAAGGGAAAAGGAGATGAGAGGGGAGGGGGGTGATAGAGGGGAGGGCTGACTGGGGAACAGGGCAACCAGAATATATGCCATCTTGGAGGGGGGGAGGGTAGAAATGGGGAGAAAATTTGTAATTCAGACTATTGTGAAAATCAATGCTGAAAACTAAATATGTCAAATAAATAAATTTAAATTAAATTAAAACAGAACCAAAGGAATGAAAAAAATGGATATATATATATAAAAATGGATATATGTAAAATAAACTCACATATACCATCAGCATTTCTATACATTACCAACAAAGTGCAGTACAAATGACAGAAAGAGAAATTCCATTTAAAATAACTACAGACAATATAAAATACTTGGAAGTCTACCTGCCAAGACAAACCCAGAACTATATAAACACAATTATAAAACACTTTTCACAGAAAGTCAGATCTAAATAATTAGAGAAATATTCATTGCTCATGGGTGGGCTGAGCCAATATGAATAAAATGACAATTCTACCTAAATTAATTTACTTTTTCCATGCCATACCTGTCAAACTACCAAAAATTGTTTTATAGACCTAGAAAAAACAATAATAAAATTCATCTGGAAGAAGAGAATGCCAAGAATATCTAGGGAATTAATGGAAAAAAAAAAACAACATGAAGGAGGGTAGCCTGGCCATACTAGATCTCAAATTGTATTATAAAGTGGTAATCATCAAAACAATGTAGTACTGGATATGAAAAAGAGTGGTGGATCAGTGGAATAGAAGATACAGGTGTAAATTACCACAATAATTGACTGTCCGATAAACTCAAATACCCCAGCTTTGGAACAAGAACTTTATTATTTATTTTCCTATTTGACAAAAACTGCTGGGGAAACTAAAAAGCTAGGAAATGAGAGAAAAATAGCAGAAACTACGTATACACTAGCATCTTACACCGTATAGCAAGATAAGGCCAAAAAGGTACGTGATTTAGACATAAAGAGTGATACCACAAGCAAGTTAGGAGAGCAAAGAACAGTTTACCTGTCAGATCTACAAAGAAGGGAAGAATATATGACTGAACAAGAGAGAGAATATTATGAAATATAAAATGGATAATTTTGATTATATTAAAAGATTCTGCACAAACAAAATCAATGCAACCAAGATTAGAAAGAAAGGAGAAAGCTGGGAAACAATCTTTACAGCAAGCGTCTCTGATAAAGGCCTCATTTCTCAAATATATAGAGAACTGAGTCCAATTAATAAAAATACAAGTCATTCCCCAATTGATAAATGGTCAAAGGATATGAACAGGCAATTTTCAGACAAAGTAATCAAAGCTATCTATAATCATGAAAAAATGCTTGAAATCTCTATTGTTCAGAGAAATGCACATTAAAACAACTCTGAGGTACCACCTCACATCAATCAGATTGGCTAATGTGACAGAAAAGGAAAATGATAAATACTGGAGGGTATGTGGGAACACTATTGCACACTACTGCACTGTTGGAGGTGTGAACTGATCCAACCATTCTGGAATGAAATTTGGAATTTATGTACAAAGAGCTATAAAATCATGCATATACCCTTTGACCCAGCAACACCACTACTAGATCTATATCCCAAAGAGATCCAAGAAAAGGGAAAAAGATCTAGTTGTACTAGAATATTTATAGCAGCTTTTTTGTGGTGGCAAAGAATTAGAAACTAAGGAGATGCCAAACAATTTGGGAATGGCCGAACAAGTTGTAGTATATGAATGTAATAGAATACTATTGTGCTGACACGAGCAGTCTTATTTAAAAAAAAACCTGGACTTACATGAACTGATACAAAGTGAAGTGAGCAAAACCAGGAGAACTTTGTACACAATAACAACAACACTATGTGATGATCAACTATGACTGGCTTAGCTCTTCTTAGCAATACAATGATCTCAGACAATTCCAAAGGACTCATGATGAAAAATGCTATCCATATACAGAGAAAGAACTGATGGAGTCTTAATGCAAGTTGAAGCATACTATTTTTCATTTTTTTTCATGGTTTTTTTTCCTTTTGGTCTGTGTCTTTCCTAACATGACTAATATGGAAATACATTTTGCATGACTACACATGTATAACCTATATCAAATTGCTTACTCTCTAAGGAAAGGCAAGGGGAGAAAGGGAGGAAATTTGGAAGTCAGAATTTTAAAAATATGAATGTTAAAAATTGTCCTTATATGTAATTCTGAAAAAATAAAATATTATTTAAAAAAAAGCTTTGACCTGCATCCACTGCCCCTTCCTTAGGCAGCCTAGTGTACCCTACTTTAGTGCACTCTTTGATTGGCTTTAGCTCTACTGAAGAACTCAGAACTCCTGAACTCAAGAGATCCAGAAGTCTCCCCCCCATAACATGCACATCCAGGAAAAGAATTCTAAAAGACATAAGAATTCTGATTGATGAAAAAAAAACAATTAAGATTTGGCAAGACTGATTATGAAGCATGCTTTTCACCTCTTGAAAAGTGCGGGAATGCAGGTAAATAAAGAACAAGACATAACATTTTCAGACCCCACTAACATTCTTTTGCTTGTCTGACTTGACTATACCTCTTTATTATAAAAGGGCTTTTATGTTTTGAGGGGACAATTGTGGGGGAGGGTATGGGAGGAAATGAGAGAAATATAAAGAAGAAAATAAATGCCATCAACATTAAAGAAAGTACCGAGAAGAGAGCAGAAGGAAATTCAAAAGGGGATACAGATAAGTACGATAGTATTAGTACTACCATATTAAATTTAGTGTATACTTTTTAAAAAATAAGGTTATAGAGATTCATGACTTCATATATAGTCCTCTCTTCTGCTCTTTGTATACGAAAATGATGAAACTGTTGATATTTGTCAAGTTCATAATAAAAGAAAAAGAAAAGCATCAGTGTTGAAAATTAATTAATAAGACTTTGGTAAGCACCAACTACATACTTGCCTAGTGAATTAGGTGCTAGGGACACAAAGATAAAAATTAAAGAGTTTCTACCTTCAAAGACCTCGTAGTCTGGAAGTAGAGACAGCAGGAATATATGCAAATATATTCGAATTAAACATATAAAAATATAAACAAAATAAATACCAAGGATATATACAATGGTGGTGGGTGGAAAGGTACCAGCACTTTTAGAGAATGAGAAAATGCCTAAGGTAGGAGTGAGATTTGAAGGAAGCAGAGCTTATCTGTATGAGCACAAAAGGAGACGGGCCAGTGACACAGCACAAGTGAGGGTTGGATCAAATGCCTGGTTTGGTTCTAGAAAACAACCTTCTAGGCACATCCGCTATGTCATATTTAGAGAATGGCAAAGACAAGAATCACACAGGATAAGAACACAAGGAGGAATTATCTGCCTAAGTATGAGGAGAAAGTATATCTAAGAACTGGAGAAATAAAGGAGAAATAAAAGAGTCCCTTATTTATCTTCAAGGAATTTACAAATTAAGAGGGTCAATAATATATATACACAAAAAAACTACATCATCAAGCGGAAGATGGTCAGTAGGAAGGAGAAGGCTAAAGTACTGTAAGAAATTTGAGGAGAGAGAAATTACTTCTGGCTAAGATTAGTCATCAGTCAATAAACATTTATTAAGTACCTACTATGTGCCAGGTACTATGATAAGTGCTGGGGATAAAAAAAACAAATAAAAACAAAAACAGTCCCTACTTTCAAGAAGCTTATTTCAATGGAAGAAGACAAGACAAATTAGGGAAAGATTCACATAATTCCTGTTACTTAAGTTGGGGCTTCAATCAATCAAGGATTTGTTAAGTACCTACCTTGTGGTAGGTACTGGAAGAAGATGGGTTTTATTTTTTTTTTTAATTTATTTACTATATTCAGTTTTCGGCATTGATTTTCACAAAAGTTTGAATTACAAATTTTCCCCCCGTTTCTACCCTCCCCCCACTCCAAGATGGCGTATATTCTGGTTGCCCTGTTCCCCAGTCAGTCCTCCCATCTGTCACCCCACTCCAAGAAGATGGGATTTCAACAAGCAGATGCCATTCCAGGCTTGAAAGATGACATTTACAAAGATAGATGAGGAAAAGATGAATAGTTCGGTCGGGATGAAGGTAGAGTATGTTGTAATGGCAAGCAAAGTGGGATTTTTGCTGGATTGAAAGCCAGTCAACTTTTAGCCAATCAGAGACTTGTATGTGCGCTGAGTTCTAGCCAATCAGATGCGCATGAATTCAGCCAATCACAAACTTGAGTTCTAGCCAATCAGATGCTGGCTGGAACTGTATGTAAGGAGAACCCAGAGTGTGAGAGAAGCAGACATCAAGAGTTTGTTGAAGAGAAGACATCGAGAGAGCTGCGAGCATTGGGAAAAGAGACGAAGAAGAATGAGCTGTGAGCTTTGAGCTGAAAGGAAACCTAAAAGAGCTGGCAAGAGACCTCTAGAGCAGAGGAGATCTCTGAGAGCAAGGAGACTTTTGATGGCAGAGACTTGCTGAAGGAGTCTCCAAGTTTGGAGATGAGTGGAGGTAAGTGGAGCTGTAGGGCAGAGACCTGCCCATGGGAAGGAGGGTTAGCTTAAGCCCCTTTTGAGAGCTGTTAAAGTTAACTGAGCTGTTAACACAGAGCCTCTGGACTTTGGAGGTTAATTGAGATGTAGGTGTTGGTGGTATGTGCTGCTGTCCTGTTATGCTCCGTTTTCCCGGAAACAGAAGCTGTGGGCAGGAGGTCCTGGAGCCTGCTGTCAGGCAGGAGCTTGGAATGGTGCAGTCCCCTTAAGCTGGAGCCTGGTGCAGGAGCTGCGTGTGAATCTGGGCAAGAGTCGGAGAGGTCCTACAGAGGAGGAGCCATGGGACTTGAAGGTCAATCTCAGGTCAAGATGAAAGAGGGCTTTACTTGGATGTTTGGAAATGATTAAGGAGATTGTTCTTACTGTGACCTAGGGGTGGAATGTGGTGGCAAGCACATTCCACATGGGAGCTTTTGCTGTTTTTTTGTTTTGGAGTGCTTCTCAGCACTAAGGCAATCAAGTGCCTTTGAGTCTTGTCTTTGTTTCAATCAAGAGTCTTTGATTGAATCAGGAGTCTTTGATGACCTCCTTAGGTCATGAGAAGGCCTAGGTCACATGGGTTTGAGGCACATGGTTGTGATGCCCCCTGACCCCGAAGAACTGTATATATACTCTGAGGTTAGCATTTTACTGGGGGCTCACTAACTGGAAGAGTGTTCCTGTGGAGACTCTGGGTAGCCTATAAAGAACCTCCCCCCAGCTTTGAAAACCCAGATGTTGATGCCTCTGTCTCTCTGGTAACTATGTATGTATAGCTTTGGTCAGACAGCTAGAAGCCTGTCTGTTGATTTGTGTTATTTGCTCTGTTTATATTTTCTCTCTTTGTAATTTCTGTTTGTATTTGCTCTGAAGTTCTACGTGATGAATTTTTCCCCTGAACTAAGTGAATGATATATGTATGTTTAATTAAAGTGAAATTGTAAACACCTCAAAGTTGCTGTCCTTAGAAAAGCAGATCAAAGAACCTGCGCTAGCAGCCCTCCTGTGTGCTGGTGTTGTTGATCTTACACAGCCACAGTAACTAAAAGATGTAACGTTGTTACATGTGTGAAGGAGACTAGTGTGAATTTAGACTAGAAAGATAGTTTTGAACCACCACCGCATGAAGTCTTACTGCTGGGACAATGATCTACAGGGGTGGGGAACCTGCAGCCTCAAGGCCACATGTGGCCCTCTAAGTCCTCAAGTGCAGCCCTTTGGCTGAGTCCAAGTTTTACAGAACAAATCTTTTTATTAAGGGGATTTGTTCTGTGAAGTTTGGATTCAGTCAAAGGGCTGCACTTGAGGACCTAAAGGGCCACATATGGCCTCGAGGCCACAGGTTCTCCACCCCTGAATACTTTATTCAGTAGGCAAATGGGATCTACTGAAGGATTTTGCCCAGAAAATATTATCCAAATTGAGCATTAGGAAGGGAGTTTTGACATCAATATAAAAGATCAATTGGAATAGAAAGAGACACAAGCCAGGAACACTAGATGAGCAGACAAGTCAAAAGGTGAACAGAGACCTCTCTAGGCAGTAAGGAGGAAAAAAATAAAAGAATGGCCAGGTCCTAGAGACACTGCAGAAGCAAAATCAACAAGATTTAATAGCTTATTGAATGTGGGTGAGAAAGAAAGAGTGAAGTGCTAAGAGAGGATAGGAAAAGGGAGAGTCAGTCAAATCGATAAGCAATTATTAAGCATACAAAGATAAGGATGAGATTTAACCATAGTTGACTGGGAAGACAGTGGTGCCATCAACTGAAAAAGGAATTAAAGAAAGTAACGAGTTTTGGAGTTGAGGGCAGGTTTCATTTTCAAACATGTTGAGTTTGAGGTGCCAGCAAGACATCTCAGTAGATATTTCCAGTAAACAGTTTGAATTATATGACTAGGGAAAGGAAGTAGTTAGAAATAAAGATTTGGGAGGCATCTGCAGATAGCAATCAAAAGCATTTATTAAGCACCTATCATGTGCCATATACTGTGCTAGATACTAGGGATAGAGATACAAAAATAAAACAATGTCTACTCTCACAGACCTTAATTTCTATCAGTAGAGATAACAATTCATACATAACTATATACAAAATAAATAAATACACAATGAATAGATATAAAATAAGCACAAGGCAGTCAGATACAAAATTTAGGGAGGAAAGGCACTTACAGTTGGGACAATCAGGATGGGCTTAGTGTAGAAGGTGGTGCTTGACCTCCATCTTGAAGGAAAAGAAGGATTCTATGAAGTAGAAGTGAGGAGGGAGGGCATTTCAGTAGGGATGTATAGTGTAAAGGAGGAGACGTGAGATGGAAGTCATGTGTTAGAAACAGAGAAGAGGGTAGTTTGGCTAGCTGGTTTAGATAGTTGTAAGGAGAATAATATATAACAAGGTGAAAAAGATAAGTTGGGCCAAGTTGCAAAATGATTTAAAAGCCAAAGGGGTTTATATTTTATTCTAGAGGCGATGGAGATGCACTAAAGTTAACTGAAAAGGGGCAGGCAGATTTCTGTTTAAGGAATCACTTGCAGAAACGTGAAGGATGGATTGGAGTTTTAAGTCTTTGGAGAAGACTTAAGGAAGCTATGTAAGCTATAGGGAACCAGAAAACAGGGAGAGAATGAAGTGAGGATAACTGTGGAGGCAATTTGATGGAGAAGACAGGAGGGGACTGGATAAGGGTATGTGTAACAAGGTTAGCTTTGTTGAGGAGAAGGATCCATTCTTCCTTAGAGACTGCAATAAAGGAGAAGAGAATGGGAGATGAAGTCAAGGAGTTTTGAGATACAAGGAGAAAAGAAGGAGCTCATGGCAAATGGTCTCCATTTTGTATTTTGTCATTCAAATATGAGGCAATAATGGGCATGCGGCCTTGGGTAAGTCATTAAGACTAAAAGTCGAAGAACAATTGATGATCTGCATTGTTGAAATGAATTTCTTAGCCCCAAAAAGATCACAGGTCTAGTTCAAAGTACTCATGTACACACACATACTCTCTCTCTCTCAAATTTAAATAATCCAGCCATACTTTCTCTTCCAAACTCTAGACACAGATTTCTAACTCCATCCCAGATCCATCAAGAGCCACCTCAAATTCCGCTAAGATCCAGGTCAAATTCCACATTTTCTAACAGAATTTAATATCTTACTAAAATAAATTACAGCTCCTTCTGAATTCTTTAACCTATCTTCCACAAAGTCACTCATGCTCACAACCTCGGTATTATTACTTACTCTTCCCTCTCCTTTGTACCCCACATCCGCATTAGTCCTCAACAATGTATTTTGCATCTAACTCTTTCTCTTCCCATTATTCCTACCTTAATATGGACCCTAATATGTAATTCTTTTTCTGAATCGCCTTTCTAGAAATAGACTGCTTTATGCAAGTTACTATTCCCAGATCTCAGGCTATGTATACTTCTAACATTAACAAGTATCATTCTAATTAAGAAATCATTTGCCAGCTGCCTAGAGAACATGGATGTCCTGTAAGTACCTCAAGTACATAATAACCCAAACTAAACTAAACTTCATGAAGACAGGGATTATGTCTTATCTAAATTTCATATCTCCATCAATTAGAAAAATGCTATGCACTTAATGTCTATTTAATTAATCTGTCTTAAACTCATTCTGTATTGGAGGCTATTTAAAAAAAAACCCTCTTCCAAGCAGTGTCCCAGATCGCTTACACCAGTCTCTAGGACTTAGCAATAGGCAATCAAAACCATCCTGAAAATTCCTGCTAGGTAGAGAGAGTATTAATTCATATTTTCAACAGCTTACATTCAAAGTTTTTATTTTCGTTCTCCATATACAGCTGAGGAGAGCCCTATACCTACAAATGAATGTGAGGCTACTACTTGTATAAAAGCCCCTTTGGCTGTTTTCTACAAATGAGAAAGTGAAATTCTTTTCAGAAATGAAAAAAAGACAGCTATGAACTAAATGTTTTCTAATTTAAAACCTCAATGGGAAGTCTAAATATATATGAATATTAGTTTGAATAAAGGAAAAAAATACCTTTCCCTTCTCTTTTTTGGACTAGATGTTATTTGAAAATTATACCTGATCTCTACATAAATGGCCTTAGCAATAACTTGAAAGGTAAAATCAATTACAAATTGCATCCGTTAAAGAAATTCCTTACACTGAACATCTGGAACACTTAAAATAATGCTTTTGAATAAGAATTTAAATTGGCTTCATTGCACCAAGATTAAGCTTAATCGCTAGAGTTACTAACCTGTACCTAAAACTAAAGACAAACTAACACTGCAGTTTAACACAAAAATTTCTCCTTTTTTGCCAATTTCATTAATTTTTATTAAAGTAATATTTTTCCCAATTGCAAAAACAATTTTCAACATTTGCTTTTTGAAATTTTGAGTTCCAAATTTTTTCCCTCCCTCTCTTCCCTTCCCCCTCCTTGAGAAAGTAAGCAATTTTACATAGGTTGTACATGTATGATCAATCATGCAAAACATATTTCCATATTAGTCATGAATACAAAATTTTCTAAATGATTTTTAAAATTAGAAAACATTAGTGTATAGTTGATGATATATTGTTTCCTGTATTTTCTTCATTTGTGAAAACAATTTCATCTAACATAGGGTAATGAGGAAGAAGGAAAAGGAAATTACAAAGTCAGAGACACTGGTCTTTATCCAACATGTTTTGGTATAGTAATGTTTATCTAGGGTCTCAAGAGCAGCGAAATGAATTTACATTAAAACTGTCTAGGGAGGACAATACATTCCAATAATGTCTCTAAGATTCAATTTACACCCTGCCATGTACAACTCTGGTTGCAACCATGAAGAGTCCTGGGGTGAAACAGGAACTTGCCTGGTCAATGTAGAAAGCAGTTCCAGCCCGTATCTCTCTTCGTTGTTTCAGATCAGTTTCAGTGGTGTCTCTAGACAGTGCAATATACTCTACCTCCCGCCTGGTCAGCTCCTGTGGAGAATAGTGTGAAATTATTATAAAACAAACTCGTAATACTGACACCAAATGCAGACCAGGTTTTCTGACAGTACAACTGTCCTATTCAGTCAGTTAGTCATTTTAAGAATAATTCTGTATTAAAACTCATCAGTGACTGCGCATGCTCTGTATTCCTGCGCCGGTTCCGTTTAGTGGACCGGAAGTCAGGAAGTCCTGCAGTAGGAAATTAAAAATGGCCGCAGAGGGAACGAGGTCTGTGCTGTTCGTGTGTCTGGGTAATATTTGTCGCTCACCTATAGCAGAAGCAGTTTTTAGGAAACTTGTAACTGAGCAAAATATTTCAGATAAGTGGAGGATAGACAGTGCAGCAACATCTACATATGAAATAGGAAACCCCCCTGATTATCGAGGGCAGAATTGCATGAAGAAACATGGCATTACCATGAATCATATTGCCAGGCAGATTACCAAAGAAGATTTCCTGACCTTTGATTATATACTGTGTATGGATGAAAGCAATTTGAGAGATTTGAATAGAAAAGGTAATCAAGTTAAAAACTGCAAAGCTAAAATTGAACTTCTTGGAAGCTATGATCCACAGAAACAACTTATTATTGAAGATCCGTATTATGGAAATGACTCTAACTTTGAGACTGTATATGAGCAATGTGTGAGGTGCTGCAAAGCATTTTTGGAAAAATCTCATTAAGGCTCACACTCGTTGCTAAAGGACAACAGTGATTGACATCGACTTAAAAATGATGTTTGTATATCAGTTGATGTGTTATTAAAGAGTAATAATGTACTAAAAAAAAAAAACTCATCAGTGAATTTCTAAAACTTTAATAGGAACAGCCAGATGCAGCAATGGATAGAGTGCCCGGCCTAGAGTCAGGAAGAATACAAATCATTCCCCAAATGATAAATGGTCAAAGGATATGAACAGGAAGTTTTCAGACAAAGAAATCAAAGCAATCTATAGCCATATTAAAAAAATGCTCTAAATCACTATAGATTAGAGAAATAAAAATCAAAACAACTCTGAGGTACCACCTCACACTTATCAGATTGGCTAATATGTCAGAAAAGAAAAATGAAAAATATTGGCAGAGATGTAGGAAAATTGGGACACTATTGGTGGAGTTGTGAACTGATCTAACCATTCTGGACAGCAATTTGGAACTGTGCCCAAAAGGCTATATAAAACTGTGCATACCCTTTGACCTAGCAATACCACTAGTAAGTCTGTATGCCAAAAACATTAAAAAAAAAAAAGGAGTGGGAGGGCCCTATTTGTAGGTGTGTGTATATATACACACACACGTATACATATATGTATGTATACATATATATGTATGTGTGTATATATATGTATGTTTCTATGTATGTGTATGTATAAATATATACATATATAATATTTATAGCAGTTCTTTTTGTGGTGGCAAAGAATTGGAAATTGAGGTATGTGATTTTAATGGAATACTATTGTGCTATAAGAAATGATGAGCCTGCTGATTTCAGAAAAACCTGAAAAGACACAAACTGATACAAAGTGAAGTGAGCAGAACCAGGAGAACAGTGTACATAGTAACAGCAATATTGTATGATGATCAACCATGAATGACTTGGCTATTCTCAGCAATACAAAGATCCAAGACAATTCTGAAGGACTTACACGATGAAAAATCCTGAATGACTGAATGCAGATCAAAGTATACTATCTTTTTACTTTCTCTGAGTGTATGTGAGGGTGGGGATGGGTTTTTTTAGTCTATTTTTCTTACACAACATGATTAATATGGAAATACATTTTGCTTGACTCTACACATATAACCTATGTTAAATTGCTAGCCTTATCAATGAAGGGGGAAGGGAAGGAGGAAAGGAGAGAACTCAACTTGGAACTCAAAATTTTAAAAATCATGTAGAAAATTGTTTTTACATGTAATTGGAAAAAAAATTAAATGTTTTAAAAATTATCTAAAGGACCATCTTATGGAAGAGGAATGAGACTTGTTCTGCTTGTCCCCAAAGGGTAGAAGATAGCTGAATGGACAGAAGTTCAAAAGAGGTAAATTTTGGCTTGATGTGTGAGGACAAACTTCCTGAGAACATGGTTATAGAAAAGTGGACTGCGTTGCCTCTAGAGGTAATGGGATCTCCATCCTCATTTGTTGCCTTTAAGTAAACCTAGATGACCACTTAGAGGGGCAATATTTTATATGCAGGAAGACTAGGTGTCTTCCTCTAAGGTCTCTTACAACTCTGAAAGTCTGTAATCATTTTGCCCACAGCAATTACTAAGTCATTTTTTATGATCTAAAACAGTTGTCAATAGGTTCTATTTAGTTTGCTCTCTTCTCTGCAGGAATACTTCGAAATCTGTGTTTTTAAAGCCAAACATGAGCACAAAAATTTATTCTAAGAGGCAACTGATAGCTTCATCTTATCTGGTTCACAGCATATAAAAATATTCCAATATGGGCTCAGGGCTCAGAGTTCAAATCTTAGTAAGTGTACAATTCTATTGTAGCACTGGCACAGCCTCAAATGATCAGACCATCTCTCTACTCAGGGTCTTGCCTACAAATAAATTCTAAATGAGATTTTGTGGCACTAGAGATCTGTCAATCAACACGCATTTATTATGTGACAAGCAAAATCAGTTCCTTCTCTCAAAAAGCTTATATTCTAATGGAGAAACAACATATACTTATGTATATATGATTAGCAGTCAGTACATAGAAGATAAATACAGAGTGGATGGAAGGTAACCTAAGAGAGGGAAGTTACTTCTAGTGGAGAGGGAAGGAAGGAGGCATCAGGAATGGACTCCTTGAGAAGATGGAGTTGAGCTGGATTCTACAAGGCAGAGAAGGAGGGACAGCCACTACCATGGAACGGAGATGGGAGATGGAGTGTCATGTGTGAGCAACATTAAGTACGCCAGTAAGGCTCATCAGTTAAAAGGTGATGAGGGCGTGAACTAGGTCAGAAAGAAGGGAGATGTATAGAAACTGTTATAGAAAAAGAAATGAAAAGATTTGGATTTGTGGGGTGGATGAGAGTGAGAACACAGCCATAGGATCTATAACACTATCTTAGAAATCAACTGTGTGACCATAAGCAAACTGCTTTTTCTTCAATCTGTCTACAAAGTAAAGATAATAGAAGTTGTCATCCTCTATTTCACAGAAATGTCTTATCAATGAACAAAATGCTCTGAAATGTTAGGAGCTACATTATAGTAAACAATCTAGTTTTTATCTTTTTTTGCATGCATCTTTAACTATTATTCTATGAAATCTTAGTGATAACCATGATTCAATCATAAGAAATAATTCATAATCAGGCAAAGTATATGTAGTGGTGTGCCAGAATCACAAATACTAAAGAAAGGAGATTATAAATATGACAACTGCTTCTAAGAAAGATTTTCTTTTTACTTAAAAAGTACCATTGGCACAAGGCTCTTTTAGCTGATCAAGTCTTCATCAAACTATTGGAACAATACCTATCCAAGCTGTCAATGAAATAGAAACAGCTTGTAAATTTTGCAATCTGAAAATTTCAATTGATTTTACTATAGTTTCCAGAAAATAGAAAACAGTTAAATGAATATTGCTATAACATCTAGAACAGTCAACAGGACTGACCTTTTAAAATGGAATAAGACAATGTCCCTAAGGTATTCTAAAATTAGGTTTTGTTTTGTGACCAGAAATTTGCGGATTCTGTCTCTTAACTTGTGTCCTATGACTATATTTCTAAATTACTGATTGTTGTTGTCTAGTTATGGCAAAATCAGCAAAGTTCTGAAAGGCATTTTTGCTTCCAAGGGGAAGTAAACAAATGTCTTTGGACTTACTTCAAAACCTTTAACAATTCATCTAGTGACTTTTTTTTTAAAAGAAATCTTTTAAGCAGTGAACTAATCCTGCAACATTTATGTATTCTTAATCACATAAATTCATTTCATCTTTAAATGCTACTTTAATAATCTAAACACCCTCATGAATTCACAGAAATAAACAGCTCACCAGGTACTGCATAGCAATAGAGCGTCGAAGAGGTCCAGGAGGGCCGATCAGAAAGACATCTTGCCCCAAAAGATCCTTCTGCATTATCCATCTTAGATGCTGAACTACTGTTTGTGCCAATGAGTCTGAAACTGTTAAGAAGAAGAAAATGTCAAAATTAGACTCTCGACTACTTACAGCATGAAACTCAAACTGTGAATTAGTTTCAAGACAGCACATATTCCTGGTAGGTCTTTAAATTTTGGTACACAGTTAAATTTCACTGAAACCAATCCTGGTGCAAGATTAAACTGTTAAACTTCTGATACAATGACAGGTGGATTAATCACAGACTCACAGGAATCAAAGGAAATTTGAAAGGTCTTCTATGAGTATGTGATGACTAAATGATTAGCTGACTTTTGTCTGCTTTGTAAAAATAGTCTCATTACTTTATAACCACCTCTCAACGGGGCATCCATCCATTTTTCACATACTCCACTTCAAGGAACATATTTGAGAAATCCCCCGGTCTAGCTCAGGTTTAAAAAAATCTCAAGAGAAAAACATTCTATCACTTTAGTTGGTAATGGGATAAAGATTCTCACAAGATTAGAAGGTTTTCTATACATGGGGTTTAAGTCTCCTTCAAAAAATATCCTTTCCAAAGCTGCTGCTAAATCACACTTCTGTCTCATTTTCAGGTTAATTAACCCTTATTTCTTTGCCTTTGCTGAAAAATTTAAATTAATCATTTTCTAAATGTGTTTGGCCATCAGAGGATTAGTAGAGGCCTAAAGGTCAAGAGTGACATCGAAAGGTCCTCTACCCTCTGACCTTCAGAACACAGACACACACACACACAGACACACACACACACACACACACACACACACCCGAACTGCCCAGCTTGCTTCCTGATTTCTTTGATGACTTGCCCTAGAATTTATCTTGTCATTTTGTGCTACCCATAACCTCTCTAACACTTACCTCAGCAGGTTCCCCAGCGGGTAATTCTCCATGGCTAAGGGAATATTAAATTAACCTTAATGGTCCTTCATTTTCCCTTTACTATTCAGCACTCCCCAAGGAACCTCACATAGGAGTAAGTGGCCTCCACTGAGATAATAAGTTTTAAAAACAATTAGCAGGTAAATTGCTTTTCTAGAACTCCGTTTTCCCAGATGTAGGCTATGGGTCATCCTGTTTGCTCTATTTAAGAAGGCATGGTAATATGGTCTGTCACTGATATAAGGAATAAAATACCTTTCTCTGTGTGCTCATTATCAGTACTTCCAATCATATGTGAAGTAAGCTAATGGAAAGAATATCATATACTTCAATGTATCTGTGACCTCACTGGTGCATGAGTAGAGGAAGAGCACCTCTGACTTTTGGGTAACCTTGAAAAACTCATTTAATCTACTTAGACCTCAATTCCTTTCTCTGTACAATGAGTGCCTTAGACCAGATGGCCTTGATGTCCCTTCTAGCAAGATCTTTGTGACTTCTGTGAATTGTGTGTAAGATATCTGCCCATCCATGCCTTCTTATCCTGTCAGACTTCTGCCCATGTTCTCATATAGACTCTCAACAGAGGGAAAACCCTACATAGGGAAGTCCTTTCTCCAAATCTAGATTACATTTGGTGGATACCAGTGAAGCACTCTGGCTGTCCATCTGTTATTCTTAGATCTCATCGGCCCACCTCTATTTCTGAACATGCATTTCCTCACCAATAGTTCCTACTCCAATGCTCGCTTATTGTTTGAAGTTGTAAATGTGTTCTAACCTAGCCCACCTTTCCATTGCCTTCTGGGTCATGCTCAATTTTGATTTTTCAGAGATTGTGGCATTTCAAGATTTGTAAATGTACATTATCAGAACATTCATGTTAAGCAGTTGGATTTTTATGCCAAAGAAAAACTTGGCATGCTTAAAAGTACCACACAATTTCCCAAATACAATCCAGTCAGCTCTCTTCCTCATAGTCAATTTCAGGTTCAAGTGTCTACTTGCAAAGCCAGTCCCAGAAATATGGAATGATATGCTAATTCAGTTCACTGGAATTATAACTACATGTCAAAGTCTGAGAAATAGGCATAGTGTGTCCATATGACTTTTTTAGTATGAATTGTTAGGTCAATCTCTTTTGAGTAATCATGTATGAAGCCCAATAATATTCTAGGACTTGAGGCACCACTATCAAGAAGATCTCATCATGTACATCAGGGATTATTAACCTGGCTGTTAAAAAAGTTCAAAACTGAACTGATTATCTTTCCTCCCAAACACTCCCCACTCCAAACTTTCCTATTATTGTTGAGCCAGTCCCCTAGGCTTACAATTTAGATGTAATCCTTAACTCCTCACTATCTCACCCCCCCCCCCCATATCCAATCCGCTGCCAAGGTGTGATTTCACCTTTGCAACATCTCTCATGCCCCCTTCTCTCCTCTCACATTACTGCCATCCTGGTACAATCCCTCATCATGTCATGCCTACTGATGGGTCTGACTGCCTCAAGTCTCTCTCCATACCCATCCATCCTCCATTTAGCCACTAAAGTGACTTTCAAAAAGTGTAGGTGCAATCATATCAATCTCTTCCCCTTCCCTAACTCAGTAAACTCCAGTGGTCTCCTATCGCCTCCAGGTTCAAATACAAAATGCTCTGGCATTCAAATCCCTTCATATCCTAGCTCAGGTGTGGGGAACCTGTCCTAGCTCTTCCCACCTTTCCAGTCTTTTTATACCTCACTCTCCAAAATGTACTCTTTGATCCAGTGACATTAGTCTCCTAGATGTTCCAAAAACAGGATACACTCCATCTCTTGGCTCTGGGCATTTTCTCAGGTGTCATCCACACCTGGAATAACTTCCCTCCTCTGCTCCACCTACTGGCCTGAACAGCTTCCTTTACATCCTAACTAAAATCCTATCTTTTATCGGAAGCCTTTCGCAACCCCTCTTAATTCAAGAATTTTTCATTTGTAATTATTTCCTATTTTTCCTTTATATAAGTTTTTTGTACATATTTGTTTGGTTCTGTCTCTGTTAAACTGTGAGCTCCATGAAGGTAGGGACTGTCTTTTTCCTCCTTTTTTGTGTCCCTAGTTTAGCACAGTGACTGGCATGTAGCAGATGCTTTAAAATGTTTATGTACTGACTCAAGTCCAGGAACTTAGATTTTTAATTTTTTTATTATTTTGATAACTGTATTTCAACATAATTACTTTCCTTCAAAATCTTATATATTTTATTTTATGCATTTAAAAACATTATTTTTAGAAGAGGTTGATAGTATTCACCAAACTACCAAAACAGTCTATGACTCAAAAAAGTTTAGAATCCTTGATCTTAAGAGAAGAAAAAGAAATTGAAAGAATTAGAACAGGCAATGAGGAAACAAAACTATCACTCTTTGCAGATACAATGGTATACTTAGAGAATCCTAGGGAATCAACTAAAAAACTAACTGAAACAATTAACAACTCTAGCAACGTTGCAAGATATCATATAAACCCACATAAATCATCAGCATTCTATATATTACCAACCCCAACAGCAAGATACAGAAAAAGAAATTCCATTTAAAATCATACAATATAAAATACTTCGGAGTGCATTTGCCAAGACAAACCCAAGAACTATATGAACAAAATTACAAAACAATTCTCACACAAATAAAAGTCAGATCTAAACAACTGAAAAAATATCAATTGCTCATGGGTAGGCTGAGCCAATACAAGAAGAATGACAATTCTACCTAAATTACTTTATTCAGTGCCATACCAATCAAACCACCAAAAAATTATTTTATAAAGCTAGAAAAAATAACAAAATTCATCTGGAAGAACCAAAGGACAAGAAATCAAGGGGATTAATGGGGGAGGGGAAGTGAAGGAAGGTGGCCTAGTCATACCAGATCTAAAATTATATTATAAAGTGGCAATCATCAAAACTATCTGGTATTGGCTAAGAAACAGAGTGGTAGATCATGGGAATATATTAAGTACACAAGACACAAGAATGAATGACCATAGTAATCAACTGTTTGATAAACCCAAAGATCACAGCTTCTGGAATAAAAATTCACTATTTGACAAAAACTGCAGGGAAAACTGGAACACGGTATGGCAAAAACTAGGTATAGCCCAGAATCTTACACTATATACTAAGATAAGGTCAAAATGGATATATGATTTGGACATAAAGGGTGATACTATAAGCAAATTAGAAGAGCAAGGAATAGTTTACCTGTTAGATCTATGGAGAAGGGAAGAATTTATGACCAAACAAGAGAGAGAGCGCATTAAAACATGTAAAAAGGATAATTTTTATTATATTAAATTTTAAAAGTTTTGCACAAACAAAACCAATATAGCCAAGATTAGAAGGAAAGCAGAAAGTTGGGGAACAAGTTTTATAGCAAGTGTCTCTGATAAAGGTTCTATTTCTCAAATATGTAGAGAATTGAGCCAAATTTATAAGAATACAAGTCATTCCCCAATTGATAAATGATAAAAGGATATGAACAGGCAGTTTTCAGAAAAAGAAATCAAAGCTATCTATATTAATATTTAAAATGCTCTAAATCACTATTGTTTAGAGAAATGAAAATTAAAACAACTCTGAGGTACCACTTCACATCTATCATTGGCTATGTTGGAGGGAATGTGGGAAAATTGGGACACTAATGTACTGTTAGAGTTGTGAACTGATCCAACCATTCTGGAGAGCAATTTGGAAGTATGCATAAAGGGCTATAAAATTGTGTATACCTTTTGATCCAGCAATACCACTACTATGTCTGTATTCCAAAGAGATTTTAAAAAAAAGGAGAAAGGGCATATTTGTACAAAAATATTTACAGCAGTTCTTTTTGTGGTGGCAACTTACATAAGCTGAAGCAAAGAGAAATGAGCAGAACAAGGAGAACATCATTCACAATAATAGCCACATTGTGTGATGATCAACTATAACTGACTTAGCTCTTCTCAGTAATACAATGATCCAAGACAATTCCAAAAGACTCATGATGTAAAATGTTATCCACAACCAGAGGAAGAACTGATGGAATCTGAATGCATAACAAAGCATACTTTTTTCACTTTATTTTTTCATATTTTTTTCCTTTTGTTCTGTTTCTTCTTTCACATGACTAATATGGAAATATGTTTTGCATGACTACACATATATAACCTATATAAAAGTGCTTACTATCTTAGGGAGGAGGGAGGAAGGAAATTTGGAATTCAAATTCAAAATTTTATTTAAAAAATGAATGTTAAAAATTGTCTTTACATGAAATTGGAAAAAATAAAATACTATTTAAAAGGAAAAAAAAGAAGCCTTGATCTGTAAGAAAATCCTTCTTCCATTTGGACCCTGAGGAGGATAACCTCCATGACTATGGGGAACACCTCTGGCTAGCATATATCTATTTATTTTATGCCAGTTCAATGTTAATAACCAGGGACATTCTGAAGAGTTATCTCTGTGGTTATATCTGTCAAAGAATTTTGTATGATCTCAACATATGCATGAGAAAGTTTTCATCAGGAGTACAATCTAATTGAAGCATTTGATTCTATGAAGTTTTTTTTTTGAATTAACAAAAAATGGACAGTGGTATCTTGTATTTGCTTCACCTTTCAGCAGATTTTGTGATTGTAAAGACATAGTTGCTTTTTTTTTTCCTAGAAAATAATGGTGATGATAACTGCCACTTATATAGGGCTTTAACGTTTGCAAAGCACTTTACACATGATTTCATTTGAACCTTTAAACAATTCCCTGAGGTAGATACATTAGGTATTATTATCCCCATTTTACAGATGACTAATTTATTACTCAAAGTGGTTAGATAACTTGCCTATGTTCATAAATTAGTAAGTAATAGAGGCAGGATTTGATGACAAATTTTCCTAACTCTAAGTCTTGTACTCTATATCCAAATCAATAGTTTACAAAAAGTTACCTTTGCCCTGGTCATATTTTTCATTAAGGATATCCTGGGTAAGTATGCAGATAATTCTCACAAAAATTTCATAAAGATAAGTAGGTATATAGTTCAGTAGTTACAGATGTCCTCTACTTTTTTGGGTCAAAATATTGGTGTGTTTTTTTTTCCTTTTGGATGGGGCATATCTCTGCCTATTGTAAACTGATGCCTCCACATTTTCACAATTCTGTAGATTAGTCTGGTCCAAATACTGTGCCTGACTTCAATTTATTAAATACAATTAATATGTCCTTATTTTAGTCCTGGGGGCTAAGGTGTTAAAACTCTAAATGCAATAGTTTCACTATCACCAATGCTAAAAAATAGATGATAGAAATGCTACAAATATACTAAGTGTATCTGTAAATGTTCTTAATTCACACAAGTCCTCTTCTAAAGCCTCAACATGCCATTGAGGTGACCTAGGGTTTAACAAATAGAAAAGTAAGATAGTCACGGACCTCAACAAGTTAACATTTTACTAATAGAAGATTTCTAGCACATAAATACGAAGTGATTTCAGTAGGCACTAATGATCAGGGAAAGGAAGAGGGATGTCTTAAACAAAGTGGCATTTGAGATAAACCTTAAATGGAGCCAGAGGTTCCAGGGGAGAAGGCTTTTACACTAGTCCAGTGTTGTATACAATCTTATTTTTCTGTCCTACTGCAAGTGCTCATTTGGTTTAAAAAGATTTAAAAATAAGAAAAAACAAGGTTCAAGTTTGAGAAACAAAAAAGACAAAAGCTCAAAGACTACTCAGAAATATCACATCTACATACCACACATAAATTCTTCCATTAAAGTTCATAAGGTATGATACATTGAAAGTTGAAAACATTACAAAAAATGAAACTAATTATACTTTAATGGAAAGGAAACAATTACATAGCACTGGAGAAATACTATTAGGCCACTGTCTATATGCAGTCATATCCCCTTGCTACTTAGGAGAAAAAGAAAAAAATTAACACTATGTCAGGAGAAAGTGACAAGAAGACACTGCATATAGTTCCAACAAAAATGGAGATAGATTGGTAGAACATATTGGTTGAACACAAAGAAACAGCGTCCTGGTATTTAATGAACATAAGGATTCCAGCTACTGGGTCAAAGACATTGTTTGACAAAGCTTGTGGGGAAAACTGAAAAGCAATATGGAAGATACTGGGCAGCTAGGTGACATAGTGGGGAGAGCACTGGGCTTAGAATCAGGAAGACTCATTTTCCTGAGTTCAAATCTGGTCTCATATACCTACTAGCTGTGTGACCCTGGTCAAGTCACTCAATCCTGTCTGCCTCAGTTTCCTCATCTGTAAAATAAGCTGGAGAAGGAAATGGCAAAGCACTCCAGTATCCCTACCAAGAAAACTCCAAATGGGGTCACAAAGACACAAGTGAAAAATGAATGAACAACAACAAACACAAGTAAAAGAAAAAGGAGCATGCTTGTAATCCCGGTGACCAAGAGGCTGAGGTGTTAGATCTCTTGAGCTTGAGAGTACTGAGCTGCAAGAGTAATAAAGTTGATTGGATGTCTGCACAAAATGAGCACCAATATGATGAGCTCCCAGGCAAAAAGGGCCACCAAGATGCCTGAGCAGAGGAGAACTAGTCCAGATCAGAAACAGAGCAGATCAGAGATTCTGTGATGATTAGCAATGGGACCAAGTCTATGTGTAGCTGCTACACTTTCAGGGAGATGCAGTTTTAAAAAAAAGTATATATACCTTAACATTAACATTGCTATATTCCAGTATTCGGCCTGAATCCAACAGCAAAACATCAAACTTCCATTATAAAATTCAAATCTGCTTTGTTATATAAAGTACACTCCCCAGCAGATAGATCTCCGAAGTAAAAAACCATGTTCCTGACATGCTTCACCCAAAATATCAGTGTCTATTTTATCTGTTTTGAAAGTTCAGGTTATTATATATAAAAGATTCCTTTAACAAGGCACAGCTGTATCTGACTTATCAAGAAAGTGAATTACGCTACTAAAAAAGGTTTTCATATTGTGCTGCTATGAGTGCCTGTGGTGTATTTTATATTAATATTTGAAACTTGCTATATTTTTAGGATGGCCTTGAGAAAATGTGGGTCATACTTAGAAACAATGCCAAAAATGGAAACAAAAGTGTAAAACTGTACCATCTGAAAAACAAACTGTCCTGTAGAACATAATAAAAACTGCAGTGTACATCAAAGAAATTCCCAAGAATTCAATATATTCAGATCCGAGATATTCTTTTCCAGAAGTCCCTATTACTGGTTATAGTAATAACAATCAAGACAATATCCACAATCATTCAACAAACAATTACTTCTATTTCATTATATTATTTTCCTTTTACACAAAAAATTATAACGATCATTCAGTGGCAAGCAAAATTTCCTATTACTTTGTAGCCAACGTGCATTCCTTCCACAGATCTTTCAAAGGACTTTCATGGAATCATAATCCTAGAGTGAGAAGGGACCTTGAAGGTGATCTACAATGCTTTCCCATCAGTATGTCCATTTAGAATAGACAGTACAAATGGAGAACAAGTGAGCCCGGAATTAAACATGAGAAGGAAAGTGGGTTGAATTGCCTTCAGGAAGTTGCGAAGCTCTTTAAATTAACGACCCTTAGCTTCTCCTGGTAACAAAGGCCCATTTTGACTAGAATTCTACTGATGTTGCTTTGTGGCTCTTAATAATTAAAAATGAGTATCACCCAGAGGTAATAGATAGAAGCAGGTTGTAATGGATAACCAATGAGGAACTTTTAAGAAGTTCCTGATATTAGATGTTTATTGATGGTGGAGATGTACATACATACATATATACACACACACATTTAATTCACAAGGTTATTATATGTAAATAATATATCCATATTCCCTGTCATCCAAAATATCACATGGTGGTGATCTCTACTATGACTTAAATTTTGAAAAAAAGGCAAATTTCTCTCAAATGAGATTTTATAATACATGGGCTTTAAAATAAGTCTTCTATACAAATGGAGGAAAGTAAAGGTAAAAATTATGGCCTAAATATGTGTAATAATGTGTTATCTACAAATACTAAGGAAAGATTGGATGGTTTACACTGTTAACTGTCTTTGGGAGAAAAGCTAAAAACTGATTGTAATAAATCAACAAGCATTTATTAGAAAGTAATTTTATTGCAAGAACATTGTTTAATTCTTTGTCCTTGCATCCCTAACACTGAGCATAGTGACTGGCACATGATACGCGCTTGCTGATTGACTAGCACTAGATACTATACTGCATTTTTTTTAAGATATACAAAAATGAAACACTGACAACTGGAACATATCAGGAAAGGTTTCACAAACAAAGCTGTACCTGAGTTAAGTTCTGAAAGAAACAAAGGATTTCTAAGAGTCAAAGGGGACAAGAAGTACATTCTAAATATGGAAGACAGCCATGATAAAGGCTTAGAGATGGAAAGGCAAGGATTGCATGTGAGGTACAGTTAAGTCTCGTTGGACCACAGAGTGAAGGGGAGTAATACCTAACAAGGTCAAAAAGGTGGGTTGGGGCTGGGTTGTGAAAGATCTTAAAAGTCAAACAGAGGAGTTTACAATATGATCTTAAAGACAATGAGCAGTTACTGTAGTTTATTGAGGAAAAGAGTAAAATGACCCGTGCTTTAGGAAAATTACTTTAGCAGCAAGATGTGAGGAAGGTAAATTGGAGTAGGGGAAGCTTGAAGCTAGAAGATAAACTGGGAAGTTACAACAATTCAGGTGAAAGGTAATGAAGTCTTGAACTAGGGTTGTGGTCAAGTAAGTAGAGATGAGAATGCTTGCGAGAAATGTTGTGGAGTTGGAAATAAAAAGATTTGGCAATTGACTACATATGTGAAATGAAGGAGAATGAGGAGTTGAGGATGATACTGAATTTGTGACTGCATGGGTGGTAGTCCCTTCTAGATATTTGGGGAAATTCAGAAGGAGGATGGGTGGGTTTTGGAAAAAAATAAAATAAGCTCTGTCTTAGACATACTGAGTTTGAGATGCCTATGAGATATCTAGCTTAAAATGTTCAACAGTTCATGACGACAGATTAGAGTTCAAGAGAGATACTAGGGCTGAATATAGAGATCTGGGATTCATCTACATAGATATGATAGTTATAGCCATGGGGGCTGATTAGATTACTAAGTGTTACAACAGAGAGAGAAAAAATAAGAAAGCCCAGAATAGATCCTTGCAGGTTACCCACACTTGGGAAGAGATGGCATGATATATAGATGATACAGGTAGAATGACATGTAGATTTCTTGGAAAACCAAGAAAAGGCAATATTCCCCAGACCCAAAAAGAACGAAATGGAAAACACGTAAACGTGACTACTACCAGAGGAAAATACTTGAGGAACATGAAAGTGGAGTGAAAATATTTCCAGGAGCTGACAATCAATAAAGTAAAAATAAGTCATCTCCCTAAGAATTGGGAGCAGATAGGTACAGAATCTTACACAAACTGTACATCACGATCACATTGGGAAGGGAGAATCTTGCCTGGACTACTATTGTTTTTGCTTTTTTTATAAGAGAGGGTGTTGGGGTACACAAAGGGGGTGTACAAGGAAGTGATTTTTGTGAAAAAGCATCAACAAAACATTTCATTTTAAAAAGATAAAGAAAAGAAAAGGAAAGCTTTTGAGAAAATATGAGACAAGCTACAATTTAAAAGGTAGATGGGGATATGCTTTGACAGATGGGAAGGGTAAAACTGTTCCAATACATGGGCATAAGGAGCAACCCAGAAGCAAGAAACAGAACACCCTGTACAGCAAGGAATTAAAAAAAAAAAACTAACTCATATAGAGCAAGAGAAGTGATGAAGCAGAATCAGTTAGTAGAGAACAATGAACTCAGCATGTAAGTAGTGAATACACACACACATATAAATATATATATATATATACATGTACATACACGAGCTTGCATTTAGCCTAAAATTCAATGAAGGGTCTTCAAAAAGATATAAGAACTGTTGCTTCAGCTATATCCTTTAGTAATAATACACGGAATCAAAAATATAAGCTAGACAGACTGAGAGGTCTACTGAGAGAGCAGAAAGCAGTCAAGACAAGAGATGAAACAATGGACTATGTCGGAAGAGGTGAAAGAAAACAATATTGTAGAAAGACTTGGTACTTGGCTATCAAAAACAAACATTAATTCAACTCAATTAAAGAAAATTTACTTTGTTGAGATGATTATCATGTTCTATAATTGTTTTGATTCAAGCACACTCTATTCAGGGATACTTCCAGTGCGACACTTCAATAAGTAGCAATAAGTCCACTGAGTTTCACTCCCAGTACTGCAAATATGACTACCAGTACGACCATCTAGATCAGCAACAGAGTTCATATACACTTTATGCATTCTTGGTTGCTTAAAATTAAAAAAAAAACAATACTGATTTCTGGTTCTTCAAGTAATTGATATGACAAGCTTAGCATTGCTAACATTATCTCACACCACAACCTAAAAAAGTTCTCCAGAACTTCTATGCCTTTCCATTTTCAGTTAGTTATGTAACCCATCATTTTTATCTCCATTTCTGGAGTTATACTTAAAAACAAACAAAAACTCAAAATACTATACATCTAGTGGTTGTAGGGGAAAGAACCCTGGATGCATTCAGAAGATCAGAAGATCCAAGTCCAGCTCTATTCTTAACTAACTGTGTGAGGCTGGACAAGCGTCTGCACCTACATGGATCCTAGGTTACAACATATTGTTGGCTTCTGGCTTCTAGTCCATTCTGTTACCTGCTTCTGTTTACGGGTGGTGAGTTCATCCCATTCACATTCACAGTTGTGATGATTAACTTTGCACTTCCTGCTATCCTATTTTCTGTTTATCCTTCCCTCTCTTTTTGTCTTGTCCCTCCTCTAAAGTCTATTTTGCTTCAGACCTCTGACCACCTTCCCCCTTTTATCATCCCCACCTTTCTCTTATACCTTTCCATTCCTCTCTTCCCTACTGGACAAGACAGATTTCTACACCCAACTGGATAGATTTCTATACACAAATGAATGTGTGTGTGTGTATACATACATATACATATACACATAAACACATTTATAGACGTAACATATACATATACACATACATATACATATATACACCCCATCTTTGAACCAACTTAGATGAGTGAGATTAAAGCATCTCTCTTTCTCATCTATCCATTTTTTTTAGCATCCTAAAATAATCAACTCACTTCCATGCCCTCTATGTAGAATACTTCTTACTGCTCTAATAATGATAAAAGTTCTTAGAAGTTATACGTATCATGTTCCCATAAAGAAATGCAAACAGTTTAACCTTACTGAGTCCCTTAAGATTTCTCTTTCATGTTTTAGAGTCTCTTGAGTCTTGTATTTCAAAGTCAAATTTCCTATTCAGCTCTGGTCTTTTCATCAGGAATATGTGAAAGTATTCTACTTCATTAAATATCCATTTTTCTCCTGAAGGATTATAATCAGTTTTGCTGGGTAGATTATTCTTGGTTGTAATTCTGACTCTTTTGCCTTCCTGAATATCATGTTCCAAGCCCTCTGTTCCTTTAACATGGTAGCTCCTCTTAGAGCCATTTTGAATGGTTTCTTTTTGGCCACTTCTTCTCTTTGACCTGGGAGCTCTGGAATTTGGCTATCATATTCCCTGGAGTTTTCATCTTGGGATCTCTTTTGAGTGATGGCTGGTGGATTCTTTCAATTTCTATTTTATGCTTTGGTCCTGGATATTGAAGCAATTTTCTTTGATAGTTTCTTTAACTATGATGTCTAAGCTTTTTCTTTGATCATGGCTTTCAGGGAGTCAAATTATTCTTAAATTATCTCTCCTGGATCTATTATCTAGGTCAGTTGTTTTTCTAATGAGATATTTCACATTTTCTTCTATTTTTTTTTCATTCTTTTGACTTTGTTTCTTGATGTCTCATGGAATCATTAGCTTCCACTTGTCCAATTCTCATTTTTGAGAAATGATTTTCTTCAGTGTACCTCTTTTTCCATCAGGCTAATTCTGCTTCTTAAGAAGTTATTTTCATCATTGAAATTTTGTACTTCTTTTTTTCATTTGGCTAATGCTATTTTTTAAGGTGTTATTTTCTTCAGTATTTTTTGTGCCTCTTTTATGAAGCTGTTGAATTTCTTTTCATAATTGTCTTCCCATACGCTCATTTTTTAAACTTCTTCTGCCACGCATTTGATTTTAAAATAATTTTTTTAGCTCTTTCAGGAATTCTTGTTGAGTTTTGTGTCCAGCTCACATTTTTTTTCCTTTGAGGTTTTCCTTGTAGCTGTTTTGACATCATTAACTTCTTCTGTGTTTGAGTCCTGATCTTCACTGTCACTACAGTGGCTTTTTATGGTCATGTAGCTTTTTTTGTTGCTGATTTTTCAGATTGTTTCTTGACTTCGAACTTTATATTAAAGGTAGGCTCTCTTTCCAGTGTGGGAAGTTGGGGAAGGGACACTGCCCCAAACTTCACGCTTTTTCATACTGCCGTTTTCAGAGTTAGTTCTGGGCATTTGGAAGTTCTTTGTGCTTCCAAGATAGTGTGATCTGGGGAGAGGTGTGGTCGCTGCTCTCTTGGTTCGCACTCTGTTCCTTACCCAAGAAGGGCCCTTGATTCCTTGGGATTGCAATTAATACTGCTTCTCAAGGTCCCTGTTCACTTGGTACTGGAAGTGATACTGTTCCTCAGGGACCCTGCTCCCTCCTGACCAAAAGTGCTTCTCTCTGCTCTTGAACTGTGACCCAGAAGTGGGTATAGGCAATGGAGCTGCCAAACAGCATCCAGCCTTGCATCCAGTGCTGCAATCTCTTTCTGACCAATTGCCATGTCTCCTTACAATCTCTGGCTTGACAGCTCCCAATGCTGCTGCTGCTTCTATCACTACCAACTAGCCCTACCACGTGTGCTGCTTCCATGTGGGCTTCAGGCCAGACCTCACCCCATGTAACAGATCTCTCCTTGCACCCTCCTAAACTGTTTTGGGAGGAGTGTTTCACCATGATCTTTTATTGGCTCTGCCACTCCAGAATTTTATTTGAGATATTATTTTAAAGTTGTTTGGAGGGCAGCTGAGATAGTTCAGCTAAGTGCTTCCTCTACTCTGCCATCTTGGCTCTGCCCTGACACAAATATTCTTAAGAGCAACCTATGAAAAATATGACCTACTTAAATGACACATCAAAAGGTAAAACAAAAATCTAAAGATGTTGAATGAGAGAATGTTTTAAGGGAGAACTCCTTTCAAAGGTTTTTAATGTATTTGAAAACAAATAACTTTTGCTCTTTTGTACTTCATCTTAGCTAGATGCCTAAGCCCTATGACGTGGTATATGAAATGTGTCGCTGTTAAGATCCTCTGCTTGGATATCCCCTGTGGATCCTACAACATTTGACAAGGGAGTTCTCAGTGAGAAGGGCTCCAAATGATTGTTTTTGTGACTGTGACAAGAAGCCAAAATATTTCAGCTGATCCCAAGAGAGCTGGCAAATCCATGCCATTTTAGGTGCTACCAAAAAGGGTAGTTATGAGCCATGAGAGGCTAAGTAGAAAGTATACAGGACTAAGGGTCAGAAGAGTTAGCCTCATGACCTCAAGCAAATCATTTAATCTCTCTAAATCTCTATTTCTCCAACTGTAAAATGAATAAAAATAGACCTGACAACCATACAAGTTGTGAGGACAAGGTCAGCCAGTATACATAAAAGGATTTTGAAAACTGTAGAGTGCTGTGATCTATATAGAAGGTACTGTTACATGGTACAAGGTATCCCAAAAGTCTTAGTGCAGTTTTAAGCTTTCACAGCTTACTATTGTAAGTTATTAAAGTAAGTGTGGTTACTATCACATGATGCGATTGTGTTGCTCTTGGTGGTTTTCAGAGAGGGCTGAAAATAACCACCATCTTTTTGCTTCACTGATGCTGAAAAGACCTGTCCACAAATTATACATATAAAGTTCTTAGGTTAGCAAAATCATTTGCTATTTGAAAAACTATGCTGTTTGTAACCCTGCAAACCACCCCACTGAGACTGATTACAAAATCAAAAAGAAACAGGACAAACAGCAAATAACAGGATTTTATAGTACACACAACTTTTATGAAGTTTAATAGCCTTTCAATGCTGCTGAGAAGCAAAAATAAAGCAGCCTTTCATATGGGTTCATAAGCCTGTGAGACATCCTCACGTGCACAGAGATGCGACCTTTGTTAGCCAAGAATATGAACTGCATTAAAGAGAACAATATTGGGATCATGAATCAAATTCTAATTTTTACTGAAATTCTTATCTGTCTTCAGACTATTTTTTCATAAATAAGTGTCATAAACCATGAAATCTACAATTCAGAGTATTTATCAGTGTGTGTATACCTGATTGTCAGGAAGGGAAAGCAAAAAAGTTCTCTGCACACAGTGGCTAACCCCTAGAAACAGTCTCTAACAAAATAAATAGTGATTTCATCCATATTAAATAGCAACAAAACTCACAGCTACTAAAATGGAAAACAGGTATTTATTTTTTAAGATTAAAGCACCCACCCTTCTTTTCATTTAACAAATTCAAAAGTGTAAGGATGTATGTGCAATCAGTTACAAAACTTTTTTACATTTTCTTACTTGTTAGTAGTTAACTGAATATACTTTGGAAATGGTTTGTGTATGAGTTTATCTGCTGTGTCAAAATAAAATGCATCTATTAAAAAAGGCTATACAAAAGGCAAAAAGATCATGTTTGATTTCCACCAAAGCCAAAGGTAAATGTAAATGATTAGTATTCTAATCATCATAAACAATATCTAGAAATTAGTTATCATCAATAATAATAGCAGCGATAAATGACATCTATATAGCACTTTGTTTTCAAAGCACTTCACAGACATTAGATTTTTTTTATTTTTATTAAATTGTTAAAGACCTGAAGCGTTCAAGGTAACTTGGACCTGAATTAAAGATTTTTTTCTGGAATACTAGACCAGCATACTTCAAATGTACTTTTGCAGCTATATTAACTTTTGCAAAATATGCTACTATTCAAAGAATTTTTAAAATATTTATTAAATTTTTTAGTTTTCAACATTCACTTTTGTGAGATTTTGAGTTTTAAATTTTCTCCCCCTCCTTCCCAAAGAATTTTTAAAAGGTAGAAGAACCTCTGCCTCTTTGTACCATCAGAAGGATAAATTTTGCTTACCACTAAGATGCAAATAAATAACAACCATTATGGAAAATTAATGTTTCTTACTGTAGTTCTTTGGTACAAGCTCCGGATTCTTGGGAGTCTTCAGCTTATATGACACATCTCCAATATTAATTGTATCACCTAAAAATAAAACAAATAAGATCAATTGCAGGAAAAAGGGGCTAAAATATGTTCAATAATGTTTTGACCTACAAATGGGTCACGCCTCTGTTACTGTCTTGCCCCAAACCCTCAGCACTTGTGCGTAGAGAGGCTCTAGGGAAAGTTTCCCACTGAAGTTTAAGCTGTGTAATAGAGGAATGAGGCTTTGGGGTGTTTGGATTAACTCCGAGTTAAATTAAATCACACTGAAATACAATGAAATAAATAAGTCTCTGTTTAAAAAGGAAAAAAAAAACCAGTTTGTATTATTTATAGGACACTACTGCATAAATCAGAGCTCGGGAAATTCCTAGCAGCAGGTCACCATGGTGCCTCACAACATCAACATAATTCCACCCAAAAATTCAAAAAGGTACTTGATAGTTCTCAGTATATCTATGTTTTACTAGGGGACCCCCCTTGGCACCTGTCATTTTTAGCCACCATATCTCATGCCTGTCCTGGGTCAGTCCCCACCCAATGTGCCCTTGGGGACCCTACTATTGGTAGTCATTGCCCTGTGAGGTCACACTACTTTTTGTTTGTTTCATTAAATGCTGAAAAATGGACCTAGAACCAAAACAAATGTATCGAACTCTGTCTGAGAAAGAAGGGCACATTCTGTATAACAACATTCAAGATATTCACATCATTTACATGAAGTACTCTTTACTGTGCCTTTCTTCCAGTGGCAGCATTTCAAGTTTTTATGCCCTTTCATGGGGAAGGAGAAGAAGAGAACATGCATTTATTAAGTGCCTATTATGTTCAAGGCACTGCGCTAAGTACTTTACACATATTGTCTCACTTCAGAAGCTTACTGTTTCTCCAACTGTAAAACTGGCATGATACTGATCCATGCTAGCAGAAATATATTGTCAAGAGACTGGCCTAAGGCTCACATACAAAAGGAGTTGTACAAGAATATCCCAAAGAAGGTTAAACAAAGTATGGCACATGAATGTTACAGATATTATTATGCCACAAGAAATAAAGAGTAAGAGGAATTCAGGATCACTTGTACAAAATTGTAGAGTGAAGTAAATCCATAAGAACCAACAGATGTAATGACCATAACAAAATTTTAAAACAATAAAACAAAACTGAAAACTACTGTATCTGTAATAACCAATCTTGGATCCAGAGAAGAGATGCTGAAATGCACCTTTCATTAGAGAGGTAAGGTATTGCGGGTTTGGAATGTTGCATATTTTATAAAACATAACTATTTGCTTTTGCTTAACTGGTTACTACTTTGTTACAAGGGAACAGATTACTCTTGCCTCCTCTTAGAAAACAAATATAAAAATGAACCTGAAAATCAATAACTCCCAGGAGTGACACTATGATAACATGGCATGACTGACATTATTAGATGCGAACATGCAGAAACAAAGCAACTATGTGGAGAATGCCAGGTTGAGACTTCAGTGTTCTTTCTCTTCTCAAGTTCCTCAAAAGCACTTTGTTTGTACCTGTTTCCTCTCATCAGACTCTCATATCCTTATTATCTTTGTACTCATCCTTGTCTCCCACCCATTAGACTTTAAACTCTTTGAAAGCAGGGTCTGTGCCCTAGCTACGTGATTTTTGAAATTAAACATTCTATTAGAAGCATAAGTGGGTCCTGCTTCCAATATACACTAATCATGTGACCCTGGGAAAATATACTGTATACTAGTAGTATCAAACTGAACTAGGAACAGGCCACTAAACCATAGGATTCTTGCAGGCCACATACTGACTTAGAAAACTACATATTAACATTATCTATATCCTACAGTATTTTATTTTGTTAAATATTTCCTAGGTACATATACAAATGTAATTGGGAAATATTTTTAAATTTTAATTTAAAAGTTTTAAGATAAAAAATCATTTTAAAAAATTTACTCTGACAAATTAATTGGAAATATTTAACAAAATAAAAAATACAGCAGAACCCAGATAACATTACATTTTAAAACTAAGTCAAGATGTGTCCTATAAGGATCATTATATGCAGATCTGTGTGCTTTTTTCTTTCTTTCTTTCTTTTTTTTTTTTTTTTTGGAGAGGCAATCGGGCTTATGTGACTTTCCCAGGGTCACACAGCTAGTAAACACAGCAAGTTTCTGAGGCCAGATTTGAACTCAGGTCCCCCTGACTCCAGGACCAATGCTCTATCCATCACTACCACACCCTTTTTTCTATATGAGTTTGACAAAACTACTGTACACAACTCTTTAAGACTATTCACTGTAGAGAAAGTTTCAACCTGCACTGGTAAACAGCTTCCACTTCGAGGAGTTCTCTATGCTAATGAAATAACAGGTCAAGTCCCTAGCTCTATCTGAAACAGCATTAATCACCAGTACAGATGACTCTAATTGTTTAGTAACTACTTAAATATAAAATTTATGAATTTCAATGCATAAATGTTTGCTGAATTCTGTGAGAAAGGTAAAAATTTCTTTGTTACTGGAGCAAAGCAATGTAGAATTGTCTAAATGTAGTTAAGGTAATTAAGAACCTTGAAAATTATCCCAACTCTAAAATTCACTGCAGTCTGACATGATATTCTCATGTCACACTTTTGTGTTGGTCTGCTAGTTTTCTTTTGCTCTGATTATCCTTTATGTGTCCACAATTAATCATGTATTAGGCAACTGTCTTCAACAGAAAGCTTTTAGAGGACACAACCTATTTCTCTCCAGTCCAACACAGCTCCTCAGAGCAGTCTCCAATCAACAAAGAAAGAAGTCAAAGAAAACCTATCTAGCTCTAGCTGTTCTAAACACTGACTGAAAATTATTAGGTTGTAAACTCCTTCAGGGAAGAAGTTGTATCATTTTATTCACCTCTGTATCCCTAGCCCTAACACTATGACTTATACAAAGTAGGTACTTAACAAAGTTTGTCATTAAATTGAACAAAGAAAGTAAGCCATTACCAAGTCAATAAGGGCACAAAACACCTTGGGATTTGAACTATATTAAAAGAATCCATAAATGGCAATGTAGGGCAGTGAGTTCCAAACTTTTTTTAATTACATATCCCAATCAGTTAAAATTTGAGGACACATCATCTCAATATATGTATGTTTTATTTATAAAGCATATACATGCAATATTGCACCAAAAATTATAAGACACAAAAACTGAAACTAAAAAAAAAAGATGAAATAATATTTGATCCTAGAGTCAATAGAAAGCCAATGGAGTTTACTGAATAAGGAAGTGCAGTCATACCTGCACTTTAACATTTGTCAAATGTGTGAAGAGTATTTCAGAATAGGGAGAGATATCTGAAGCAGGAAGTTCAGACAACAAGTGAAGAGAGCCTGAACTACAGTAATTGTGGTGTAAGCAGAAAGAAGGAGACAGATTCATGAAAGATAGCTGAGATGGGGATGAAAAGATTTGTCAACTAGTTGGATACATGGAATGAGGAAGAATGTTTCGTAAAGGATGAAACCAAGATTATAAACCTAAGTGACTGGAATAAAGGTGGTGCCCTTGATAAAAACAGAAAAGTTCAGAAGGGGGTAGGTTTAAAGAAAAAGACAAAATAATGAAATCTCTGATCAAGACCATTCATGGCTGAGCAGCTCACTCTTTACCACTAAAAAGAAAACCAAGGTTTCAAAGATCTTACTCATCAGTCACTATCCCCAGTGCAGAGCCTGTCCTGCCTACAGCAACCATGAGGTGTTTTGGAGAAGAGAGCATGGAGACCACTGAGAGGAGTGAGAAATTTTGGCTGTTGGGGATGCCTCAGCTGAGGTTAGGTTATAATCACTGGGGGCCCAAAACCCAGTGGCCATGGTAGGAGAGCAGTGAAAGGGGGTAGGTTGGGGAGTGCTGAGTAATAATTGGCAGAGACGGTAGAGTTGTGTTGGAGACAAGTTCATGGTGAGAGCTGAATGAGAACTACCTTCCTGCCCTTCCAGCAGATGATACGCTGGTCTCCTTGGGATCATACCATTGCCTTGCAGAGACGTACTTCCCTTACTTTGAAGACCACTGGTCTGAGAGATGTAGAAAATCTGTAATATTCCAGAGATAAAAGGGAAACTGGGAAAATTTTGGAATAAAATAAAGAAAATTAAGCATATTTTATGCCAAAAATTACTGAAAATTGAACATAGAGATATAAAATATTTCCATTATAGACATTTTCTGAAAGAATTCTCATTTACAATACATGCAACTATATGTGTCCATAGAAAATTATGAAAACATCATGCTAGAATTCTTTTTTAAATATTCATCTATTTAATTTATTTAATATATTCAGTTTTCAGCATTGATTTTCAAAAGAGTTTGAATTACAAATTTTCTCCCCATTTCTACCCTCCTGCCCACTCCAAGATGGCATATATTCTGGTTGCCCCGTTCCCCAGTCAGACGTCCCTTGTCACCCCACTCCCCTCCCATCCCCTTTTCCCTTACTTTCTTGTAGGGCAAGATAAATTTCTATGCCCCATTGCCTGTGTATCTTATTTCCTAGTTGCATGCAAAAACTTTTTTTATGTTTTTGAACATGTGTTTTTAAAACTTTGAGTTCCAACTTCTCTCCCCTCTTCCCTTCCCACCCACCCTCCCTAAGAAGGCAAGCACTTCAACATAGGCCATGTGTGTAGCATTACGTAAAACCCTTCCACAATACTCATGTTGTGAAAGACTAACTATATTTTGCTCCTTCCTAACCTATCCCCCTTTATTGAATTTTCTCCCATGACCCTGTCCCTTTTCAAAAGTTGTTTGTTTCTGATTACCTCCTCCCCCATCTGCCTTCCCTTCTGTCGTCCCCATCTTTTTTATCTTCTTTCTCCTTCTTTGCTGTGGGGTAAGATACCCAATGGAGTGTGTATGGTATTCTCTCCTCAGGTCGAATCTGATGAGAGCAAGATTCACTCATTCCCCCTCACCTGCCCCCTCTTCCCTTCCTACAGAACTGCTTTTTCTTGCCACTTTTATGTGATATAATTTACCCCATTCTATCTCTCCTTTTCTCCCTCTCTCAATATATTCCTCTCTTATCCCTTAATTTGATTTTATTTTTTTTTTAGATATCATCCCTTCATATTCAACTCATCCAGTGCCCTCCGTCTATATATAAATATATATGTGTATATGTGTGTGTGTGTATCTATATGTATATCTATATCTATATATATTCCCTTCAGTTACCCTCATACTGAGGTTTCATGAATTACACACATTATCTTTCCATGTAGGAATGTAAACAAAACAGTTCAACTTTAATAAGTCTCCTATGATTTCTCTTTCTTGTTCACTTTTTCATGCTTCTCTTGGTTCTTGTGCTTGAAGGTCAAATTTTCTATTCAGCTCTGGTCTTTTCCCTGAGAAAGCTTGAAAGTCTTCTATTTTCTTGAAAATCCATATTTTGCCTTGGAGCATGATACTCAGTTTTGCTGGGTAGGGGATTCTTGGTTTTAATCTTAGCTCCACTGACCTCCAGAATATCATATTCCAAGGCCTTCAATCTCTTAATGTAGAAGCTGCTAGATCTTGTGTTAGTCTGACTGTGTTTCCACAATACTCAAATTGTTACTTTCTGGATGCTTGCAGTATTTTCTCCTTGATCTGGGAGCTCTGGAATTTGGCATAACATTCCTAGGAGTTTTCTTTTTGGGATCTTTTTGAGGAGGCGATGGGTGGATTCTTTCAATTTCTATTTTGCCCTGTGGCTCTAGAATATCAGGGCAGTTCTCCTTGATAATTTCTTGAAAGATGATATCTAGGCTCTTTTTTTGGTCATGGCTTTCAGGTAGTCCAATAATTTTTAAATTATCTCTCCAGGATCTATTTTCCAGGTCAGTGGTTTTTCCAATGAGATATTTCACATTGTCTTCCATTTTTTCATTCCTTTGGTTCTGTTTTATAATATCTTGATTTCTCATCAAGTCACTAGCTTCCACTTGCTCCAATTTAATTTTTAAGATGGTATTTTCTTCAGTGATCTTTTGGACTTCCTTTTCCATTTGGCTACTTCTGCCTTTCAAAGCATTCTTCTCCTCACTGGCTTTTCGGAGCTCTTTTGTCTTTTGGGTCAGTCTATTTTTTAAGGTGTTATTTTCTTCAGTATTTTTGGGGGGGTCTCTTTTAGCAAGTCATTGACTTGTTTTTCATGGTTTTCTTGCATCACTCTCATTTCTCTTCCCAGTTTTTCCTCTACTTCTCTTACTTGCTTTTCCAAATCCTTTTTAAGCTCTTGCATGGCCTGAGACCGATTCATATTTTTCTTGGAGGCTTTTGATGTAGGCTCTTTGACTTTGTTGACTTCTGGCTGTATGTTTTGATCTTTGTCACCAAAAAAAAAAGATTCTATAGTCTGAGTTTGAGTCTGAGTCCTTTTTCGCTGCTTGGTCATGTTCCCAGCCAACTACTTGACCCCTGAGCTTTTTGTCAGGGTCTGAGTGCATGTAGAGAGTACTTTGTCCCAAGCTTTAGGGGCTACACTGTTTTCAGAGCTACTTCTACTCTACTGTCACCTCAAACTCTGCCACAGCAGTGTTCCTCCTCCCCCAAGAACCTCCAACCAGGACCACAACCCAAATCCAAGTAGGGCACAGCAAGAGAACCTGCCTCTGTGCCAGCAAAGCACTCTTTGCACTCCTGCTCTGATCCACTGCTTGATTCCTCCCCCAGGGAATCCGGAAGCAGCCATAGCTGGAGCTCTGGAAGCAGCCGCAGGAGCTTCCTGCTGCTGCCGCAGCCACCACCACACCATCTCCGCCACCTCCAGGGTTGGAGCCGGACCGCTCTCACCCCTCTCCAGCAGTTTTCCCACTAACCTGATCCATGGTCTTTGGCATTTGTGGGTTGAGAAGTCTGGTAACTGCCACAGCTCAATGATTCATGGCCCTATGGCCTGCTCCACCCAACTCCTGGTCTGGTTGGTACTGGCACAGCCCATGCAGGACTGTGTTCTGCTCCCAGCACTGTGAGATAGACCCTTCCCAGCAACCATTCAGGCTGTCCTGGGCTGGAGACTTGCCTCCCTCTGCTATTTCATGGGTTCCGCAGCTCTAGAATTTGTTCAGAGCCATTTTTTACAGGTGTTTGGAGGGACTTGGGGGAGAGCTTAAGCAAGTCCCTGCTTTCCAGCTGCCATCTTGGCTCCACCCCCGAATTATGAGCTTTCTGAATTACAAAGTTACATACTATGAAACTGTGACTGATCAAGATAAAAACAGGAAAGCTCTTGGTTCCTACAAGAATGTACCAGAATAATGCTCAAAGATAAATCTTTAACTCAAGAAATTTAAAGTTCTTTAAATTCACTTGTGAATCTTTACCACATTACCATAAAGAAAATATTGCTTCCTTATACAAAATGAGAAATACAATAAAGCCATACAAATTAGTGGCAGAAATAATCACAACCAGCTTTAATGTTTACATATTACCTCATTTGATGCTCACAGAAAGGTTACACAATACAAGCTACAGGTATTATCAGCTCCATATTACAGATACATTAAATGACTTGCCCATGGTCCCAAACTATTAAATGTCCTAATTCATACACTTAAGCCACTAAACCACTCAACTCCTAGTTCCTTTTTACATTTTAAGTAGCTTATACTATGTAACTCAAGGGGGCTACCCTATTGTAGTAGTTCTTAACCTGGGTCCATGAACTTATTTTAAAAATATTTTGATTAATTATAATTCAATATAACTGATTTCCTTTGCAATCCTATAAATTTTATTGTAGGCATTTAAAAACATTACTCTGAGAAAGGCAATTATGGCTTCACCAGACTGACAAAGAGATCTAGGACATAAAGGCTTAAGAACCTCTAGTCTATGGGATTATTAAAGAAAAAAAAAGAATTCACCATTCTCTACAGAAAAATCAAGAGAAAGTGAGAAAAATCATTCGATTTAGGATTGAAAGGAACCTTAAATATTATCTAGTCAAGTCTCTGGTTATTTTACTGATGAGCAAGGTGAGACCCAGCAGGATAACTGACTTGTCTAAGGTAACACAACTAGGACATAGCAAAGCTAGGATTCAAATCAAGGCTTGCTGATTCTGACTGCAGTATTCTTTCCATTTTGCTAGGTGGGCTTAAGTATAAGAAATTAATTAGTTTTCTGATGTCTTAAATATTATTGGGTTATTTATGCTCTAGAAAAGCCGTGTCCCACTCAAACAGAAATGTGGGCCATTAAACAGTACATACGGATGCCAGTGAGCTACATAGTGGTGCAGAAAACTACATATTAGCCTTATCTATGTTCTGTTGCATTTTAACTTATTTCATTAGATATTTCCCAATTACATTTTAATCTGGTCCCTCCTCTACAAAGTGTTAAAACAGTATAAATGATGACCAAGGAGAAAGAACCAAGATGGTGAAGAAAAGCCAGGAACTTGCCTGAATTCTCCCAAATTCCCCTTCAAACAACTTTAAATGTCACCTCAAACCAAGTTCTAGAGTGGCAGAACCCATAAAAAGAATGGTTGAAACAATTTTCTAAGCCAAGACAACTTAGAAAGTTGGAAGAAAGGTCTATCAAACCAGAATGAGAGTGGAGCTCAGGTTATACCAGCACCAGCAGAGCCCCAAGGAACCAGTAGCAGGCCCTGGGGGGTGACTGAATCAGCAGCAGCAGAGGCTGCTTCCAGAGTTCTCAGCACACAGACAGTAAAGGGGTTGGATACCTGGTCAGAAGATTATGGAGGTGGGGGGGAGGCATCTAGGTGGCACAGTGAGTAGAACACCGACCCTGGAGTCAGGAGGACCTGAGTTCAAATCTGGACTCAGACACTTGACACACTTACTAGCTGTGTGACTTTGGGCAAGTCACTTAACCCCAATTGCCCTGCCTTTCCCCCTGCCCCCCCCAAAAGAAGATTACAAGGGTCCCTTTGCTGGCACTAGTCATAGGATTCTGTTGCATTACCCATACTCAGATCCTGGTCCCAGTTCCAGGGCAAAATGCAGCACCAGCACACCAGAGCTTGCAGCCCCAGGGAAGCAGGGAACCTGGTCACAGTTCCAGCCGGAAAAGAGTGCTTGTAGTTGCTCATACGTATGGTTTGTGTGGTTTGTCCTTTGTTCTCAGAGACGACCTTGACATCAGGGAGATGATGACATGACTTGCAACTGACTTTGATTTGAGTGAGGGAGGGCTCTGCAAAGTCACCAGCCTCACTTTCTCCTCCAGAGCCATCTGGGTCCAGTGGCCAAATATCAATCAGGACAACTGGAGATGGCCCAGGAAAAGAGTGGGAGATTTTGGCGCTTTTAAGTTAAGGGTTTTTCAGGTTCTCACTTTGAGTGAGGCAACGCCCATTGTTGCTAGTTGCTAGGCTCTGGGGAAGATACTTTGGTGAATCTGTGATGTTATCTGTCTAACTATCCCCTCCAACTATTCAAATCACAACCATCCCTTCTTATCCTGTGAAACTCATCTAAATATGTGGAAGACCTTTCTCTAATTCTGTCAGTGTTGCACAGATACCAATGGAAAGCAAGGGCTATCTGTCCACCCATACAAAGGTTGATGAAAAGCAATTTATGCCCTCAAAGAAATTAGTAAGGGAGATGAATCAGTTGTGTTATGATTAAAAAGAAGCAGCACTGGTCTTAGGGGAAGAAGATCAGAGTGCAAGTTCTGACTTCAAATTATACTAGCTATGTGACCTCTCTAAGCCTCTGTTTCTTCCTTACATATAAAATAGGGATAATAATATATCATTCCATAAGAATGCCAGATAAATGAAGTATCAGTATAATTTCAAGCCACTATATCATGTTTCAGAATTATTTCCATTTTCTTCATGCTACTAAGTAAATTTTATTTTTAAAAGACCTCTCATTTTTCCAAAACTTCTGAAGTTTTCTTCTTTCTATTGTGCTACAATTGAAGTTCTTTGCTTTTCTTCTCATTACAAAATTAGAGATTTATATTAGTACATTTTAATTCAGCAAATACTTTGTCCCATAAAATGTTTCCTACTGCCTTTTGTCTACATATCCAAATATTTTTATTAATGCCATTGCTTAACTCACTGTGAACTCCAAACACATGGGCATTTTAATTATTCTAATTTTTTAACTGAAAAATATTTTAGTAGGGGTTTGTTTGTTTTAATTAAGTTAAATGTTTTTGTAAAATGCTGAATCAAGCTTTTGTCTATACTTGGCTTGGGAAAATCCCATCTGCAATTTTGGAGAAAGGCCAGCCCACTGGCAAATGGATAAATTCTGCATATGGGCCACATTGCACATTTAGTGAAAGGGTTTAAATATGAATAATAAAGGGAGTGAAGCATATATCATAGTATACCAGATTTATATCTTAATGTAAATTAAATTAGTGACATAGCTTTCTTCATATAAAAACTATTTTGACTACATACTTAACACATAATTAACCAAATCTAATTCTTCCTAAGAAAAAATGGTTCATAACATAAGCAATTCATAATAATTATTGTTAGTGAACATGAACATGACTTAACAAGTCTGTACAAATTGTTACATGATAATATGCAATTTAACATCTAATTATGCTGGTTATATGAATAAACATATAATTCAAAAAATGAACCTTATCACTATCATTCTAAACTAAGTCACTGAATATCATTTATTTTTAGTAAATAAACTCACATAAATGCTATTAATCAGAAAAGAAATTATGTATTTCATTACTCTTTCATCTACAGAATATATTAATTTGAAAATACACTGAAAAGTTTTTAAAAGATAAAGGCTTCCAAATAGAATTAAAGAAAGTGAAGATGCCTTTTTATATCTTTTGAAACCATCCTGATTTGAAAGTATTATAAAGAAGCTTAAGGGCAAACTACTTGGGAAAGACTGGCTGAAGTCAGAGTTCTATCATTTTATTGATTAAAACTGTTTATGCCCTTTCCCCTTTCACTGATTCCAAAAGTCAGTAATTTCATTATATTGAAAATATTTCAATAGTATATTATGTAAGTGTACATATGTGTATATGTATGTATATATGTTTGTGTGTATGCGTATATATGTATGTGCATACACACACACATATATGTGTTTAATTGTAGCATTCTTGGGAGGGGCGGGGGGGGGGGGGAGAACAAAGTAAAAAGTGCACAACAGAGAACAAAAGAAAATTTACAAGGAAGCAAGGAAAAGATGGACAGCTCTTGATTTAATCAAAGGCACTTGATTGTTTAGTGCTGAGAAGCTTGGAGGTCAGCACTTAGTGCTGGATTAATGGTTAATTAATTAAAATAATCTTATATTAAGCACTTAATGTGTTACAGAAACTTAACTCCAAGATAAAAAACAGCGAAAAATCCCACTTCACTTGACCTTACAATCCTTCACCTGGCTTCCAATCCAACCTCTGACCCTTACAATCTATGTGATCATGAGGAAAATAAACTCCCTGAGTATCAGTTTCCTCATTAGTAAATGAAGATAATGGCACAGGGTTGTTGATTTTTGTTATTCATTATTGTTATTAGTATTTCTATTCAGTGGTTTCCTGTTTTTTATGGTAACTTCACAATCTGTTGACCTGGCCTCTGGTGCCATCCTAATTTTCCAGCCTTCTCTCATATCACTACTCTCCATGCATTCAATATTCCACCCAAAATGTCTACTACTTTTTCCTCCAGAAAGCCTAATGGGCCTTCTAATGTACTTAGCATGTAGTGGTTTGTATTATAGTTATCTATGATTATGAGTTATTCTCCCACTCAACTGTAAACCCCAGGAAATTTGGGAATTCTTGCCTATTAAATTTTGTAGCTCCTCTAGCACCTAATGCTCTGTAGGAATTTAATAAATGCTATTATTAAATAACACCATGGCACATTTTTAAGAAACAACTAGTGGTACCAAATTTAAGGTGTGGCACAAAGTTCAAATGATGCTTCAAAAGATCCATGATTTCATCTGAGGAGGTATTCCTTACACTAATACAACTCATAGTCTCTGTCTGCCTTCCTGGATGGTCTTTATGGGTTCTATGGCTGAACAATGTTATTACCTTACAGCCAATCTTCTGGTGATGAACCTCTCTGAACTTACATAGGATTCACCACAAAAAACAGACATAGAATCCGTTCAGAGTAAGATTCAAAACCTTTCCACCTTGACAGAGTCTGTCAGAAACTGTGCTGCATTAGGCTCAGGATCAATAAAGGATCAGGGTGAGATGTTAGTGTAGAATCAAGGTCAGACTGTAGCTTAAACTAATCCTAATTATTTTCTCAAGGAAATATTCAGAAAAGAGCAGGAAGGTAAGTAGGCTTTCCAAGGAAAGGAAAATAAAGTACAGGTCTGACCACATTATTCCTCTATTCAATAAACTTCAAGGATTCCTTATTGTTTTCAGGATCAAATATAAAATCCTCTGCTTGGCTTTTAAAATCCTTCATAACCTGGCCTATTCCAATCTTTGCAATCTTCTTATACCTTATTCCCCTCTACAATCCAGTAACACTGACTCCTTGTTCTTATAGCAAAACATCCTACCTCTCCAATACATGCATTTTCATTGTTAGTTATCTTTTGTGCCTGTACTTCTCTCCCTCATCTCCACGTCCTGACTTCTCTGGCTCTCTTGATGTCTCAGCTAAAATCTCACCTCCTACATCACCTCCTGATCACTCAATGCTAGTGCCTTCCCTCTGAGATTATCTCTAATGTATCCCGTCTACACGATTATCTCTAATGTATCCCGTCTACACTTTGTTTGTACATAATTGCAAACAAATTTTACAGCAAGTGTCTCCCATAAAGGCCTCATTTCTCAAATATATATAGAATAGAGCCAAATTTACAAGATTACAAGTCATTCCCCAATTGATAAATGGTCAAAGGATATGAACAGTTTTCAGATGAAGAAATCAAAGATCTCCATAGTCATACGAAAAAATGCTCTAAATCACTATTAATTAGAGAAATGCAAATTCAAACAACTCTGAGGTACCACCTCATACCTATCAAATTGGCTAATATGACAGAAGAAGAAAATAACAAAAGCTGGGGAGAATGTAGGAAAATTGGGACATTAACATGCTGTTGGTGGAATTGTGAACTGATTAAACCATTCTGGAGACCAATTTGGAAATACGCCCAAAGGGATATAAAACTGCAAACCCTTTCATCCAGCAATACCACTACTAGGTCTATATCCCAAAGAGATCATTAAAAAGGGAAAAGGACCACCATGTACAAAAAATATTTATAGCAGTTCTTTTTGTGGTGGCAAAGAATTGATGGATGTCCATCAACTGAGGAATGACTGAACTAGTTTTGGTATATGAATATAATGGAATACTACTGTGCTATGATGAGCAGGATGATTTCAGAAAAACCTGGAAAGACTTACATAAACTGATGCAAAGTAAAGTGAGTAGAAACAGGAGAACACTGCACAGAATATTGGCAACATTGTGCAATAGTCAACTACGACTGACTTAGCTTTTCTCAGCAATACAATTGTCCAAGATAAGTCCAAAAGACTTATGATGGAATATGCTATCCACATCCAAAAAAAAATGATGGAGTCTGAATATAGATTGAACCATACTATTTTCACTTTTTTCCTTTTATTCTGTTTCTTCTTTCACAACATGACTACTATGGAAATATGTTTTACATGATTACACATATACAACCTATATCAAATTGTTTACTGTCTTAGGGAGGATGAGAGGAAGAAGAAAAAAAAATTAGAACTCAAAATTTAATATAAAAAGAGAATGTTAAAATTGTCTTTATATGTAATTAGAAAAGATAAAATACTATTTAAAAGGAAAAAAAATAAAATAAAGTCTTTCTTGGAAGCCATTGTAAAATGCTGGACCCCAGTTTCTTAAAACCTACTCCAGCAACACAAAAACTCAAGTCCTAACAAGCTCAAAAAGCACTGACTGACTAAAGGCTGATGGATTCTCTCATACTCCAGGGCCACTTTAGTTCAGAAAACCAAATCAACTCTCAAAAACAGTCTACTGGAGGATGGAGCCAAGATGGTAGAGTAAGGCAGGAACTCAACCAAACTCTCCCAAACTAAACTCCAAACAACTATAAAAAATGCCTCAAATTCTGGAGCAGCAAAACCAACAAAAGGATGGGGTGAAACAATTTTTGAGTACAAGATAACTGAGAAAGTCGGCAAGAAAGGTCCGTCTCACTGGGGTAAAAAGGGTGCTCAGTCCACAGCAGGCAGTCTGAAAAAGCCAGCAGTCAGGGCTTGAGCTCTAGGACAGGGAAGGCCTTGAAGCATCAACCCCCAACCCCAGAACAGGTAGACCATGCAGTCCTGATACAGACCAGCAGCAAGGCCCCACAACCCCTGATGCAACCCAGCAGCAAGGCCCCATGGCTCCCAGGCCAGAGTATATCTCAGGAGCAAAGTCCCACCACCACCAGGGCAGCCCAGCAGCAAGGTCTTGCAGCCCCCAGCACAATCTGGCAGCAGGGCCCTGCTGGCCCCAGTGCAGGCCAGCAATGAGGCATGAGGCCGCCATGCAAGAAGCTTGGGACAGGGCATCCTGCAACACAAGAGTAGAGCCCAACTTTAACATAAAAGTCACGAAAGAGGCTGGAAAAATGAGGGAAGAAATAAAGAATCTGACCACAGAAAGTTACTATGGCAACTGGGAAGATCAAAATACAAACTCAGAAGAGGACAACAATGTCAAAACATCTACATGCAAAACCTCAAAGATAAATCTGAATTGGTCTCGGGCCCAAAAAGAACTCCTAGAAGAGCTCAAAAAATGATTTTAAAAATAAAAAAAAAAGAAGTAGAAGAAAAAATGAGGTAAAGAAAGGAGAGTGATACAAGAGAATCACAAAAAAAGACAACAGCTTGGTAAAAGAAGCATAAAAAATGGAAAAAGATGTGCAAAAATCCACTGAAGAAAACAACTCCTTAAAAAGCAGAACTGGCCAAATGGAAAAGAAGGTACAAAAACTCAATGAAGAAAATAATTCCTTAAAAATGAGAATTAGGCAAGTGGAAGCTAATGATTCCATGAGACATCAAGAATCAAATAAAATTTTAAAAAATGAAAATGTTCCAAAGAGAAACAGTTTCCATTGACCTTCACTCAAAGGCAAGAGGACCCAAAACATAACCATTAAGTGGAGCTTGAGCAGGGACCTATTGTGGTCCGATCTATGAGCTTCAGACTTTGGAACAGCAACGCTGAGGATCTTCCCCTCCCAGCTTGACTTTTTTTTCTTTTTCTAATTAAAGGGGCTATCCCTTGACTCACTTCTTAAAGAGGCCTATTCACTGAATGGGCCTTCCCTCACTCTAAGTGAGTACATGAAAAGGCCTTAGCCTAAAAGGGCCAGGGTCTCCCATTGCATCCTGGGTCATCTCCAGCCATCCTGATGAATATCTGCTCACTGGATCCAGATGGCTCTGGAGGAAAAAGTGAGGCTGGTGACCTTGCACAGCCTTCCCTCACTCAAATCAAAGTCAACTGCAAGTCATGTCATCATCTCCCTGATGTCATGGTCCTCTTCAAAAATGAAGGACAAACACAACAACAACAACACAACATAGAGCATGTTGGTGTAAACTGACTATGATGGGATGATATGCAAAAAAACAAAATTAAGAGGTGAGAAAGAAGACTGCACTGGGAGAAGAGAGAACAGAGAAATAGAATGGGATAAATTATCTTCCATAAAGAGGCAAGAAGAAGCCATTACAATAAAGAGAAAGATGGCAGGGGGGGGGGGGGGTGCGGAGTGGCAGGCAATGCTTGAACCTTACTCTCATAATGATTGTCCAAAGAGGTAACAACATGCATACTCAGTTGGATATAGAAATCTATGTTACCCTATAGAGAAGTAGGAGAGGAGAATAGGAAAGGGAGGGGGGGTGGAGGACTGAGAGAAGGGAGGATAAATCGGGGAAAATACTGGTCAGAAGTAAAACACTGGTAAAGAAGGATAGGGTGAAAAGCAGCAAGAAAGAGAAGGATAAAAAGGGGGAAAAAAGGATGGAGGGAAATACACAGTTAGTGATCATAACTGTGTATATTAAGGGGATGAACTTATCCATGGAACAGAAGTGGACAGAGAGTGGATTAAAAACCAGAAACCTATAATATGTTGTTACAAGAAACACATTTGAGGCAGAGAGAGACACACAGAGTAAAAGTAAGGGATTGGATCAGAATCTATTATGCTTCAGCTGAATTTAAAAAAAAAAATAGCAGGAATAAAAACAAAACAAAAGCAAAAATCTAATTAAAATAAATAAATAGATCTAACAAAGAGTTATAGGAGGAAAAAGACAGTGAAACTATACTACTAGGGGACTGCAATTTTCCCCTCTCAGAACGAGATAAATCTAACCACAAAACAAACAAGAAAGAAGTTAACAAGATGAATAGAATTTTAGAAAAGTTAGATATAAGAGACCTCTGAAGAAAACTGAACAGGAATAGAAAGGAATATACCTTTTTCTCAGCAGTATATGCCACCTACACAAAAAAATCTCACAATCAAATACAAAAAAAAAGAAATATTAAATGCATCCTTTTGATATAATAAGGCAATAAAAATTATATTCAATAAAGAACCATGGAAAAATAGAATAAAAATTAATTGGAAACTAAATAATCTAATCCTAAAGAATGAGTGGATCAAAGAACAAATCATAGAAACAATCAATCATTTCATTAAAGAGAATGACAACAATGAGAAAACAAAATTTTTGAGATGCAGCCATAGCAGTACTTAGGGAAATTTTTATCTCTCTAAACTCTTACATCAATAAAATAGAGAAGAAGCAGATCAATAAATCAGGCGTGTGACTAAAAAAAAAAAAAACAGAAAAAGAACAAATTAAAAATCCCAGTTTAACACCAAATTGGAAATACTGAAAAATCAAAGGAGATTAATAAAATCTGAAACAAAACCACTGAACTAATATATAAAACTAAGAGCTGGTTGTATGAAAAGAACAATACAATAGATAAACCACTGGTTAATTTGATTTTGAAAAAAAAGAAAACCAAATTACCAGTATCAAAAATGAAAAGGATGAAGAGAAAATTAAAGTAATTATTAGGAGCTATGTTCCCAGTTATATACCAATAAATCTGATGATCTAAGTGTAATAGATGAATATTTACAAAAATATAAATTGCCCAGATTAACAGAAGAGGAAACAGAATTCTTAAGTAATCTCACCTTAGAAAAAGAATTTGAACTCCCTATGAAAAAATCCCCAAGGTCAGATGGATTCACAAGTGAATTTGTTTAAAAATATTTTTAAAAAATTAATTCCGGTACTATATAAACTATTTGGAAAAACAGGTCAAAAAGGAGTCCTACCAAATTCTTTTTACGACACAAATATGGTGCTGATACCTGAACCAGGGAGAGTCGAAACAGAGAAAGAAAACTATAGACTAATTTCCCTAATGAATATTGATGCAAAAAAATTAAATACTAGCAAGGAGATTACAGCAATATATCACAAAGGTCATACACTATGACCAAGTGGGATTTATGCCAGGAATGCTGTGCTGACTCAATATTAGGAAAACTATCAGCATAAGTGACCATATCAATAAAAAAAATCAACAGAAATCATATGATTATCTCAATAGACACAGAAAAAGCTTTTGACAAAATATAACACCCAAACCTATTAAAAACACTAGAGAACAGGGGAATAAATGGAACTTTCCTTAAAATGATAAGGAGCATCTATTTAATACCATCAGAAAACATTATCTGTAATGGGGATGAGCTACAAGCCTTACCAACAAGATCAGGGGTAAAGCAAGGATTCCCATTATCACCACTATTATATAAAATTGTACCACAAAAGTTAGTTATAGCAATAGGAGAAGAAAAAGAAATGGAAGAAATTAGAATAGGCAAAGAGAAAACAAAACTATCACTCACTGCAGATGATACGATGGTATACTTAAAGAATCCTAGAGAATCAACTAAAAAACTACTTGAAATAATTAACAACTTTAGCAAATTAAAAGGACATAAAATAAACCCATATAAATCATCAGCATTTTTATATATTACCAACAAAGTCCAGCACAAATGATAGAGAAATTCCATTTAAAATAACTGTAGACAATATAAAATACTTGGGAATCTACTTGCCAAGACAAACCTAGGAAATATATGAACACAATTACAAAACAATTTTCACACAAACAGTCAGATCTAAACAACTGGAAAAGTATCAATTGCTCATGGATAGGCCAAGCCAATAAAATAAAAAGACAATTCTAAATTAATTATTCAAAACCATGTCAAACTACCAAAAATTATTTTATAGAGCTAGAAAAAATTACAAAATTCATCTGGAAGAAAAAAATGTCCAGAATATCAAGGGAATTAAAAGAAATACAAAGGAAGGTGGCTTAGCCATACCAGATCTCAAACTGTATTATAAACCAGTAATCATCAAAATAATCTGATACTGGCTAAGAAATACAGTGGTGGATCAGTGGAATAGATTACGTACACAAGACACAGTAGTAAATGACCAAAGTAATCTACTGTTTGATAAACGCAAAGACCCCAGGTTCTGGGACAAGAACTCACTAGTTGACAAAACTGCTGGGAAAACTGGAAAACAGTATGGCAGAAACTTGGTATGGACCAGAATCTTATACCATATACCAAGATAAGGTCAAAATGGGTATATGATTTAAACATAAAGGGCGATACCATAAGCAAATTAGGGGCATGGAACAGTTTAACTTGTCAGATCTATGGAGAAGGGAAGAATTTATGACCAAAAAGAGAGAAAGTACTATTAGATGTAAAATGAATACTTTTGATTGCATTAAAATTTAAAAGTTTTTATAAAAACAAAACAAATGCAGCAAAGACTGGAAAGCAGAAAGCTAGGAAACAAGGTTTACAGGAAGTGTCTTTGATAAAGGTTCCATTCCTCAAATATATAGAAGCACTCAAATACACAGAGCACTGAGTCAAATTTATAAGGACACAAGTCATTCTCCAATTGATAGTCAAGCAGTTGTCAGATGAAGAAATCAAAGCTATCACTAGTCATATAAGAAAAATGCTCTAGGGGCAGCTAGGTGGCACAGTGAGTAGAGCACTGGCCCTGGAGTCAGGAGGACCTGAGTTCAAATGTGGCCTCAGACACTTGACACATGTACTAGCTGTGTGACCTTGGGCAAGTCACTTAACCCCAGTTGCCCTGCCAAAATAAAAAATGCTCTAAATCACTATTGATTAGAGAAACGCAAATTAAAACAACTCTGAGGTACCACCTGACACCTATCAGATTTGCTAATATAACAGAAAAGGAAAATGATAAATGTTGGAGAGGATGTGCAAAAACTGGAACACTAATGCAATGTTGGTGGAGTTGTAAAAATCCAACCATTCTGGAAAGCAGTTTAGAACTGTGCCCAAAGTGCCATAAAGCTGTGCATACCCTTTGACCCAACAATATCACTACTAGGTCTCTAACCTAAAGAGGTGTGTGTGTGTGTGTGTGTGTGAGAGAGAGAGAGAGAAAGAGAGAGAGGGAGAGAGAGGGGGGGGGGGGAGAGAGAGACAGAGACAGAGATAGAAAAAGAGAGAGCAAGAGACCTATTTGTAAAATATATATATATATATATATATATATATATATATATATATTTACAACAGTTTTTTTTTTTGTGGTGGCAAAGAATTGGAAATTGAGGAGATGCCCATTAATTGGGGAATGGCTGAACAAGTTGTGATGCATGATTGTAATGCAATACTATTGTGCAATAAAAAATGAGGAGCTGGCTGATTTCAGAAAAATCTGGAATGGCTTACATGAACTGATGCCAAGAGAAGTGAGCAGAACCAGGAGAACTTTGTACACAGTAAAAGCAGTACTGTATGATAATCAACTGTGAATGACTTAGCCATTCTCAGGAATATGATGATCCAAGACAATTCCAAAGGACCCATGATGCAAAATGCTATGCATATCCAGAAAAAGAACTAATGGAATCTGAATGAAGATCAAAGCATACTATTTTTCACTTTTTTCTGGTGTTCTTTTTTCTTTTTGGTCCATGTCTTCTTTCACAATATGAGTAACATGGAAATGTTTTGCATGATTGCATATGTATAACCTATGTCAAATTGCTTATCCTCTCAGGGAGGGGGTAGAGACGGGAGGGAGAGAATTTGGAACTCAAAATTTTAAGGAAACAATGTTTAAAACTGCTTTCACATGTAATTGGGACAAAATAAAATATTCTAAATTAAAAATAAAAGTCTACTAAATCATAGAAAGGTTGTAATTTGTCTTAGTGGGGCCAGTATCCATACATATGAATGCAGAGAAATGTTACTATGATTTATTATTATTCTCATGACCAAGGCTCTCCTATATGGAACAAATTCGATCGTATCACTATTTGCCAGTTGGAACACCACAGACTTTGAGAACATCCACAACACCAGTGTTGGCCTTAGCAACTACCCTAAGGCTTTGAGGTCTGGAGGCAACAGGGGTGGGAAAGGGGAGTTGAGACCGGAAAGGAATTGCAAGTGGTATCCCCAAATTCTGGAGCTGGAAGGAACCAGAGGGATGAAGTCCCTCCTCAGTGTCCAAAGGCCAGAAAAGAGCAATTGCTGTTACTGTTAGGGTTACTGTGTCAGAGCTCTGGTAGGAATCCATATCTCCGGACATTACTCACAGTGGCACAAGAATGTCAGAGCAGGAAGGGACTTCGAAGATCAAGTCCGACCCCCAATTACACCGAGGAAGGGAAGGGACTAGGTCAAGGTCACTGTGACACAGGTGCGGCCAGCACTCCCATAGCCTGACCTGGCTGCTCACAGTGGGTTTATGCCTGCTGCCCTCAATTCACACCTGCCAGAGGAGGGGAAGGGACTAGGTCAAGGTCACTGGGAGCCGGCTGGGGCCGGGATTCGCGTCCTGGGACGCAGTCTGCTGGGGTGGGGAAGGCGGGCAGGAAGGGTGGGCGAGTGAGCGGCCCCGCAGGAGGCGGCCAGTTACCTGCTTCGGCCCCCGCCCCGGTGTGCCGGAGCCGGAGCCCTTGGGCGCCCGGGCGGCCCCGCACCACTTGCCGCAGGATGAGCCTCACTCTCCGCGCGGCTGAGCTGCCTCCGCCGCTGCCTCCGCCTCCGGCCGCCCCGGCCGAGCCGAGGAGCAGGAGCCGGGACTGCATGATGCCAAGCGGGGCGGCAGCGCGGGCCCGAGGCTGCCCCGCCGCCGCAGCGAGAGCCCCTCGCCCGAGGGCGGGTGAGAGGGGGAGGGGGTCACAGCTCGCGGAGAGGCCGCGAGGCCGGAAGAGGGACCGCGGCCGGAAGAGGGACCGCGGCCGGGGGCTAGCGGGCAGAGCGTGCAGCGATGCCGGCTCTGGGGGACCGGAAACGGTGCCGCACCGGGTCCGTGCAGAAACTCCTTCCCTCCTCCTGTGCACTTCTCTCCGGGTTCCTGCGCGGGCGCCCGGCCGCTCCTGCTCCGGTGCTAGAAGAGGCTTCGAGGGGGAAGCGCCGACAGAAGCCCGCCGCCTGACAGGTGCCGGAGCTGAGGCCTAGAGACGGGGTCACAGCGGGGGACGGGGTCACGGCGGGGGGGGGCGGGCCCAGCCCCGCCTCCTGCCGCAGTCACCTGAGCCGGCCGGCCCCTTCGGCCTCTCTGACTGGCCGCCGGGGCCCGGAGCCCCACGCGGGTAGTGGCGGAGCTTTTCCAGCAGCGCCCACTTGGCTCGCGTCCCAGCTCCCGGGCATACCCTTTGTCAGCTCCCCGGGCTCCCGGGTGGCGTCACTCGGTGTCCCAGGCCCTCCCCTCCCCCAGCAGGATCGGCGTCTCTACCTCCCGCCAGGGAGTCCAGACATCCCAGCCCCGCGAGGCCACGGTCGCGCGTGATGTAGGTGGTCATTAAGTCTCTCGTTCCCCTAAAGGCCTGGGGAACTCGCCACGTGTCTTGCAAATGGTTTTCTCTGTGGCCCTTGAGATGCTACTGAAAGAGACTCAGCTTTTGTTTTAGGAAAATAATGCGACCACCATAGTATCATTAACCAGACACTGGCAGTCAGACCCCCGGGGAGTCAGGTAACCATCCTTAGCCTCAGTTTCTTCATCTGTAAATGGAGAGAATACTAACACCAACCTCCCAGGGTGGTGAGGATCATGTGAGAAAATAAAGTCTTAGTACAGTCTTAAGCTTTAGTAGCGTACAATTAAACCATAGACCTTTGGAACTTCTATTTCTAAAGTGCTTTGCGATATATAAATCCTAATTATTATTATTATTGTCATCATTACGAACCTATACTTACTCATTGTAAGCTCCACTCCCTGTTTTTTGGCATAGTGCTTGAAATAGGACTTTACCTTTAGTCACTGATCTTTGAGTTCTTTTTTTTCTCATTGTCATTTTCCTAGGGTGAGTGAATTTCTATTGTCCAGACTATAATAGGTGGTTGAATGGATGTCTCATCAGTCACTGGTCCATCAGTATATATGTCTTGGACAGACATGAAACAGTGAACTGGACCCAAAATTGAGTCAGGTGACTGTAAGCTGGATTATCTTTGGGAAATTGCACAGTGGTTTTCATGACCAGATTCTTCACCCTGAACTAAGGAAGGCCTATTTTAACCAGATATTCTTCCTGGGAGCCATGGAATGTGAGAGTGTTCAGAATATTAATGGTGTAGATTACCCACAGAAATGATAGAGAGATGCCTTGTGGGCATGAAAAGACCAAAATACATTACCATAAAAAAATTGTGGAAGTAGGATAAAGGCTATCAAAGAAATGTAGTGAGAATAGATATCCCTGTGCTCCATTGGTATGCACATACAACACCAAGAGAGCTGAAAGGCCCCCAGCATAATAGAGTGAAATCCTAAGGCCATAGACAAGAGTGCCACTGTTGAGTGGGTTGTAGTTGGTACTGCTAAAGACAGTGTAGATAGATAGATAGATAGATAGATAGATACTGTTGTGTTTGTCCTTCATTCTCAAAGAGGACCATGACATCAGGGAAATGATGACATGACTTGCAGTTGACTTTGATTTGAGTGAGGGAGGGCTGATAGATAGATAGGTGTATGTGTGGTGTCCTGTGAGGCTTAGTGAAATTTTAAGCTATTAAAACTTGAAATGCATGTGCACTAAGACTTTTTGGGATACCTTGTGTTAGTGGTATCACAAATCTGTCGAAGAATAAATCTTTTATATCTGGGAAATCTCAGTTTCAGTAACATCTCAAAATAGAAAGAGCCACATTATGTCTAAGTAAAAGCAAAATAAGCAAGTTTTCAGCCTTTTCAAAAAGCACAAATGACATATATGTGATTTGTGCCAGTGGTGAAAAAGAGGAAACTATCAGAGACTCTCAAATTCAACAAATATTTATTCAGTTTCTACTAGCATATACATTACTTCAGGATCAACTTATAAAAGAAGTGACAAAGTTCAAAAAAAGTAATGCAGATAGTAAGTATAATACTTCAGAAAACAGGGTGAGAAAGGAGGGAACCAGTAGGGATAAGAGCAGACAGAGAAGGCCCAATGAGAAAATAGCGCTTTAAATGGACCATGAAGAATTTAAATAAATGGATTGCAGGGGAAAGCCAATTCTAGACTGGAGGAATTTGTAATAAGTCTTTGAGTAATGAGAGAATCTTTTAGCTTTAGGATTCTTGGTGGGAAGGAGGTATAATGTTGGATAGGTATAGAAGATAAATTATGCAGTCTTTAATTCCATCCCAAATATGTCAGACTGTATAATAATCCATTGAACAAATGTTTATTAAGCATCTACTAGGTGTTAGGTCTGGGGGATACAAAGACAAATTTTGCCTTCAAGGAGGTTACATTAAATGGGGATGGATGGGGCCATGAACACAAATAAATACAAAATGTACACCAAGTATTTTCCAGGATTGACCTTTATGTAGGAGACAATACCTGAGTTCATCCTGGAAGGGCTCCAGGAGTTGCAGGTGGGACAGCCAATACTAAGGCACAGAAATATGAGATGGCATGTTGTATACAGGAAGAGCAAGGAGGACAGGCCGGAGCTTAGAGTGCGTCAATCAAAAAGCACCTGTTAAAACACCTACTGTATATCAGGCACTGTACTAGGTGCTGGAGATGGAAAAATAAAAATGAAAAACCCCTGCCTTCAAGGAATTTACATTATGAGTAAGGATAAAATGTGCAGGCATATATATATTTATATATATATTTATATATATATAACATAGGTGTATCTGTAACACACAAAGCAATATATATATAACATAGGTGTATCTGTAACACACAAAGCAAATAAAAGAAACCATAGAAGATAAAGCCACATCTGGGGAGACAAGGGAAAGTCTCAAGCACAGGCAACACTTGAAGTAAGTTTTGAAGGAAGTAAAGGTGAGGAGGGAGAGCATTCTAAATGTGGGAGACAACTAGGGCAAAGACATGGGGTTAGGAAGTGGAATGTAGCAAGGAGGCCAATATGGATATACCTTATAGCCAGGAGTCAAATAAATAGAAATGGGTGCCTGCTGACACTTGGGACACCTAGATGGCATAGTGGACAGAGTGCTGGGCCTGTTTTCAGGAAGACTCATCTTACTGAGTTAAAAGCTGGCCTCAGATACTTACTAGCTGTGTAACCCTGGGCAAGTCACTTAACCCTATTTGCCTCAGTTTCCTCATATGTAAAATGAGCTGAAGAAAGAAATGGCAAGCCACTCCAGTATCTTTGCCAAGAAAACCCCACACAAAGGGGTCACAAAGAGTCAGACATAACTCAAAAACACAAAACTGGCACTTATTGACTTAGAAAACTGCAAATTAACCTTATCTATATTGTATTTTTATTAATTTTGTTTAACATTTCCCAATTGTATTTTATTCTGGTTCTGAGCGTGTTTGGACCACCAACTAGAATATGACCCCTCTGCTACAGAATATGTGAAGGAGAAGGATAAGAGCAGGTTATCCCAGAGTTAATAGGAAACTACTGGACTGAGGATGGAGACTGAGAAGAGAAGGTGACACAGTAAGCCCTGTGCTTGAGGAAAACCCTCTGGTGGCTATGTGAAAGATGGAGTTGAGTGAAGAGATGTCTAGGAAAGGAAGACCAATTAGGACACTATTGTAACAAAATAAGATTTTGAAGATGGTTAACTGGAAGGATCAAATGGTTAATCAGCTGTGTGCCACCAATTGTGCTAGCCTCTAAGAATGTGGACCAAAAAACAATCCTTACTCTTAAGGAGCTTACATGCTCTCAAAAGAAATAGGACATTTCAGAAGGGGGCAGGTCTAGGGAAAAGAGTTCTGTTTGGGATATATGCAAAGTTAATGAAAGTGGCACTGATGATAGTTCAAAAAAGAATACTGACAAATGGTTGTCCTACAGGTAGAAGGAAGAGAGATCAGTATAGAGGGGGAAAAACCTATGAAAGAGTATTTAGGAGGATTAGGCAGGTAAATAGTCTCAAATGCTGCAGACAGGGAAGGAAAGATGAAGATTTAGAAATGTGCAATAAATCCATAAAAGGTAGGCTATAATCAGATTGTGAAAAGCTTTAAATGCCAAATAGGAATTTGAATTTTACACTAAAGACCCTGGAACTTCACATGGTCAGACCTGTGTTTTAATAATATCATTTTGGAATTTATGTGGAAGATCTAACAGAATTAGTGTTTTAAGATTTACGAGCTAAATGTAACGTTTCATTTGATCTTCATAACACTCTTGTGAGTTTTACACATGAGGAAAGAGAAGTTCAGGAAGATAACTACATGACTTGTCCAAGGTCATATAGCTAGTAAGTGTCCAAGGCAGGATGTAGATCCCAAGTCTCTCCTAATTTCACTATGTCAGGGTGCCTCTATCCTCTAGGCAATGAGAAGGGGTCTGCCCTATAAAATGGGGTCTCCCTTACTAACAGTGTTCAGGTGATTCAATTACATACAGAATCTCCAGGTTATAAGGGATTTCAGAGGTCATCTAATCCAAATTATATATGAATAAGAATTCCCTCTTTATAGACACTCAACAAGTAGTCATTCAGTCTTCACTTGAAGACCTATAGTGATCAAGAACCCAGCACTTCCTGAGGCAGCCCATTTCACTGTGAGATAGGTTTCCCTTCAGTTAAGCCTCTCTGCCTCTTTTCTACACATTGCTCCTAATTTTGTCCAGTGGGACCAAACAAAGGAAATCTAATTCCCTTTCCACATGACAATCCTTTGACTATTTACAGAGAGCTATCATTTCTTCTCCAGGTCTTCTCCAGGTTAAACATCTTTAGTTCTTTCAACTATTCCATGTATGAAATTGTCTCAAGTGCATTCACCATTTTGGTTGCCCTCCAGCTTTTCAGTGCCCTACACAAAATGTGGTTCTCAGAAACTAATGCTATACTCTACCTAAGTAGGTTCTAATTAGGGTGGATGGTGGGATTATCACTTCCTCAGGCTAGGCCTTAAGCAGTAGATATTATTGCCAGGGTTATATTCAAAGCCTTTCCAGTTTAGTAGAACCAATCCATTTGTAATCTGCTGATGTTGCCTTTGAAAAACTCATGATCATCTCCCCAAGGTGATGAGGCATCAGGATAGGTGGTTAATAAGTATTAAAATAGTGTTATTTTAGTTTATATTTATAGAGCTCTTTAAAGGTTGAAAATGCACTTGAGCCTCACAAGAATCCTCTGAAATATGTTGATTATCCTCATTTTCCAGATGAGGAAATTGGCTCAGGAAGTGAATTGATTTGCTTCTGGTCACATAGCTCATAAGTGTCAGAAGTCCAAACCCGGCATGCTATCAACTATGCCATATGGCTTTCCTAGAATCATAATTGATATTTATTTATCACTCTCAGGTTTGCAAAGCGCTTTATACATTTTATCTCAGTTAATCCTCATTATAAGCATGTGAAGTAGGTAAGACAGGCATTGTTATTCCCATTTTGTGAATGATGACTCTGAAGCTAAGAAAAAATATGAGACTTGACCAGGATTACACAGCAGTGAAATAGTAACCTAGCAGAGGTGCAGTTTGAGCTAAGTCTCTCCTGATTCCAAGTCTGGCCCTTTTATGTGACATAGAAAAGTCATCTGTCTAGATCCTAGTTTCCCTTCTAACCAATGGAGCTCATTTTAGATCCTAGCTATCCCATCCGCTGTGTTAGTCATCCCTACTGGCTTTGTTATCATCTGAGCATTTGATAAGCATGACATCTCAGCCTTCATCCAAGTCATTAATGAGAAAAAGTGTTAGGCATAGTATCAAAAATATCCACCAAAGAACCCCCTCAAAGTTAACATTGAACTATTAAAAATAATTATTCAAGCAGCTCTCAATCCTCCTAATTACACCATTGTCTGGCTGACATCTAGATTTTTTTCTTGTCCACGAGAATAGCAATTGTGTCAGCTGCTTAATTCAAGGTAATTAGCCAACAAGCATTTAAGTGCCTTTAATGTGCCATGCACTGTGCCAGGCCCAGAGGATACTGCTATCAGGGAGCTTCCACACTACTAGGGAGACAGAATGAATACACAATAAATACAAGGTAGTTTGAATATGTATAGTTAGGGAGGTCACTAGCAGTTGGAGGACCAAATGGTACTTGAGCTACATCTTAAAAGAAATGAGAGAACTCTATGAAGTGGAGGTGAGTAGGGAAGGGAGTTCATTCTAGGCACGAGGGATAGCAAGCGCACAGACATGGTGTGGTAGGAGCTACGTTGATTTTACGTGGGCAGCAAATGGGATTAGGGTTGAGGAGGAACAATTATTCTCTACCTTCTTGCTTTCTTTCTCCTTTCTCTAAGGCCTCATTCAGTGCTTCTTACTGGGTGGTTGCTCTGCCAACAGGTGAACTAGGTCGGCCCCTAAAGAATGGGAAATGGAGGGGAGGGGATTCTGTTTCTTGAAATATAAAGAGGATTAGTCTGGGGAGAAATGGGCATAGAAGCCTCACCCTAGCTACTGCTGCTCATCTGTGAAAGACCTTCCCAGTATAGCTGATAGTTTTTGTGGTAACTAGGATTTTATATTCCTTTAAACTTGGGAATTATGTTCTTTTTAATCCAGTATTAATAGAGTTGACTTTAATTGTGTTTTATGCTGAAGAACTTAATGCATTTTTAACCTAGAATCTGCTTTCGGAATTGCTAAAATACAGAGAAATTGGACGTGGATGTCAATGTGAGGAATAGAGAGAAAGAGTGAGGAAACAGGAGTAACATGAATAATGATGCTTGTTTTAAGCAGACCTGGCTTAGACCAGGCTGGTACCACATGCTTGAGATTGCAACGAAATAAGACTCTTGTAGTCTCATCAAACAAAAAGATGTTAATTAGTCATAGCAAGAGAATGACATTCAGAGCAAGGAAGGGACACTCACTGAAAATATAACCTTGATTCAACTGGGTAAAGCACTCTTTTGCTGATATTGGTCATGCTGATGATCTGAGATCAGAAGCCTGAGGGAGGAGCTGGAGCCCTAAGTGTCTTGGCTATTTTTATTCTCAGGCAAACAGGAAATTATGTCAGTGGACTGGACCTTAGCCTCAGAGTCAATTAAACCTAGAGGATAGTGTCAATGTCCTTTAAGGAAAAGCTACCCTAACCTGCATGGAGCAGGACATTAGGATGTTACCACAAAGCTGAAAGATATGTTGGAGCCTAGTTTTGAATAGCTTTAAAAACCAAACAGGAGTTTGCTTTACCTAAGTGAATAATATTCTTTATATAACATATATTAAGATATTTTATAATTTATATATCTATATATTTTATGAATGAAATTCCCTTGTCCTACCAGTCTAATTACCCATTCAAAAGAGGAAATTATATTAGAATGAAATTCTTGATGAAATCTAGTGATCATCATTGCCTTTTCATGATAAGAATGAACATTTATATAGTGTTTTAATGTCTGTAAAGTATTTTCTTCATAACAGCCCTGGTATTAGTAGTAAAAGTATTATTATCCTCATTTTACAGATGAGGAAAATGAGACTCTGCAAAGTTGTGACTTGTCCATCATCACCTAGTAAGTGTCTGAAATGGGATGCAAACCTAGGTCTTCTGACTTTTAGGTCTAGCATTCTTTCCACTGTACCAGCTTGTACCCCTGCCTCTTTATTAACTTCACTGTGTTCTAAAATTTTGATAGAAATCAAAGCCAAACTCACCTGTTGTGTAACCTGAAAACTACTGCTTCCCTTTCTCTGACATTGTGACGGTTGCCATCCCTCCCCATTTCAGAGCCTCTCTGTCCACAGAGACTTACTATCACACCCACCAATTCTTTCAGTGCTCTTCAGGTGTCAGTCCTCCAGGCCTAGACACTTGACCTCAGCAAGGGCATGTAAGTACCTTCTTACTTATCTTGGGCCTTAACTTCCTATTCACCATTTTTGTCATGTCCTTTATAGTCTAAGGATCATTCTCCCCAGCAAAGAAAACAGAAGGAAGATAAGAGATTAGTGGTTCTGTCCTCTGACCACGGTCTACTTTTATCATCATCCCATATATCCCAGGCAGCGGTTTTATTCCTTCTTTGATTCTCTTCTTTTTCCCCAAGATACCTAGAGCAAAAAAAAAAATATCCCTTTTTATTTGTCCCTAACATTCACTTCCACAAAGGATATAAACAAACAGTTCTCAAAAGAATTGCGAAGGGGGGGGGTGGAGCCAAGATGGGGGCAGGAAACCAGAGACTAGCATGAGCTCCCTCCCGAGTCCCTCCAAAAACCTATAAAAAATGCCTCTGAACCAATTCTAGAACTGCAGAACCCACAAAAACAGCAGAGAGAAGCAGGGCTCCAGCCCAGGACAGCCTGGATGGTCTCTGGGTGAGGTCTATCCCACACAGAGCTGGGAGGTGGGAGGTGGGAGCTGGGAGCTGGGAACGGAGCGGGGCAAAGCCCAGCGTGAGCTGCGCGGACCAACCAGACCAGGAGCCGGGTGGAGCAGGCCCTAGCGCCCTGAATCAGTGAGCTGCGGCAGTTATCAGACTTCTCAACCCACAAACACCAAAGACAGCGGAGAAGGTTAATGGGAAAAGCTGCGGGAGTGGAAGGAGTTCACGGTTTGGCTACCGGCCCCGGGGGCAGCGGAGGTGGGGCAGCTACAGCTGCAGTTGCTTCTGGGCCCCAGGCCCACCTGGTGGGAGGAATTAAGTGGCAGATCAGAGCAGGAGTGCACAGCCTGCTGAAGATTTAAGCCCAGTCCAGGTTGGGGGTTCTTGGGGAAGTAGTGCTGGTGTGGCAGAGCTGGCACCTCCCCCCCAAATGTGGAACATAGAACTCTTTAGTCTACAAGCAATTATACCCCGCTGAAAAACTCAAGGATCAAGTTAGTTGGTTGGGAATATGGCCAGGCAGCGAAAATGCACCCAGATTCAGTCTCAGACTTTGGATTCTTTCTTTGGTGCCAAGGAAGACCAAAACATACAGACAGAAGAAGTTAACAAAGTCAAAGAGCCTACAACAGAAGCCTCCAAGAAAAATATGAACTGGTCCCAGGCCATGGAAGAGCTCAAAAAGGATTTGGAAAAGCAAGTTAGAGAAGTAGAGGAAAAATTGGGAAGAGAAATGAGAAGGATGCGAGAAAACTATGAAAAACGAGTCAATGACTTGCTAAAGGAGACTCAAAAAATACTGAAAAATACACTGAAGAAAACAACACCTTAAAAAATAGACTAACTCAAATGACAAAAGAGCTCCAAAAAGCCAATGAGGAGAATGCCCTGAAAGGCAGAATTAGCCAAATGGAAAAGGAGGTTCAACAAACTACTGAAGAAAATACTACCTTAAAAATTAGATTGGAGCAAGTAGAAGCTAGTGACTTTATGAGAAATCAAGATATTATAAAACAGAACCAAAGGAATGAAAAAATGGAAGACAATGTGAAATATCTCATTGGAAAAACCACTGACCTGGTAGATCCAGGAGAGATAATTTAAAAATTATTGGACTACCTGAAAGCCATGATCAAAAAAAGAGCCTATATATCATCTGTCAAGAAATAATCAAGGAGAACTGCCCTGATATTCTAGAGCCACAGGGCAAAATAGAAATTAAAAGAATCCATCGATCACCTCCTCAAATAGATCCCAAAAAGAAATCTCCTAGGAATATTGTCGCCAAATTCCAGAGCTCCCAGATCAAGGAGAAAATACTGCAAGCAGCCAGAAAGAAACAATTTGAGTATTGTGGAAACACAATTAGAATAACCCAAGATCTGGCAGCTTCTACATTAAGAGATCGAAGGGCTTGGAATACGATATTCCGGAGGTCAATGGAGCTAGGATTAAAACCTAGAATCACCTACCCAGCAAAACTGAGTATCGTGCTCCAAGGCAAAAAATGGACTTTCAATAAAATGGAGGACTTTCAAGCTTTCTCAATGAAAAGACTAGAGCTGAATAGAAAATTTGACTTTCAAACACAACAATCAAGAGAAGCTTGAGAAGGTAATCAAGAAAAAGAACAAGAAAAAGAAATTGCAAGGGACTTACTAAAGTTGAACTGTTTTGTTTACATTCCTACATGGAAAGATGATGTGTATGATTCATGAGACCTCAGTATTAGGGTAGCTGAAGGGAATATGCATACACACACACACACACACACACACATATATATATATATATTTACACACACACACATATATATATACACATGTTTACGTATATATATATATATGTATATGTGAGTGTGTATGTATGTATGTATATATGTATGTGGAGAGAGAGAGAGAGAGAGAGAGAGAGAGAGAGAGAGAGAGAGAGAGGGCACAGGGTGAGTTGAAGATGAAGGGAAGATACCTAAAAGAAATAAAATCAAATTAAGGGATGAGGGAGGAATATATTGAGAGAGGGAGACAGGGAGAGATAGAACGGGGTGGATTATCTCGCATAAAGGTGGCAAGAGGAAGCAGTTCTGGGGGAGGAGGGGAGAGGGCAGGTGAGGGGGGAAGGAGTGAATCTTGCTCTCATCAGATTTGGCCTGAGGAGGGAATACCATACATACTCAATTGGGTATCTTACCACACAGGAAAGAAGAGGGAAGAAGGTAAAAAAGGGGGGGGGGGAATGATGGAGGGGAGGGCAGATGGGGGTGGAGGTAATCAAAAAGAAACACTTTTGAAAAGGGACAGGGTCAAGGGAGAAAATTCAGTAAAGGGGGATGGGTTGGGAAGGAGCAAAATACAGTGAATCTTTCACAACATGGGTATTGTGGAACGGTTATACACAATGATACACATGTGGCCTGTGTTGAATTGCTTGACTTCTTAGGGAGGGTGGGTGGGAAGGGAGGAGGGAGGAGAATTTGGAACTCAAAGTTTTAAAAACAGATGTTCAAAAAAAAAAGTTTTTGCATGCAACTAGAAAATAAGATACACAGGCAATGGGGCGTAGAAATTTATCTTGCCCTACAAGAAAGGAAGGGAAAAGGGAATGGGAGGGGAGTGGGGTGACAGAAGGGTGGGCTGACTGGGGAACAGGGCAACCAGAATATACACCATCTTGGAGTGGGGGGAAGGGTAGAAATGGGGAGAACATTTGTAACTCAAACTCTTGTGAAAACCAATGCTGAAAACTAAATATGTTAAATAAATAAATTTAAAAAAATAAAAAAACAAACAAAAAAAAGAATTGCGAAGTATTCACAACCTATGGAAGAATGCTCTAAATAATAATAAGAGAAATGCAAATTAAAACAACTCTGAGGTTGCATCTCACATCTTGCAAATTAGCAAAGATGACAAAAAATGCAATGGTCAATGTTAGAGGGATTATGGAAAGATGAGCACATTGGTGGTGGAACTGTGAAAAGGTACAAGTGCTTTGGGAAGCAGTTTAGAATTATGGAAATAAAGGGACTAAAATGTTTATAACCTTTGAACTAGAGACTTAATTAATGGGCGTTACTCTGCTTAAGGAAGTAAACAATAAGAGGTAAGTCTTCATATATACCAAAACATTTATAGCAGAATTTTTTTATGATAAGAAAGAATTAGAAACAGTAGATGCCCATTGATTGGGGAATGGCTAAATAAATCGTGGTACATGAATGTAATGGAATATTATGGTACTGTGAGAAATGATATATGTGATGAATGCAGAGAAGTATGGCAAAATCTACATGAACTGATGCAGAGTAAAGTAAGCAAACCCAAGAAAACAATATACATGATAATTACAACATAAATGGAAAGTACAACCACATGCTGAAAGATCCAAAGTGAATTAACAAAATTATAAAGATCAAGCATGACTTGAATGAAGAGATAAGAAGATACCTCCAACCCACCCCTTCCTGGAGGCAAGAGGTTCACAAGTACTACGTGTTACACATGTTTTTGGACATTTTTAATGTATTCATCAGTTGTGCTAATTGTTTTTTTTTCTTTAAAAAAGACTACTTGTTATATGAGATGGGTCTCTGCGAGGGGAAGGAAGAGGGAGAATACTGGGGATTCCTATAATGATGTAGGAAACAGAAGACATCAATAAAAACTTAATTTAAAATATTTCACAGAAAATTTTATCAAATTACTGAACTTTAGTACTACTGAAAGTTAAGAGCTGAGGTTTGGAACTTATAGGAGAAGCTGCTTGAAGACAGTGATTATATCTTTTGATGTTTAATAATAATAGATAATATATAATTCATTAAGGTTTTCAAAGTGCTTTAAATATATTTCATTTTATCTTCAAAACTAAGACCTTTTATTTATCCCATTGTACAGATGAGGAAACTGAGTCAAGCAGAGGTTGTGACTTACCCAGCATCAAATAGCTATTAAACGTCTGAAGCAGGATTGGAACTCAGGTCTTCCTAAGTCCAAATCTCAGTATTCTATGTACTATGCCACATAATGACCCTTGACCCAGAGACAGGCATCTATCTGCCCCTTTGTCACTCTGAAGACTAGCATACTAAGTCAGAGGACCGTAAACTTAAAACTGAAAGGGATGTGAAACCCTCATGCAAGGGAGTAACCCTTACAGAGATAGTGCCTGCAATATCTGCTGCTACCTAACCCCAACCAACTACAGTCCATGAGAATGTGATCACAAGCACCCTAGGAAAAGCAACACTCTCCAGACCACCATCTCTGTTTCTAACGATTCTTGGGAAGGTAATACCTAGAAATTGCCTCTATGGGTGTCATAGCCTCAACATCCCCAGAAACTGCAACTACGAAAGACCTAGAAAACAAAGTTCTTGGCACTGTCAAATATCAATGGAATTGACACTAAAGAAGATGCATTGCTATCTGCTTTATTGCTATACTCTAAGGACCATTGGGTCTTTCCATCTGCCCTGAAGCATAAGTATATACATACATATGTTATCTCCCACTATTACAAGGGGAATTTCTTGGAATCAATTACTATCCCGCTTTTCTATTTATGTTCTCAGCATTTAGCAAAGTGTATGGAACATGAGGAATGCTTAGGAAATGGTTTTTCACCATATCACACCTATCAGATTGGCTAACATGACAAAACAGCAAAATGCTAAATGTTGGAGAAGATGTGGGAAAATTGGAACACTAATGCATTGTTGGTGGAGTTGTGAACTGATCCAACCATTCTGGGGAGCAATTTGGAACTATGTCCAAAGGGCTATAAAACTGTGCATAACCTTTGACCCAGCAATACCACTTCTAGTATCCTAAAGAGGTCATACGAATGGGAAAAGGACCCACGTGTACAAAAATATTTATAGCAGTTCTTTTTGTGGTGGCCAAGAGTTGGAAATTGAGGGGATGCCCATCAATTGGGGAATGGCTGAACAAGTTGTAGTATATGAGTGTAATAGAATACTATTGTTCCATAAAAATGATGAGCAGAACATGTTGTGATATACGAATGTAATGAAATACTATTGTGCTATAAGAAATGATGAGCAGGTGTGTAATGGTAATCAGCGTGGGACTTTTTTTACTGTTTTCTCTTTCAGAGAGCTAAGACAATCAAGTGCCTTTAATTAGTCTTGCCTTGGTTTGAATCCGGAAGGTAAAGTGGGACTTTTTGTCTTTTGTTTTGGAGTGCTTGTCAGCACTGAGGTAATCAAGTACCTGTCTTACCTTTGTTTCAATCAGGAGTCTTTGATTAAATCAAGAGTCTTTGATGACCTGCTTAAAAAACAAGAAAGCCTAGTTCATGAAAGGCATGGTTGTGATGCCCTCTGACCCTGAAAAAGCATATGTATATATACTCAGAGGTTAGCGTTTTGCTTTTGGGGGCACATTCATTGGAAGAGTGTTGATGTTGAGACTCTGGGTAGCCATCAAGGAGCCCCACCCCAGCTTTGAAAACCCAGATGTTGGTGCTTCTCTTTTTGGTAACTATGTATGTGATGTCTTGATTGGACAAAAGCCTGTCTGTTGATTTGTTAATATTTTCTGTTGGTGTTTTCTCTGAAGATCAGAGTGCTGACTTTTCCCCCTGAACTAAGTGAATGATATGTGTATGTTTAATTAAAGGGAGACTGTAAACCCCTTATAGTTGCTTTCCTTAGACAAGCAGATCAAAGAGCCTGTGCTAGCAGCTCTCCTGTGTGCTGGTGTTATTGGCCTTACACAGCCACAGTAGCTACAAGCAACATTGTTGTTCCAAGGTGGACTTCAGAAAAACCTGGAAAAACTTGCATGAACTCATGCTGAGTGAAGTGAGCAGAAGGAGGAGAACATTGTACACCGTAAGAGCCACATTGTGCCATGACTAACTTTGGTAGACTTAGCTCTTCTCAGCAATGCAAGGATCTAAGACAACTCCAAAAGACTCATGATGTAAAATGCTATTGACATCTAGAGAAAGAACTTTGGAATTTGAATGCAGATGGAAGTATACTATTTGCTCTCTTTTTGATGTTGTTTTGTTTTGTTTCTTCTTTATCATGATTTCTCCCATTGGTTCTAATTCTTTACAACATTACTAATGTGAAAATGTTTAATATGAATGTATATGTAGCACTTATATCAAATTGTACAGCACCTTAGGGAGGGGGCAAGGGAGGGAGGGAAAGAAAATTTAACTCAAAATCTTATGGAATTGAATGTTGAAAACTAAAAATAAATTACTTAAAAAAACAAATGATGAGCAGGCAACTTTGGAAAAATCTGGAAAGACATACATGAACTGATGATGAGTGAAGTAAGCAGAAGCAGAACATCGTACACAGTAACAGCCACATTGTACAATGACCAACTTTGATAGACATAGCTCTTCTCAGTAGTGCAAGGATCTAAGACCATTTCCAAAAGACTCATGATGGAAAATGCTATCTACATCCAGAGAAATAACTATGGAGTCTGACTGCAGATTGAAGCATACTATTTTCTCTATTTTTTGTATCTTCTTTCTTGTGGTTTTTCCCTTTGGTTCTAATTCTTCTTTACAACATGACTAATGTGGAAATATGTTTAATATGATTGTACATGTATAGCCTATATCAGATTGCACACCATCGTGGGTTGGGGAAGGGGACAGAAGGCAAGAAAATTTAGAACTCCCAATCTTATAGAAATGAATGTTGAAAACTAAAAATAAATTTAAAATATATATATATTTTTTTTTAAAAAAAGAAATGGCTTTTCATTCATTCCTGACCCTCGTCTTTCCATACTTGTGACTTTCATTATTGGACCTTGTTTCCATCTTCTGTATATGTTTTCTTAAAAAATATAAGATGGTCAATCATTGTCTTTTCTCCACTCCATAATTCTCCTTCAACTTCCTCCTTTGGAATTGTATCTTTCTGTATCTTCAGAATTTTACTTTTAATAGCTTCCTACCTTTCTTGGGCTGAGTTCCCTTGTAGACTTTTAGGATATTGTATACTTTCTTTTAAGGAACAAAACAAAAACCTTTTTTTCAATTAACAAATTTTTTTTCTCTTCTCCCTCCATTGGAAAGGAAAAAACTCTAGGAACAAATATGTAGTCAAGGAAAATAAATTTCCACATTGATAATGTCCTTTTTTAAAAAAAAAATCTTGTGCACCATGAATCTATCACTTCTTTGTCAGCAAACGAGTACCATTCTTCATCATGGGTCCTCTGGAACTATGGCTAGCCATTGCATTGATCAGAATTCTTAAAGCTTTCAATGTTATTTGTCTTCACACTTTTATTATTTCTATAAATTGTTTTCCTGGTTCTATTCACTTCACTTTATCAGTTCATGTTGGTCTTCTGTGGTTTCTCTGCAACCATCCCTTTCATAATTTCTTTTGGAACAATGATATTCCTTTATATTCATGTACCATAATTTGTTTATTCAATCCCCAATTGATGGGTACCCCCTTAAATTTCAAGTTTTTGCCACTGAAAAAAGAACTGCTATAACTATTTTTGTACAAATGGGTCCTTTCCCTCCTCCTTTCATCTCTTTGGAGAATAGAGCTAGTAATAATATTTTCTCTATACACAGTTTAGTCATTTTTTTCTAGGCCATTCAGTTCTATCTGATTTATAGGGGCACAAGCAGAGATAGGCCCTGAGGCTCCTTGCAACTCTGTTAACTAGAAGAGATTGTTGAGCAGGGGTAACCTGATAAAAACCAGTGTTTTAGGCAGTGTAGAATGGATTAGAGGAAAAATACTGGAAGCAAGAAAACTAATCACAGAGACTAATTCCTCTTGAAATAGTCTATGGATAAGGTGAACACCTGGACTAGGCCAGTAGCGATGGGAATGAAGGGGAACAAATGAATACGAGAAATATTTTTAAGGAAAAAATAGGACTTAATGAGTGACTAGATGATGAAGAAGGAGATTCCTAGATTGGGGACTTATATGTTTGGAAGAAGGTAGTGTTGTGAGAAATAAGGAAAATGGGGAGAGGAAGCAAAGTTCAGTTTAGACATGTAGAGTTTCAAGTGATATTTGAACAAATCTCAATGGAGCTATCCTTTAGGAAGTTGCAAATAAGAGATAAAGTATAGTATGGAGAGAGAATAGAGAGAAAAGGACTTCTGGACAGAGGTAGAACAAGGAACCCCTACAGGTCAGCCCAACCAAGATTCAATCATCCTTCTCTACCCTCCCCACCTTTCCTCTCCCTGGAAGCCATAGACAGCTTGAGGCAATGCTTCCTGGAACAAAAAGTCTTAATCACCAATATTCTGGGGTGGCTAGAGATGTCTGGCATATAGATATTACTATCTGGCTTCAGGTTTCATTACCTTCCTGGTCCTCTATTTGATATTTGGTTATGGTACCTCCCAGCTCTACACTTAGATTCATCTCTATATGTTTTCATCAAGTCCATTGAAAGTCTCAACAAAGATGATAAGACCCTTTGGCTGACCTGCTGAGAAGTATACAGGATGTTTGGCCTGGCAGCTTTTCTCTGATCACTTCCTTTTCTGGTTCCCCTTAGTGCATACTGTACACTTAGCATGCCTTCCTGAAGGTGGTGGTGCATGCTACATGGCTTGTAAAGGATCCCAGTCCTTGTACCATTTCTTGACCCACTCCATTTTCCTGAGGCACCAGGCCTCACTGGACAGTCTGGTGACTGATCTGAGTGGATAAGCCTAAGTTACAACAGCCAGTATCCCCTGGTAAACAACCAAGGTAGGCATAGCTCATGAATCACACCACTGCTATCACACTGGCTGCCATCTCCTCTCAGACCCTGGTGGCTGATAGACAGACTTGGACCTTTAACCCAAGAGCTTTGGGAGTACCATTGCTTCTAGCCCAGTGTCCTCAGACATCATCCTGGGAAGCAAGCCATGTGGCGATCAGCTTAGCAACTGCTCCTAAAAGTGCTATAGACACATGTCCAGAAAAACAAATTTCTGCCCATTAGAGTCAAATGGTTCAACATCAGAAACTGATATTTTACAATGGAAATAATATTAAAGAAGATGCATCACCATCTGCTTTGCTGTTGTACCCTATGAACCATGGGACCTTTCCATCTGACTTGTAGCTGAAACCTTCTATATGTATTGTTTCCCCCATTAGAATGTGAGCTCCTTGAGAGCAAGGACTGTCTCTTTCATTTGTGTGTCTAGGCTTAGCACAGTGCCTTTGCTTAGAGCAAGCATCTAATAAATGCTTTATTCATTAATTCATTTGATAGGATCAAATGCAAAGGAGAAAATGAGAAAAGGTAATTGAATATTCCGGTAAAGAGGTTATTGGTGACCCTTAAGAGTGAAATTTCCATTGAACAGTTGGGGCAAAAACCATGAAGACATTTGTAGTGATGAAATGGGTGTAAGGCACATTTTAGAGAAGTTTAGCTATAAAACAGAGAAGTTAGGTGGTAATGGAGCAAACGGTGGGCCTAAAAGATAGAAGAAACCGACAAATGTAGTAAAGCATAAGAAAATAAGGTAATTGAGGATTCCTCAAGAGCCAATAAGGCTGGGTTCATATTCAGAGGAAGATAATGGAACTTAAAAAGCCACTCCCTTTTAAATGAAAAATGTCAAATGGGCCCTAGTCCAAAAAGAGTCCTTGGAAGAACTTTAAAAGGACTTTAAAAATCAAATAAGAGAAATTGAGGAAAAATTAGAAAAAAATAGGAAAAATTTTAAAAATCAAGAAAATTATGAAAAGAAAATCAACAAACTTGAACTAGAGTAGCAAAAACTTAAGAAAGAAAATCATTCTTTGAAAACTAAAATTGGATAAAAGGAAGTTAGTGACATTCTAAGATAGTAAGAAATCATAAAACAAAATCAAAAGAATAAAAAAAGAAGAGAAAGTAAAACATCTCATCAGAAAAACAATAGATCTAGAAAACAGATCAAGGAGAAATAATATAAGAATAGTCAGACTACCTGAAAAATACAATTTAAAAAAAGATTCTTGATACAATATTACAAGAAATTATCAAGGAAAGTTGCCCTGAAGTTCTAGAACAAGAAGGCAAAGCAGAAATAGAAAAAAACCCACCAATCACCACCTGAAAAAGATCTCAGGAGGAAAACTTATAGGAATATCATAGCCAAGTTTCACAGCTCCCAAGCTAAGCAGAAAATGTTGAAAGCAACAAGAAAAAAACTAAATATCATGGAGCTACAATAAGGATTACACAAGCCCTAGCAGTTCCTATGTTGAAGGACTGTAGGTCTTGAAATATTGTATTCTGTAGAGCAAAGGAGTTAGGATTACGACCAAGGATAACTTGCTCAGCCAAGTTAGGTATAATCCTGAATGAAAAGAAATGGATATTTAACAAACTGAAAGACTTTCGGGTTTTTGTGACAAAAACCTCAGAACTTAAGGGAAAATTCAACATATAACATCTAGGAGAAATGTAAGGTAAACATTAAAGACCAATTATAAGGGACTCAATAAGGTAAAATAGTTTACTTCATATATGTGAAAATATTAGCACAGTCATTATTTGGGTAGTCTTGGACTGAGCTGAGTATGACAGGGTAATTCTAAAAAAATAAAATTTATTCTAAAAAAATAAAAATAGGGTGATTGTAAAAAAATTTTAAAAGATAAAAAGGAGTATTTATCTGAGCCTAAAAGGGAAAAATTGATACAGAGGAAGCTACTAGGGTAGTAGGCAGGTAGTGTCGGAACCTTCCTCTCATCAGGAATGGGTTAAAGTTGGAACAAAATATATGATATAGAAGGGTATAAAAGTCTTCTAAATTCAGAAAGAAATAGGAGGGCAAGTGGATAGGGTAGGGAAGAGGGTAAGGGAAGGCCTTTTGGTTTAGGAATAGGAGGACAAGGTAGTGGGTAGAAGTAAAGGAGAGGACTGAGGAAGGATAAGGTAAATAGGGTGAGAAGGATAGTGAAGAAAAATTAGGAGGAAAATACACAAGTATTTGTAGCTTAGAATGTGAATGGGATGGACTTACCCATAAAATGGAAATGGATAGCAGATTAAAAATTTGAATTCAACAATATGTTGCTTTCAGGAAACATTATAAAAATGAAAGAGATACATAAAAATAAAATAAAGGGCAGGAGTAAAATTTGTAATGTAAAAAAGCAGGGATAGTAATAATGATCTCAGACAAAGTTAAAGTTAAAATAGATCTAATCAAAAGTGAAAAATAAAGAAACTACGTTATGTGTCAGCAATATTATTTAATATTGTTTTAGACCAGGGACAGGGAACCTGTGGCCTTTTGACTGAATCCAAACTTCACAGAACAAATCCCCTTAATAAAATTATTTGTTTTGTAAAACTTGGATTCAATCAAAGGACCACACTTGAGGACCTAGAGGGCCATATGTGGCCTCCAAGCTGCAGGTTCTCCACCCTTGTTGTAGAGCATTTAAAACAACTAGATGGTATAAAATACCTGAGTGTATAATGCCAAAACAGACAGAGGAACTATATGAACATAAAGAAAACACTTTTAGTGTTTAGTGTTTAGTAAAGTCAGATCTAAATAATTGAAGTAACATTTATTGTTCATAGATAGGTAAAGCCAATAAAAATTTTTAAATGACAATTTTACCAAACTAATCTATTTATTCAATGCCATCCCAATTAAATTACTAAAAAAAAAACCTATATTACTGAGTTAGAAAAAAATAATAAAGTTCGTTTGGAAGAGCTAAAGGTCAGGAACTTCAAAGAAACCAAGGCAAAAAGTAAAGGAAGTAGATTCTGCAGTATCAGACCTTAAACTATACTATAAGGGAGAGCATTGTTAAAGTGTAAAAAGGATAACTTTGGTTACTTTAAATTCAAATCTTCTTGTATAAATAAAACCCATGTAGCCAAGAATAGAAGGAATGCAGAAAATTGGGGGAAAAACTTTTATAGACAATCAGATAGTATGTGATTGGGTTAGAATATTGCTGTGGTGTAAGAAATGATGAGCTGGTTGATTTAGAAAAACATGGAAAGCCTTGGACCTATGAAGGAAGATACTATCCACTTTCAGAGAAATAGATGACAGGTGGAAATAAGCAAAGTATGAGTATGAGTGTATACATATATATATGTGTATAGATATTTATGTGTGTGTGTCTATGTGCGTGTGCGTGCGTGCATGCATGTGTGTGTGTGTGTGTGTGTGTATGTGTGTGTGTGTATCCATGCTTAAGTGTAACATTTAGTGGGGGGGGAAGGGAGAGGAGAAAAAAAGTAAAAAGTGCACAGCAGAGAACAAAAGAAGGCCAGTGAGGAAGCAGGGAAGAGCTGGGCAGCTTTGAAAACAATGTACAGTATTTATTACATGGGGTTTCTTGAAATGGAAATTTATTGTTTTACAGTGAATCCTCTCTCGTGGTCTGCTGTGTATATGGCAATGTTTTCTTTTTCTTTTCTCATTTTGTATTTAAATTTAAAATTTTTAAAAATAAGGGATGAGATCTAGGGAGAACACAAGTGGAATGACTAATTATAGTGAATAGGAAACACTTCCACTTCAGAAGTACTTTCCATTGCCTCTTTAGAAAAATATATGCAATGCTTTTTTTATATCACATTTTCTTCTGAATAGATCCCTTCCAATCTGCCATGCCTAATAAACCTTCCCTTGTAACAAAAATTTTAAAAGGAAAGGAAGTGGTTCAAAACTATCACATCAACCACATCTAATAATGTGGAGGCAAGGCTTTGATAAGTAACAATGTTACTGCTTTGATGAAGAGAAGTAGGTTCATTTTCTCAATCCTTCTATAGAGACAAGCTTGGTCATTATAATTACATAGCATTCTATTTCTTTATGTTCTTTCCCTTTGCATTATTGCTTCAGTCATGGATATTTTCCTGGTTCTGTTTACTTCACGCTACATCACATAAGTTTTTCCATATTTCTCTGATTTCTTCATATTAAGCACCTTCTTACAGTACTTAAATATTCCACTATATTCGCCTACCTTAACATCTGTTGTGTTCATCCATTTCCCAATCAAAAGACACTGTTTCCAATTCCTGCAACAGAAAGTACTACAAAGGATATTTTGAGGGTGCATGTGTGTGTGTGTGTGTGTGTGTGTGTGTGTGTGTGTGTGTGTGTGTGAGAGAGAGAGAGAGAGAGAGAGAGAGAGAGAGAGAGAGAGAGAGAGAGAGAGATATTTTTCTGTTTGATTTCCTTGGGGCACATGCCTAGCAGTGGGATGTCTGAGTTAAATGTATGGATATTTTAGTCACTTTGTTTTTCTTAGCATAATTCTAAATTGCTTCCCAGAATTATCAGATCACTTTATAGCTCTGCTAATAGTGTAGCTTTTCTTCCTATAGCTTTTCCAACATTCATCATTTCCATTTTTGGTCATCTTTGTCAATTTACTAGTTAAAATCTCTGGATTTGTTTTAATCTGCATTTCTCATTATTAGTGACTTAGAATAGTCATATCACTGCGATTCGTTTGCAATTCTTCTTTTGAGAATTATTCATGTGGCTACTGTGATCATACGTTCACATGACTACTATGACTCCTTATCCATTTGGTAATAGATCTTGGCCTTATTTGCATTAATCCCCCATATATCATGGACATCACACCCTTAATAGAGAAATGTAATGCAAAGATTACTTTTTAATCAGCACTTTCCTTCTTATCCTAGATAGATTAATTTTTGTTCATGCAAAAACTTTTCAAATTCATGTGATCAAAATGATATATTTTAACTTTTCCTTTCATTTCCTTTTTGCATTTTGTCCATGCAGACCCAGTGTCTGAGATGTGATAAATCCATGTGTTTAACATTGAGTATATACTGTTGCATTTGGAGTCACTAAGACTCAGGTTCATATTCTCTCTCTGACATTTATTAGCTGGGTGACCACAGGCAAATTATTCTACCTCTCTAAGCTTCACTTTCCTCATCTATAAAATGTGGATAATAGGACCTATATCATAAGATTGTTCGGAGGCTTATGTAACAATGTATGTAAAGTCCTTTGGAAACATAAAACATTGTAAAATATCCATTTTTATTTTTTAAAAAGGGCTCTAATTCCACTAATGCAGACTACAAACTATTCCTGCTTTCTCACCCTAATTCTACCCATGAGCCCTTAATATAGTATCTGACCAATATAAATAAGTAACTGACCCTCAATTAGCTGAGTAACAGATTTTCAAAGAAATTTATGACCCCTGAAAGTTTAGAGGATTTAGCCATAGTGAGTATCATGCATGTATGTACACACACAATATTTCAGTATTTTATGGTGCCTAAAGGAGTTATTAAGTGATAAATAAGCATTTGCTTAGGATTTACCCTTTTAAATTATTGCAAATTTTTGAAAAGTGAGATTAGGAAGTAATTTTTCACATTATGAAAGGATTTAACATAGAGTTACTTTAAATAACAAGCTTCCTCAGTAGAGTTTAGATTATTTCATTTATAGAAATTTAAAATATTCTTAACTTTAGAAGTATCTGGATTATAATGAATATTGTTTCCTGGAATGCAATGGGAAAACTGAGATAGTACAAATCTCATTTTGATATTTTCTTATGTATGTTGCCCTTTGTATCATATGTCCCAACTTGTACATTCTGTGTAAAGTCTTTTTCTACTTTGGTCTATATAGAAAAGTCAGTAATAAGCACTATCACCAAGGTAAATATTCTTTACTAACTTCTTTTTAAAAGGATTATTTTTAAAAAGTGACAAGAAACTGACCTGTAGTAGAAAAAGTACAGAATTTGGAGTCAGAGGGCCAATGTTCAAATCACTGCACTGCTACTAATTAACTGTGCGTCCTTGACCAAGTTACTTATATGCCCCAAGGAAGTAGGTCATAGACAGAGGGAAGCATTCTGGGTTTGCTAAAATATTTATAGAAGCACTTTCTATGGAAACAAAGGGGGTGCCTGTTGATCTGAGAATGAGCAAATTGTGATATATGAAGTGACAAATTTGACTAATTAAGAGAACTTGGGAAGACTTGTATGAACTGATACAGAGTAAAGTAAACATAACTAAGGGAATAGTACAATAGTAACATTTATGTAGTATTTTATATATCTCCACACTCTTTTTAAAAGAAACAATATTAAAATATCTTAGAACTTGGGTCAATCCAATAACCAATCTTGACTCCAGAGAATCACAAAATCATAGAATTTAAAGGAAGGCATCTCAATGGCCATCTAGTCCAACCCTTATATTCAAGGAATCTCTACTAGGACATATCTCCCTCCTCTTAGCAGAGAGATGGCATACTACAAAAAAGTCATATGTTGTCAGATATGGTCAATATATCTGTTGTTTTGTTTAACCATTCTTTGTTACAAGGGGAGGAGTCTATTCAGGGAGAGAGGGTGCAATTGGGAAGTGATTAAAATAGTGTTGAAAAGCATCAACAAAACATTTAATAAAAAATTATGGGGTTAGAATAGATGATTTCTATAATTCTTTACAGCTCTAAAGCCTATGATATTTTAAATTTGTTCAGTTCCAAGAAGTGCGTGGCATGTCCCACTATTTAAATCAGCACCAGATTCCACAACACTAACAACAAAATGCAGGCTATAAAGTTTGCACACAACACAAGGAATTTTATGGCATTCATTTGATTTTTGCCTTTCTTTGTTCTATAGGTCTGTGTCTATTATTTTGCTCTTTTTTTGTACTTAGCTGTTTGTCATTGTTTTATATTGTCAGCTCTCACAGGACAAGGACTTTGCGCCTGATGCATGAGTATTCTAACCACTCCCTAATGTTAATGAAATTATAGCATTATTATAAGTAGAAGTTAAAAAAGCAGAAAATTGAATTATTAGACTTTGAAAAATTAAAGACTACAAAACAGAAGAGGAAATGAACAGAAATGTAGGCAGAGTCTCATGAAGAAATCTTTGCTCAAAACTATTAGGTAATAGCACACAGTCATTTATTAAGCATTATACATATTTTGAAATGGCAGAAGGCAAGAAGAATGCATCTACCCTTGTCTAAAAAAGACTAGGCATAAATTCACTGACTATGAATAAAGCCTGCAGAATTTGACCACACCTATATCTATAGTTATATATATATATATATGTTATATATATATATATATAGTTATATATATATATATATATATGCAACTTCAAGGAAATTTTGGGTGCTATTTCAGCAACCTCCTCTGAGAACAAAGTTCACTAGGCACGTCCTCTGCCTGCTATAAACCATTGATTGTTGACACATTCTAACCCTTCACAGTTTTTTTAACTAAACAATTTGTAGCAGAAAATATAAAGTCTCTTTCTCCTCAGGCCACCACCTGCTGACAGCAACAGAAGGAGCTGTGGGCTGTTTTGACTAACCCCCAGTTTACTCTGGGTTAAACAAGGTATGGAGGGATAACAAAGTTGCTTTTATGATGGGGGAGGTGTGGTTAAACAAGAGTTTATCCATAAAATACCTAAGGTTTTACTGGATTGAAAGCTCAGCATGAGTCATCAAAAAAGCAAATGTTATTTTAAACTTCATTAAGAGAAGGAGAATGTCCAGAATTAGGGATTTAATAGTCTCTACTGTACTATACCCTGGTCAGACCACATCTGGAGTAGCATCTTCAGTTTGGGGTGCCACATTTTAGGAAGGACATTAATCAGCTGGAGATCCTCCAAAGGAGGGGGATCAGGATGCTGAAGGACTTTGAGTCTATGTCACATGAGGATAAGTGTATGGAAATGGGGATGTTGAGCCTACAGGAGACTTAGGAGCAGATGTGATAGCTACATTCAGGTAGCTGAAGAGCTCTCATGGAGTGGGGGGAGGGATTTAACACCCTTTAGCAGCAAGAGATGGAAGTGCTGGAGAAGCATATTGAGACTTGACATACAGATAAAAATTACCTTACAATTAGAATGATTCCTAAGCGAGTGGGCTACCTTAGGATTTAGCGAGTTCCCCTTCACTCAAGTTCTCCAACCAAAGACTGGATGGCCATTTGTCAGATATGTCATAGAGAGGATTCTTGTTGACATACGGGCTTGACAGGATGGCCTCTGAAACTCCATTATTTTGTGATTTTACCACCCTGAACTTTGAGACCCAGTGGAAATGTTCTGATATGAGCAGAAGTACTTCCCAGTTGCTAGAGAGAGAGGAGACAAGCAATACTGAACTCACCAAAATCCTTTATCCTCTCTATAATGACAATAAGAGACTTATTTGAGTGGAAGAAGAGGACAGTCCCGTAGCACCACAAAAGATATTTTAGTGTGAAATAACAGGAATGGTGTAGCTTGGAAAAAAGCTAGAGAAAACAAAAATCTACCTTGTTATATAAAGCAGTTTCCTCCCATCCAAGCTGAGTTCTGGAGGAAAAAAACTGCAGGATAAAGTTTGAACAAGTGAATGATAAAATGAAATACCTGCTTACATTGTAACTAGAAAGAAACTTGAAATAAGAAAAGTATCACTGTGGGGCAAGAAAGCCATAGTGGAGAAGGCAAGTCTTGATCTGGGTCTGAGCTGTAGGGTTTGACAGAGTGAAAATGAACAGGAAATGCAGACACATTAAATTAACTTGACCACATGTATTTTTGTAAGCACAGCCATCAACACTAATAGGGAGAGGGTAGTGGTTTGGTTGGCAAAGATGATGGGCATTAAAGAGTTATGGAATAAAACCACCTTGTGTCATGCTGTGTATGAAACATCACAAAAGAGAGATCTTCCTGAAACAAAATAAATTGAAGACCTAACTCCATGCCTTGTGTACTCTCAATGGCTTTCAAGAGTCATAAAGACAGATTACTTTTTAGCCAGGCTTCCACAAAGCTGTTTCACTAAGGAATTTTTATCTGTACCCAACAAGCAGTTCCTCTTTGTTGCTAGCTTTGTCTTCAGTTTTTAAGTGGTCCTGAAAGTTTCATCCTGTCATCTCCTCCTTAAGATTTCTTTTCTATTCTGTTCTCCACCTCTATTCCCTACCACTGAGGTTGTGGGAATTATTTTTTAAGTAACTTTCCTCAGAAATTTACAGAGAGGAGTTAGATTGCAAATAGCTTTCTGTTGGTAAGACAGTTATAAGCATCCTGGATTTGGCTAAGTCCAGTTTTAGCTTCCTAGGGCTTTTTTTTCAATTAATTAAAAACCTAGGCAAACTCTATCTACAACCTAATGCCAACACTAATTCCTCCTTCCCTTTTTTGAAGCAAATGGTAAGACAGTCATATTAGAGGAACCCCTTCCCTGGGAAGGCAGATGATGATATTACTTCTAAGACTATAAATTGTATATACCCCTTCTAGCCACACTATACAAAAAGCAACACAGCAAATTCTCTTTACACAAAGCTCTGAGACTCTCAGGAAGCTTTCACTATATACATGTGACTGATAAACACCTCTAAGAATAAATCTGACTGACTCACCATGCCACCTATAACAATTGACTATTGCTATCACTGTTATTTTTATCACTATATTTAAATTTTTTGCATCAATATTCCTTGGGGATAGTGTTTTAAAGTTTTCTTCCTCTGCCTTCTTTCTTCCTGGTTTAGGTATCAAGACCATATTTGTGCATATAAAGAGAGTTATTCATTAATTCAAACTTTGGAATCATTGATTGCTCCTATTCTCTCATTCCTCACATTCCCAATTCCCATTATTTCTGCTTCAGAATATTTTTGTTTACATTCTCTAACCTCCATTTCTATCTACACTAATTCAGGCCATCATTAACTTTCACCTAGACTAATAAAATGCCCTTTGACCAATTTCCTAGCCTCCAATTCTTCCTCCTAGCTCCCACAATCAAGTAATTCTAGAAATTGCTGCCAGGGAAATCTTTCTAATGCAGAGCTAGGTATAGGTCTAGAAACCTTTAAAAACTCCCTATTGCTTACTAAATGTAGTCTAAAATTCTTAGTCTTAGCATTCCAGGTCCTGTACCATCTAGTTCCAAACTATCTAGCCTTGTATTTTTTTGATTCGCCTTCACAAATATTGTGCTAGCATCCTGCAGCATCTGAACTTTGGTACGGATATGCAACTGCCATTGACCTTGCAACACAGAATCATCACCACCAACCCAAAAACTTCGGCAACTCACAACATAGCCTGGTAACAAAGACTTTTCCAAGGATACACACCACACAGATAAAGACCCTACCATATGAGGAAAGAACTAAAGAAAACATTTAGCAGGAGCAATCAATGGAAGCTGAAGAGGAGCATTAAGCTCGTTGCAAGGCAAAACTTTATAAAGATTAGAGCTATTCAAAAGTGTTCTGGGATGTCTTGAGAAATATTAAGTTCTTCCTCATGAGGGTTCTTCAAGAGAAGGCTAGATGAACATTTTAAGGTAAGTTGTACTAGGGTCTCTTATAATTATGAGTCCAACTTGGTGGCCTCTAATGTCCCTTGAACTTAGATTCTCTGGACATAGGGACAAAGAGAAAGCCAGGAATAAAAGACTGCAGAGGGAACAGATATAGAAAGGCCCAGCCTTCTAAATGCCAGCCCAGGAGTTCTGCTTCTCCCTGTTTTTATTTTCTGCTCATATTTTGAGCAGCTCCAAAATGAGGGACTCGGGTACGGAGCTCACTCTAGTCCGTGCTTACCAGCCGCCATCTTGGCTCCGCCCCAGCTCCAAAATGAAAGAGAGACCAGTACAAACATCAGAATTATTGCCCATAGCTGCTACTTGCCTACCCCAAACTCACGGGCTTTAGCTTCCTTAATGTGTTAATACTGGAATTTAGCTAAACAGATTATTTGCTGTCTCCTAAAACATTCCATGCCTTTCTACCTCTTGGCCTTTTGCTCTACTCCCAAAATAACCTTTCCACTCTGCCTCTACAATTTTAGTCTGCTCAAAACTGTCTTGTTTCCCTGAGCTGCAATTGATCTTGATCTGTTCTAAACTCTGTACCTCGCTTATATAATTAACATCATCTACTTTGTATTATAGTTATTTGCATGCATGACTTATCTGCCCTATCAGATTTTAAGATCCTGGAAGACAAAGATAGTATAGTGGATAGAGAACCAACCTAGGAGTCAAGAAGGCCCGAGTGCAAGTCCCAGCTCTAATAAATACTAAATGTGTGACTGTGGGAGAACCTTACACACACATACCTTAAAGATGTCTTTGATGCACATGCAGATTATCCTTATAAAATTTCCATATAAATGGAAATGTACATGTTTTGGTTTGTAGTTACTAGTCTCCTTTCTCAAAAAAATATTTTATTCTTTCCCCAATTACATGTAAAAACAATTTTTAACATTCATTTTTTCAATAACCTTTTGGAGTAGTAATAAGGTTTGGGATTTTGAGGGGGCATGGGTGGTAGGCAGGCATGGACCTATGATCTCATTAGTGAACTCTTGGTGTCTATATATGTGTACATATATATTATGTGTATATGTATATGTATATACATTATACATATATATGCATAAATATGTGATAAATTAGAAATAATCTCATAGGGAAGGCACTAGAATGAAAGGGGATTGAGAAAGGTTTCTCATAGAAGGTGGGATTTTTACTGAGACTTGCAAAAAGCCAGGGAGGCCAGGAGACAGAGATAAGGAGGGAGAAAATTCCATGAATGAGGAACAGTGACTGAAAATGCCTGAAGTTGGGAGATGGAGTGCTGTGGGTAAGGAATACCAAAGAGGCTAGTGACACCGGATCATGGTGGGGTGTAAGGAGTAAGAAGACTAGAAAGGTAGGCAAGGGCTACGTTATGAAAGGCTTTAAAAGCCAAACAGAGGATTTCATATTTGATCCTGGAGACTGGAATTTATTGAATGGAGGTAGGGGGGAAGCAAGGTGGTCTGTGTGTGGCATGGTCAGACTAGCACTTTAGGAAGATTATTTTGATAGCTGAGTATAACATGGCCTGGAGTTCGGAGAAACATGAGTCAAAGAATCAAACTAGAAGGCTATTTCAATAGTCCAGTTGTGAGGTGATGGAGGGCCTATACCAAGGTGGTGGCAATGTCATATAAGAAAAGGAGATGTATGAGAGAGATATTGGGAAGGTAGAATCTATAGCATTTGCAAGTGATTGAATATGGAGAGAGGGGCAGTGAGAAAGAATGAGGAGTTAAGAATGACAGCTACGTAACTACACCCAGAGAAAGAACTGTGAAGTTTGAATGCAGATTGAGGCACACTACATGCTCGCCTTTTTTCTTCTCTTTTGTTTTTGTTTTTGGGGGGTTTTTTTGGTTCTGTTTCTTCTTTCTCATGATTCATTACATTGGTCATAATTCTTCTCCACAACTTGACTAGTGTATAAATTATTTCAATGAGAAGTTATATGGTAGTTATATGAGATTCCATGCCATCTTGGGGAGGGAGGGAGGGGAGAAAATCTGGAACTCAAAATTATGTAGAACCGTGTGTTGTAAACTAAAAACAAAAAAAAATAAAAAAAGAAGACCTCACTATACCTTGCAAAAAAAAAAAAAGAATGACAGCTACATTGTGAACTGGGTGACTGGGAGTTTGTTGGCACACTAGACAATGATAGTGAATTTAGGAAGGGTAGCGTGATATATAGCAGTCATCACTGGACTATAACACATTTCAAAGATTTGTTTTTGTTTTTTAAAAACTATAAAATCATACAGAAAAATGTAAGCACTTTGAGGAGAGAGATTGTTTTATTCTTTGTATATGTATCTCCAGTTCCTACCATAGTGCCTGCCACATAATAGGAAGTTAATAAATGCTTGTTGGTTGATTAAGAAACAGTATAGAGAATGCGTTCAGAAAAATTATAATTAAAAAATAATAAGATAGGCCAGATATAGAATAAGGGAAACCTAATGGGTAGCCCACATGTTCTTCTAGTAAGTATCTTCATGATGTCAAAAGAACCCAAGAAAGATGAATATGTGGACCCTCTGTGCGAATTTATGGATGACAGTCACAATGGATAGGCAAGCATGTATGGGCTCTGTCCCATACTATTGCATTGCTGGAGGGACTGCATTTTATATATAGAAATATATTATTTTCAGTAATTATATATGGAGAATTTGTAAATGGAAATATGAAAAATATAGTTTCACGTATGTGTACATACACATACATTCAACAACAACTACTTATTACAGTAAAATAACCATTCTTCCTTTTTCCATTCTCTAGTATATCTATTGTATATGTTCCTGCATTTGTTTCTCAGTCTTAATCTATCTTGTTTTAGGTTTTCCTTGTTCCTTCTTAATGTTACTGTCTTAGCATAGTTTTTATTCTTTCATTTTTTTGTTCATTTAATACATACTGGTCATTTCCATGATCTAAAAATATTCTGCCCTCAAGTAGATTACATTTTGTCATTTGTTTTTACAGCATTGTATATCCTCTCCCTCTCATTGTGGACTCTTTTTTTCTTCCTAGTCTCCATTTACCTTAAATAAAATATTAATAGAAAAAACTAATCCACCCTCACTTTAAATTTGTATTTAAAAAATCTGTTCCACAAGAGCAAAATAGCCAGCATTCTTTACCATTCATCTGGCACAAATTCTTTGCTTAGGGCAGGTGAGTAAGTGGATTTGCTAAGACTATAGGATTAAAAATAATTATCCCAATGTTTCTTTTCTGTTCCCCTATGTTCCCTGCACTTCTTTTTCCTATTCTTTTATGTTTTCCAAGTAAAATGGCTATAGAACGATGGTTATTGACCTTTATTTGGCTTCAACTTGTTTACTGAGCTCTGTCTGAAGGGATTTGTCATTTACTTACTCCCTGTACCACGGGCCAAAAGAAACCTTAATCAATGGCTTCTAGTTTGTTTCTTCTAAAGATGGCTATATGCCTGACACAACTTAGTGATTTTCCTTTACCTGCAATGCCCAGGTAAGAGGAATAGTATAGGATTCTGCTATAGAAATAGTAGGGCCTCACCTTTATCATTCAGTAGAAAATTTGAAAAGTGAAGTTAATAAAGTTTCTGTTTATAGGAGCATGCAAATCTCCAACAGTCATCTAGCCTCTGCTTAAATACTTCTAGTGATGAGAAGTAACCTAATGCTGTAACTAGTAATTATTTTATCTGAGGAGTAAGAAGGGATAAGGAACTGTGTGGCAGTGATGGTGGTGATGGAGGAGGAAGAGGAGGAAGATGGTATTGAGGGGCAGCAACAACAGGGTTATAGGACACAATGGGGCAAGGCAACAAGAGTGTACAGGATATTCCAGCTGTGGGGGAAGTCATTTCAGGAAAGGGTGTGACCCATTCCCTAGAGGGTCCAATCCTTACCAGCAGAGGTTTGGGCCTTGGGAAAGGAGTACTACTGTGACAGGACCCTGGAGTGGGGGCCCTAGGGTGTTTGCATCACACAACAAGGCTCAGTGTCAGCAATTGTTACAGAGAGAAAGTGCCCCTTCCTGGGCATATCAGTGCCCTAGGAGCACAGGTCCATCTCTTATTTCTAGTTATGGTTCTAAAGCTCCCTGCCTCTTCAGGCAGCCCAAACAATTGTTATGCAGTTCTTTTAGCTTATTCTTACATAGAACTGAATTTGCTACCTCTTCTACATGATAATTCTGTAAACATTTGAAGATAATTATCATGTCTCTCCTTACTCATCTCTTCTCCCATCTAAGCTTCATCAGTTCCTTTAACCATTTATCATCATCCCCTCACCATCTCTAGTCACACTCTGCTTTATCAAAGCCTCTCTTAAAATGTGGCATCTAGAGATGAATCCAGTAATACCCCAGGATTGCAGGGGAAGGGAAGATATTATGATATACTTCAAAGACTATAGCACTGTAAGAGATCTGAGTACAAATACCAGCTCTGCTACTTATTGTATGACATCCAGCAAATGATTTAACAGTTAATTTCCTCACCCATAAACTGAGGGCATTGAATTCAATTATTTCCAAGACATCTTCTAGCTATCACATTTTGGAATTTTCTGAATCTAGATGCGGTCTGACCCATGTAAAGTATTGTCTCACCTTCTTTTAGTAGCAATTTTAGCTCCTAGTGTATGGTCACCTAAACCCCCCAGATCTCTTTCATCTGAGATTTTTGTGGAGCCAATTTTCTCCTGTGCTGTTCTTATGTATGTGACTTGTTGAACTTGAATTCAGGACTTTATCCTTATCCCTGTGAAATGCCACCTTGCTGGTTTCAGTCCAGTGGTTGAATGGTTGAGATATTTTTGCATTTTCATTCTATTATATATTGAATGTTCCAACTTGGTGTCACCCAAAGATATTATTAGCATGTCTTATTGATCTTTATCTAAGCCCCTGATGTTAAACAGTATAGATCCAAAGATAAAATAAAATGGCATGTCAATAAAGAGCTTCCTCCAGATTAACACCAAGGCAGTTATTCAAGCATATATACATGTTTGCCAGCAGTCCCACTTCCTACTATCTTATACAAAAAGATGTAATGAACAACTCTGTTAGTTGTTTTGCTAAAAATCTGGATATGGTACATCTACAGCATTTTTCTGATTTAGCTGCTTAGTAACATTATCAAAAAGGAAAATGAGGTTAGCTTGGCATAACATGCTTAGCAAACCACGCTGGCTCCTAGGGATCATTATATTCTCTTCAAAATGTTCACAAACCATCTGTTTAATAATTTGTTCTAGAATTTTGCTAGGAATTGCTATCAACCTGAGCACTGCTGTTGTTTTAAGGAGAAAGAGAGAGACAAAAAAAAACAGAGACAGAGAAAGAAGTAAACAGACGTAAAGAGGAAGAAAGGCAGAGATACATAGAATACTTGAGTATGGTAAACATACCTTGGAGAGCAGATATTGGTTTCTTCCATGAGTGTTTACTTTCAATAGCAGAGCCAGAGGAAGCCTCAGAGTTAGCCTCATACAAAAGCTCATTAAACTTAGCCAGGAAGGGGCAAGTTCCCATCCGTGGCCTTCACCGCAAGTCAATTGACCAGTTCATGCCAATTATCTAGTTCTTTGTTGCTATCTACACTTTGACACAAACTAGCAAACCCTCTATCAAGAGTTTTCATTCTCCAAGGAACACAAATGTTTTCTTTGTGGCAGTCCCAAAGGGTCTGACCCACGGGGAGATACAGAGACTCACACAAAGGGTCAGTTAAGCAAAGATCCCAGACTCTGCAGGAGTGGAATTCCCTGGAGTACAAGGTCCTATGTGAGCATTTCAACTTTGAAATTAAGCCATATTCTTACTTAGGAAACTGAAAAAGGCGGATAATTAAATTGGAATTAAATTGGAGTCTTTGATATATGGCAGACTATCACCCTCCAAGTTTGGGGCAGGGGCAGGGGTGAGGTGGGGTGGGGGGAAGCCTCTGACTGGAGGAGACAAAGGGCTGCAGATCAGTAGAATTTACCCCATGTCTATGAGTCAGGCTCAAGCTTCTTTCATAGTATCCTGGGTAAGGAATCAGAGGAGTGGAGAATAAGAGAGCAGAAGCAGTAGTTTTATTGGTGGCATAGTGATAAGCCTGGTACCAAGTTAGCAAACCAACAAACTGAGTCTGAGGGACCAAAGTCAAATGATTGCATGTCTGAATAGCATAGCAACAAGTCAAGTATCCAGTCAGCAAACTGCATCTAGAGGGCAGAGATGAATTTAAGGTTGGGGACTAAATAAGGAATTAGCCACAAGGTGAGCAGAAGGATCAAAGTATCAATTTTAAAGCAACCGCACCAACAGCCGGACACAATTTGCTTTGCTCGTGTAAACCATGACTCAAGGTCTTTCAGGAGGTCTCTGGGCTCAAACTAGGTTTAATCTTGGTAGTTGACCTGTAAGGGTTAGTTTCTCATTTTGGCTTGTCATCCCACTTGGAGGAGGTCCAAGAAAGTCTGCTAATATACTCAGGATGTAGGCTATATCTAGGTTCCTTCTACTTTCTTCAAAAGTGCATAAAAGGGGTCCCCAATTCAAGCAAGCACTCAAGATATTAAGTATATATCAAGTATTAGATATATAAAAGTAGGCCTTTACTTCACTCATTAGAAAATGCATAAAATGAAAATGATTCACAGAAATCCATAAACAGATATGGAAAACACAGAAAGAATTCACATAATCTGTAAACTCTTCAGAAGGCAACTCAATTAGAGGGGTAATGCTTTTCCATATTGCTTTCCACAAGACTTGCAGTACCACCTTGTATGTTGAGTTACCCCCAGAAGGTACATGTATTGGGTGGGGGTTTACTCAACAATCCTCTTCCCCTCAGAGTTTCAGTGATTATGTAATTTGTTAGCTTTGCTCTGTGAGTAGGATGATACACAGGAAAAATAAGGCCATCTTTTTCCAAGAAGTATGTCAGGAAAGTCCCTCCCTCCTTATCTAAAAGGTCTGATCTCTGAACTCTTGAGCTTGAGCGCTCTCAAATTTGGTATTACCCCAAAGAGACTGCCCAAGAATTTTCTTTCTCTGGTCAGATGTCTAGATTTCAGAATCACGATCCTAGAGAAGTCAAAAGGTGGAGTTCATAAGCAATGTCCAAAAACTGCTCTCTCAGACAAATGAGTATCAAGGGCCACTTATTCCTCTTCCGTGTCTGCTATGTTTTTCTGCAGGAAATCTATCAGTTGACACTATCTGTAAAGCTTGGTAAAAATTAGTTGAAACAACAATTTCAGCAAACTTGCAGGATATAAAATAAATCCACACAAATCATCAGCTTTTCTACATAATACCAGTAAAATCCAGCAAGAAGAGGTAGAAAGAGAAATATCATTTAAATTAATATAGAATGTATAAAATATGCGGGAGTGTACCTTCCAAGATAACACAGGAACTATATAAATACAAGTACAAACAGTCATTTATAGAAATAAAGACACTAAATAATTGGAAAAATATTAATTACTCATGGGTAGGATTAGCCAATATAATAAATATAACAATGTTACCTGAATTAATTTACTTATTCAGCACTATAGCAATCAAATTAGATTATTTTATAGAACGACAAAAAGCTAGATTACTTTATAGAATTTTATAGAAAAAATAATAATGATATTCACATAGAGGTAAAAAAGGTGAAGAATCTCAAGAGAAATAATGAAAAGAAGATCAAAAGGGCCTATTGGTGCCAGAGCTCAAACTATATGACAAAGCAGTAATTATCAAAATAATTTAGTACTAATTAAAACAGAGAGAGATTGATCAGTGGAACAAATTAGGTAAACAGAATGCAGAAGCAAATATATTTTGTACCCTAGCATTTGATAAACAAAAAGACCCAGGAATAGGGAATAGAGCGTCACTATCTGACAAGGACTGCTGGGAAAATTGGAAGGCACAGTAGAAGAGATTGAATTTAGACCAACACCTCACACTTTATACAAAGATAAGGTATACAAAGATGGGTATGTGACTTTGATGTAAAAAGTTATATCACAAACAAATTAGGAAAGCATGGACAAATTTACCTACTAGATCAATGGATAGTTTTTTTTTTAAAGTCCATCTCCAAACAGGAATAGAGAGGATAAAAAAGATAAAGTAGATTTTTTTTTACCTAAAATTTAAAAGTTTTTGCAAAAATAAATCTAAAAAAGCTAAGATTAAAAGAGAAATAATGGGGGGGGACTTTGAAATATTTTTTTCTAATAAAGATCTCATCTCCAGGATTCAGAAGAAACTGATTCAGATTCATACGAAAAATAGTCAGTCCTCAGAGGAAGAAGAGACTGTTTGAGGAGGATAGCCAGGACAGGGAAACTAGACAAAAAACATACTGTTGGCCCCTATAGAAAGCATAGTCTGTTCAGGTAGAATAATCTTTTAGGAATCAATTGCCCTTTAACCTACTTGAAGGGTGACTAGTTCGGCCTAGTACAAATGTTCCAAGCTTGCTTCTGACCAACGAGTTCTGTCAGGTGAGGCCAAGATGGGCGTGCCAAGAAAATTCAAAGCCCAAGCAACATCTATGTAGGTAACTGTGTGGTAGAGTATTAATACTTTACCTTCCAGGGCAAGGTATTGGCTTCCTGGATGCTAGAACATATAAAATAAAAAAATTTAAGTGATTTAGCATTAATTCTTTGTTGTTGTTGTTAATTTGAGAAGCTCCAGGTCTTTGTGGTTGTAGTAACCAATGATAGTTACTATTCCTCACCACCACCAAACTCCTACCAAAGGGTGATACAATACCTTAAATACTGCTTTGATGCCTAATAGCAATTTCTATCCAATTGTAGAATTCCCTTCAGTGCATGTAAGTTTGTAGGAGAGGTAAACATGGGGATGAAGCATTTTGGAGGAGTTGATGACTTTGACAATATCATTTCCTCTGCTATTGCAAAAGCATTAATCCTGAATGTGAAAGTTTTGAGTGACTTAGGTAAATTAACATGGAGACCAAGGTAAACTGACTATTGAGTTCCCTTAAAGGACCTTCCGTGGCCTGGTTCCACCATAATGCTTTTTGGTACTTGGCATATCAGTGAGGGGGTACAGACAGCATGAATATCTTGGGGAAAGAACTAGCAGAACTAGCTCCGTAAGTCCAAGGAATGCCACAGGCATTTGGTTGAAGTGGGGTTGCTGAATTGGAGGACTGCCTCCATTTTACATGAGTTCATGGTTGTCCTCAGCTGATAAGCCTCAGGAATTCAAGCTCTTTAATCACTTCTCTAACTAGTACTTCTCTAACTAGGCAAATAGGTAGTTATGGCAGACCCTAGATTTTGTAGCAAGTTGGTTCATCAATAAAGATATTGTTTTCCACTGAAGTGGTTAAGCTCTTGAGGTATGGGATATTATGGGTATGAGACAGTACGGGGGAAGGTTCAGCTATCAAAATAGTCTGGAAAGGTCCAGAATCAAAGAGGTGGGTCTCAACAAGTAGGAGAAGAAATCAACTCCAGGCTTTCAAAAGAGTTCAGAAAGGGTTTTTAAGTTTGAATGCAGTAGTAAAGCAGGCAGTAGGGACATAGTAGGTTCACGCCAAGGTCAATGTGTTTCAACAAAGAAAAGCAACAGAAACTTTCAGGCCTGGTGTTCAGAAGAAACCAACTCCTCTCCTCCATCCCTTTTGACTCTCTATATGGGTGGCATGCATATGCTTGGGTGTGGATGTTGGGGCATTATGTATGGGAGAAAGAGAACCTATAGGGTTACTGAGTATTTGGGAAACTAGGGGGTTTGTATCCTGACCTGAAGTTTTACTTGGTTCCTGTGGGAAAATTGTAAAAACAAAATACTTCTACTTTTTCTTCAGTTTTCTCATCCTATTTCCTACTTCCCAGTTCCATCTACTCTCCCAAAGTAGGAAAAGAAATATTTTCCATCACACTGTTAGATAGCACGGGGCCATATGGGACAAGACTGATTCTTTCAAAACTAAATCCTTTCTAAGCTATATGTGTGGATCAGGGAGTGATAGCACCCTATAGATGCTATATACCTGTGAGTTATTATAATTACTATATGAGAGAGCACGATACAGTGAAAGGCATGCTTGAATAGGAGTTGCAGTAGGATCCATACTGGATTTATGGTAGAGGGAACCTGGATTCAAATCCAGGTTCTGTTATTTACTGGCTACATGTCACTTTTGGACTAAATGGGATCTTATATCCCTTCTAACTCTTAATCTATGATCCTATGATCATTCTAGTTGTGGCTTTCATGTGGTTCCTCAGTTCTACTTCCTGTTTTCTAGTAAAGATGAGATCCCAGATTGTTTTGTCTCAGATTACGTGAGCCAAGCTCACATTATAGATCACCATCCTGCTGTGGTTCTGCTGGCACAAGACACACCCCTTCCTCCACCCCCTCCAAAAAAATTATCTTTCCCTCACAGCATATGAAGGGTAGTAGAGCCTCATTGTAGAAACTTCACTTCCAGGGAACACAGCTGACAAGACCAATTCTGACCTGAGCCCCTGATCCTCACTTCAAGTAAAGAAAGGGTGGGCAACCCTTGTCTATAGGTCCCATGATCCCTCTAGGCAAATGCACTGTGATTGCTGTCCAGGTTCATCAGCTTCAATACCCTGGATAACTTGGATTTGATTAGCTATGTGGAAATGATAACTAGCAATGGCAGATAGGGGGAGAGGGGTGGTGCTGAGATATTGCTCTCTCTGCCTCAAGACTCACCCTACTTTAGTCAATCCTCTACGTTATTGCCAAAGTGATTTTCATTAAGGGCAGATCTGACCATCATTTCATTCCCTTTCTCAAACACCAGAAGCTTCCTGTATCACCCCTATAATAAAATATAAACCCTTCTCTTTAGCTTTTAAAGCCCCTCACAACCTTGCCCCAACCCATCTTTCCAGCCTCATTGTACATTACTGTTCCACCCAAACTATGTGACCCAGCCTAACTGACCTTACGTTTCTCATACGCAACCCACCATCTTTCCATAGGCCATCCCCTATGCCTGGAACGTACTCTTTCCTCACCTGTACCTTACTTACACCGCCGCCGCCACCACCACCGCAACAACAACATCTAGCATTTATATAACACTTTAAGGTTTGCAAAGTGATTTGTAAAATATTGTTTCATTTTATCTTTACAATAACCCTGGGAGTAGGTGCTACTATTATCTCCATTCTACTAATGATGAAACTGCACTGAGGTTAAGTGACTTGCCTAGGGTCACACAGGTAGCAAATGTCTGAGGCTGGACCTGAACTTAGGTCTTCCTGACTCCAGGCCCATTGCTTTATCCACTATATCTCTTAACTGCCTTTTCCCTCACTACATTCAATTACAACTCAAGCACCATCTTCTACCCCCAAAAAACAAACAAAAAACTTTCCTGATCCCCTCAGCTGCTAATGCCTTCCCTCCCAAACTACCTTTTATTTACTATTTTGTGTTTATTCTTATTTATTCTGTGTATACATATGTATCTGTATCTGTAGAATACATAGGTATATATGTATACGTACACACATATTCACACACTTCACTTAATTATATTTCTGGGTAATATTTGATGTTTGTCCTTTGTTCTTGATGAGGACCAATGACATCACAAAGATGATGTCTTGACTTTCAAGTAAATTGGCTATAAGTGAGGCAGAGCTATGCGAAATTGTCAGCCTCACTCTCTCTTCCAGAATCATTGAAGTCCAGAAGCAAGACAATGGTCATGACTGGCAATGGCCCAGGATGCAGTGAGTGACCTTGGCCTTTCTAAATTAAGATCTTTCTCAGGTCTTTGGGTTTGTCTAAGGTTCATTCAATGACTAATGCTAGGTAAAATTTGAGACAAAAGATGGTTCAATTTACCATGACACAAACATCAGTCTGGGAGGGGAAGACCCTCAGAATTTCTGGAGGGAATAGAAAATAATTGGTTTTTACATTTATTCTAAACCATCAAAATCTAAACAATGAGCCATGGAGGCTTGGTTTGGGGATATCATTGGCCATTCAGTGAAAGCCAGGATGACTTGGATTTAAAGGTATAGTCAGGTAGCTCCATTTAAAATACAATGGGCTTTTTAAAGCTTGTCTTTTCAGAGCTATATTTCAATAAATCAAAAATGTTAACTGCACAGGATAAAAAGTATATTGTCCCAGGTTTTGAAAATAATAGAAATATGAAGAAGAGGAGGAGGAGGACAAGAAAAGGAGGAAGAGAAGAAAAAGAAAAAGAAGAGGAGGTGGAGAGGGAGGGAGGAATGAGGAGAAGGGGGCAGAGGAGAAAAAGGAGGAGAAGGAAGAGAAGAGAAGAAGGAGGAGGAAAAAAGAAGGAGGAGGAGGAGAAGAGAAGGAGAAGGAGGAGAGGAAGAGAAAGAGGAAAAAGAAGAGGAGGAGGAGGGAGGGAGGAATGAGGAGAAGGAGGAAGGGGAGAAGAGGAGGAGGAGGAGAAAGAGGAGAAGGAGAGGAAGAGACAGAGGAAGAGGAAGAAGAAGGAGGAGGACGAGGAGAAGGAGGAGGAGAAAGAGAAGGAGAAGGAGAAGGAGAAAGAAGAAGAATTCTCTAGCTTCTGTTGGAATTGGCAGGTTGGATCCCCAGAGGGCAGTTACTACTACTCTAAGATGGAAAAGACAGTTAATACAAAACATTCTCCGAAGAACCCGATTCATTCCTTCCCACAAATACAGACAGCATCCATGGGAGGAGTAAGCTTAAAAAACCTAGACCATAATAGTAATATCAGCCCCAGAGGCACTAGTACTCTACATTGGCCTTTAGTGTTCCTTCCATAACTCCATAGGAAGGAGAGCCAAGCAACTAGCCACTACCCCCCAGAATTTAGAGGGTAGAATTCAAATGAACATTTTATATGAATCTTTACAGGGGAGAAAATGCCGTTGCATAACTTCATGTAGCAGTCAGAAATACCTAGGGCCTGAAATGGAGAGGCTCTTTAGAGCTGGGGTAGGGAGCAAGGAAAAAGGTTGCCTGCTCTTCTTTTTGGCAGCTTTGATTTCCCCATCCTTTAATAGACTACTACTCCATAGCTTCCCTATCTACTTTCTCCTCTTCCTTTTCTCTTCCATAAGATACTCTTAGCACCTCTGCCCCTGCCTTAATAAGGGATAAAATGTACTTGCAGGTCTTTATCCTGAAAATAATAACAACAACAATTACTTGCATTTATATAATACTTTATATTATATATAATACTTGCAATGTACTTTACATATGTTCTATCATTTTATCCTATAACAACCGGTTGAGATTTATACCCATTTTACAGATGAGGAAACTGGAGCATGGATAGATTAAATTACTGCCCAAGTCCCATAGCTAGTAAGTGTCTGAGGCAAGATGAGAACCCGGGTATGATTCAAAGTTCAGCTCTACACCAACATTGATATATCAATACATCAATACTCGAAGGCTCTGCCAAACCCGCTACAGGAGGAATCATAAAGCAGGACAGAAACAAACATCCCTTTCTCACTGCCTGGAGCTTATTGTGGTGTATCCTGTTTGCTGTTGTCTCACCTCTGACTTCCTGAACACTGGATCTTGACTATTAGACCTCTGAATTATGCTTGACCGCTCCTACCTTCTTTGATTCCCACAGACTACAGGATGTTCCTGCTCCTTTCAGAGCTATATTTCAAGAAATCAAAAATGAAAAACCACGTCTTGTCCTCTTACCCAGATTAATGATATTTGCTTGATTCTTCCATCTGTGTCTCCCGCTAGTCAGCCTGACCTGTCTGATTCATAATATCTGCCAGACGCTCCATGTGGCTGGGCCTCTCTAGACCAGCCCTTTCTAGTAAAGTTGCTATCATGACAGATTTACTCCTTCCACCTCCCCCCACCCACACACCCTGGCCAAAAAAAGTTATGGAAGGGTCCAGAGAAATGACTGGGGTCAAGGATATAGAAGGAGAAATAATTCTATTTTATTTCTTTCATCCTCAGACACCATATATAAGAGATAAAGACAGAATTGTGGAGAACTGTGAAGATAATAATTGCTCACGTTTCTATAACATTTTAAGGTTTCCAAAACACTTTCCTCAAAACAACCCAATGGGATAAAGAATACAAGTATAATGTAAGGGAGTATCTCCAGGCAAAAACTCCATGCTCTCTTCAGGAACTGTACCTGGCAGAAGGCTGTGCATTTGCAAAAGAACTAAGGAGTTCTCATGAAGGACAGAATGCATGGTTATAGAAAGTATGAGGTTAGCCTCAGAGAGGTAAATAGAAAAATAGCAGCTCTGTTCTGAGGTTATGTGGTTCTCTCATGCCAAGAAAAAGCAACAACATCCTTTACAAAACCCTGTCCCTGGGCTAGAGGAAGCCACACTACTTTATAATGCTCCTGGTTCCTGTGTAGATACAGCAATGAGTGAATTGACATGTGGTCCTACTGCTGTGTTGTAGGGACAGGGAGCAAATAGGGAGCCAGTGACAAAAGCTCCTTAGGAGATATAGGAGGTGATGGTTGATGGAATGTGGTTGTTGAATCACTCTGAGTTGTCTTGGTGGCCTGATTTAATTAAATAACTTTACTTCTTTCATTTATCAAAATGATTTGGTATTCCAAGGAATACACTGGATGGGAGAGCTAGCTGGAGTTTTTGCTGAAGCAAAATACTTCAGACTTGGATATTGTTAGTGGTTCTGGAGTCACATGAGGGCCTGATAATCATCCTTATATTACAGTCATGGTCATGTAGCTAGTAAGTAGAAGAGTCATAACCAGCAATTTCTGCATTTGAAGCAAGTAATATAGGGTGTAGACTCACCTGGGGCTCCTGATGGAGGAACACACACTTCCTGTAGCTCAGCTCCATATTTCTACAAATATGACATCTTCATTAAAAAAAAAGTCAAAGTCTTATTCTTATCTCATTCTCATTTTCGCAGCAGGAACTATGATATGGTAGAGAATCCTGGCTCTGAGTGAGCCCTATAAGTTGAAGTTTTTGCCTGGTTTGACTCTACTTTATAAAGAAATATCGAGGGCAGAGGCAAGATGGAGGCTGGAAAGCAGGGACTTACCTAGGGCTCTCTCCCAGGACCCTCCAAACACTGATAAAAAATGGCTCTGAACAAATTCTAGAACGGCAGAACCCACGAAATAGCAGAGGGAAGCAGGGCTCCAGCCCAGGACAGACTGGATGGTCGCTGGGTAAGGTCTATCACGCATGGAGCTGGGAGTGGAGTGGAGCAGAGCCCAGCGTGGGCTGCACCTGGACCAACCAGACAGGTGGCCAGGCAGAACAGGCCCTAGCGCCCTGAATCAGTGAGCTGTGGCAGTTACCAGACTTCTCAACACACAAACACCAAAGACAACAGAGGTTAGTGGGAAAAGCTGCCGGGACTGAGTGAAAGCAGTTCGCAGTTCGGCCACTGCCCGGGGGCAGTGGAGGGTGGTGCACCTACAGAACTACAGCTGCAGTTGCTTCTGGCCCCAGGCACACCTGGTGGGTGGAATTAAGTGGGGGATCAGAGCAACAGTGCAGAGCCTGCTGAAGATCCCAGTCAGGTCCTGGCTGGCTGTTCTTGGGGAAGGAGGAGTGCTGCTGTGGCAGAGATTGCTGTATAGAAATAGCTCTGAAAACAACAGCACATCCCCTCAAGCTTGGAACAAAGTACTCTCTACTCTACAAGCAGTCATACCCCGATGAAAAACTCAAGGGTCAAATAGTTGGCTAGGAACATGGCCAGGCAGCGAAAACACAGCCAGATTCAGTCACAGACTTTGGAATCTTTCTTTGGTGACAAAGAAGACCAAAACATACAGCCAGAAGAAGTCAACAAAGTCGAAGAGGCTACATCAAAAGCCTCCAAGAAAAACATGAACTCGTCTCAGGCCATGGAAGAGCTCAAAAAGGATTTGGAAAAGCAAGTTAGAGAAGTAGAGGAAAAATTGAGAAGAAAAATGAAAATGATGTGAGAAAACCATGAGAAATAAGTCAATGACTTCCTAAAGGAGACCCAAAAAATTACTGAAGAAAACACCTTAAAAATAGACTAACTCAAATGGCAAAAGAGCTCCAATAAGCCAATGAGGAGAAGAATGCCTTGAAAGGCAGAATTAGCCAAATGGAAAAGGAGGTCCAAAAGACCACTGAAGAAAATACTACCTTAAAATTGAGACTGGAGCAAGTGGAAGCTAGTGACTTTATGAGAAATCAAGATATTATGAAACAGAACCAAAGGAATGAAAAAGTAGAGGACAATGTGAAATATCTCATTGGAAAAACCACTGACCTGGAAAATAGATCCAGGAGAGATAATTTAAAAATTATTGGACTACCTAAAAGCCATGATCAAAAGAAGAGCCTAGATATCATCTTTCAAGAAATTATCAAGGAGAACTGCCCTGATATTCTAGAGCCACAGGGCAAAATACAAATTGAAGGAATCCACCGATCATCTCCCTAAAAAGATCCCAAAAAGAAAACTAGGAATATTGTCGCCAAATTCCAGAGCTCTCAGATCAAGGAGAAAATACTACAAGCAGCCAGAAAGAAACAATTTGAGTATTATGGAAACACAATCAGAATAACACAAGATCTAGCAGCTTCTACATTAAGGGATCAAAGGGCTTGGAATATGATATTCTGGAGGTCAATGGAGCTAGGATTAAAACCAAGAATCACCTACCCAGAAAAACTGAGTATCGTGCTCCAAGGCAAAATATGGATTTTCAAGAAAATAGAAGACTTTCAAACTTTCTCAGTGAAAAGACCAGAGCTGAATAGAAAATTTGACTTTCAAACACAAGAATCAAGAGAAGCATGAAAAGGTAAACAAGAAAGAGAAATCACAAGGGCCTTACTAAAGTTGAACTGTTTTGTTTACATTCTTACATGGAAAGATGATGTGTATAATTCATAAGACCTCAGTATTAGGGTAGCTGAAGGGAATACACATACATACATACATACATACATATACACACACACACACACACATATATATATATATATATACATATATATAGACAGAGGGTAGAGGGTGAATTGAATATGAAGGGATGATATCTAAAAAACTAAAATGAAATTAAGGGATGAGAGAGGAATATATTGAGAGAGGGAGAAAGGGAGAGATAGAATGGGGTAAATTATCTCGCATAAAAATGGCAAGAAAAAGCAGTTCTGTTGAGAGGGAAGAGGGGGCAGGTGAGGGGGAATGAGTGAATCTTGCTCTCATGGGATTTGACTTGTGGAGGGAATAACATACACACTCAATTGGGTATCTTACCCCACAGGAAAGAAGGAGGAAGGAGATAAAAAAGGGGGACAATAGAAGGGAAGGCAGATGGGGGAGGAAGTAATCAAAAGCAAACCCTTTTGAAAAGGGACAGGGTCAAGGGAGAAACTTGCATAAAGGAGGATGGGGTAGGAAGGAGCAAAATATATTTAGTCTTTCACAACATGAGTATTGTGGAAGGGTTTTGCATAATGATCCACATGTGGTCTATGTTGAATTGCTTGCCTTCTGAGGGTGGGTGGGTGGGGAAGGAAGAGAGGAGAGAATTTGGAACTCAAAGTTTTAAAAGCAGATCTTCAAAAAAAAAGTTTTTGCATGCAACTAGGAAATAAGATATACAGGCATTTGGGCATAAGCATCTATCTTGCCCTACAAGAAAGGAAGGGAAAAGGGGATGGGGGGGAGTGGGGTGACAGAAGGGAGGGGTGACTGGGGAATGGGGCAATCAGAGTATATACTATCTTGGAGTGGGGGTGAAGGTAGAAATGGGGAGAAAATTTGTAATGCAAACTCTTGTGAAAATTAATGCTGAAAACTAAAACATTAAATAAATAAATAATGATTTAACAAAAAAAAGAATCATGTCCCAGGACCAGAAGACCTCTAATCTTTTGAAAAATCTTATTTTATACACCTGGGCACTACAACCTGTTACGCCATATCACTCAGTGTATATGAAAATATTTATACCTCGTGACCAGGTAAATATTTAATGACTGACTTTTGGGGGAAAAATGTACACATGACACACTTTTAAGTTTAATCTATATTATTAATATTTTCTGTGTTACTTTACTTCTAGACAATAAACAAAGCAATAAATGAAGCCATAAATTTTACATGGCATTTGCTGAATTCTGAGATGTAAATGCTCACGTTGAAAATTTAACAAGCAGTATTCTTTTAAAAAAATTATTTTCACTTCCAAATTCTCTCCTTCCCTCTACTCCTTTCCTACTCATTGAGATGACAAAAATACAATACCTATTATATCTGTGAAGTCATATAAAACATTTCCATATTAGCCATTTTCTAAGAAAAATAAAGAAAGGGAAAAATATGCTTCAATATGTACTTAGAGTTCATCAGATCTCTCTCCCTCTCTCTGGAGGTGGATAGCATTTTTCATCATGAATCCTTTGGAATTATTTTGGATCATTATGTTGATCAGAGTAGCTAAGTCTTTCACAGTTGATCACCATTTCAATATTGCTGTGACTATGTATAATGTTGTCCTGGTTCTGCCACTCTACTTTATCAACAATTCATGTTAGTCATCCCAGATTTTTCTGAAACCATCCTGCTCATCATTTCTTACAATAGTATTATGTTACAATCATATGCCACAAATTGTTCAGCCATTCCCCAATTGATGGGAAGCTCTTCCGCTTCTAATTCTATGCTTCCACAAAAAAAGAGCTGTTATAAATATTTTTAACCATATGAATTCATTTCCTTTTTCTTTGATCTCTTTGGGATATAGACCTAGTGGCTGTATTGCTGGCTCAAAGAGTATGCACAGTTTTATAGCCCTTTGGGCATAGTTTCGAATTGTTCTCCAAAATGGTCAGACCACTTCATAATTGTACCAAAAATGCCTTAGTTTACCTAATTTTCCATATCCCCTGTAGCATTTGTCATCTTTTGTTTCTGTCATGTTAGCCAATCTTATAGGTGTGAGGCCCTGGAGTTGTTTTAATTTGCATTCTCTAATTATTAATGATTTTTAGAGCATTTTTCCATATAACTATTAATAGCTTTGATTTCTTCTTCTGAAAACTTTCTGTTCATATCCTTTGACCATTAATCAATTGGGGAATGGCTCTTATTTTTGTAAATTTGGCTCAGTTCCCTATGCACCTTTATCAGAGAAATTTGCTATAAAAATTTTTCCTACTAATTTTGGCTATATTGGTTTTGATTACACAAAACCTTTTTTATTTCATGTAATCAAAATTAGTCATTTTCCTCCAATGATCCTCTCTATTTCTCATTTGGTCATAATAATAATAAGTATTCTTGAGTTGCTTTAACTTGTTTCTAGCTGGCTCTAGCACACCGATGCTTGTAACCCTCAAATAAACATCTATTTTCCACTTCTACCTGATTTGGAGGTGTGCCAGAACCATTTGTTTCCTCTTTCCCCAATACTTAGCCATGTCCCACTACTCCCAGTTTGGGGTTTGGAGAATCATCCCTCACTATCCCCCCACTTATTTGTCTACCCCCTCTCTTCCTACAAGATAGCTGGGACAGGTTATTACAATTACCCTGTGGCTGCTACACAAGATATCTTTAAAAAGAAGGGGAAGCAAAGCCAATTGCTGCTGATTTAGGAGCCAATGCTGGTGTAGGAAGATATTTTTTAAAAAGTATTATAGAGAAAATATTTTGTTAAAAAAACTGAGTTTTTATGGCTAAGTATCTTCCACAAAGATAAAGAATTCCAAGGATATAGACAATTCAACAGAAAACAGGTTCGGATTAGATGCTTTATTAAAATTTAGAGTCAGTGGACAGAATATTCTTCAGGGTGTAAAGCCTGAATTAATTCTGTATTACACAAAAATTTCTTCTCCTTCTCCTCCTTCCTGTTTAGAAGCTGTGGATAGCCAAATAGGGCTATTTTTGATGCAAAATTGTTGTAGCTCTGGTTTCTAGCCCTAAAAACATGCATATTCTTTGATCAATCAGGGCTGACAGATTTTACCAGAAAGGAAATACTTACAGTGATGCCATTGGTATTTAACAATTAGCTGCAGTAGACCATTAAACCCTTAGAAGTCAGCATTTCTGGCTATAGGGTAGAGCTGCTAAAAATGAGAGCATCTATAGACCAGAAAGCAAGGCCAGGCATAAATTTAAATCCCTTTTCAGAAACTGTAAGACTAAGTTCTTGACTCAGGAGTTGAGATGACCAACCACTCTCTTGAGAGATATTTTGGGTAAAGAAGAAAAGATCATACTTATTTTTTTGACCTCAGCTCAGAAAAAAAGTTACAGCATAATGGGTGTCACTTCTTACTGCTGTTAGCCTCAAAAGTCATCAAAGGCCACCATCAAAGGATCACCTAGGAAGAAGACACCTTCTACTTGCAAGTACTTTCTGTTTCTAGTTGTAAACATGGGAACTAGAGAGGAATGGCATTTCAATTTCCAAGTTGATGTCTTCTGGGGAGATGAAAAGTCAAACTCCATGCTAATGTCATTAAAAAACCCAACCTCAGAGCTATAGCTTTAAAAGCCCACAATCATCTGAAATAATCTGAGGAGGCAGAAAATTGAAAAAAGTCAACCTATGGTTTAGGAACAGACTATAAAATAACATCTTCCAGAAGTGGAGAAAATAACAGTGAGCATGTGAATAAAATGGCATTTGTTTCTGGAAAGATCTTGATGATGTTTGACATTCAGTTCTTGCCAGGTTTATATTTGGAGTAGGAAAGAATCAGAGCTTGAACATGAAATAAGGATATAGGTTTTGGCACCATGTTATTTGCTTATTTATTGGTGGTAGGAGGAGAAGGCCTTAGAGATGACTTGTTGTCATTTTGTAAAGACATAGGCAAGTTTTGGCATTGGGTATATTCTTTGGAGTTTAACTTATTCAAATGGGTGGTTCACAAATATTTTCCAAATATGGTAGACCCAATGCAGTATTCGAGTGGTACAGTGGAAAGTGTACTGGATTTGAAGTCAGAAGACTTGGGATCAAATCTAGGTTTTGCCACTTACCACTTGTGTGACCTTGGGCAAGTCACTTATCATCCATGGACATCTGTTACTTCATCTATGGCCTTTAAAGCCCCTCCTCTAAATCTGTGATCCTATGAAAATATCCTAATGCCTCAAGAAGTTGTGATTTCATCACAGGGCTACTCTCCCTTTGTACACAAATTTCAGTACAACCTGTTAGGTTTAAGGCACTATGCTGGGGAATCCAGATACCTCCTACTAAACTCTGTTCTCAACAAGTTGTTAATCTAACAAGAAGAGTGTCTATGGAGGTTATGGTGGGGAAGAGGGAGACACATACAGAAATTTCTACAATACAAAGGACAATGCAGTAAGTGCAAGTATGTGACCCAGGCAAGAACTTTGAGAAATTTTGGTAGAGGCATGTCAGGGAAGACTTCATGGATAAGATGGAGGCTGAATTGGACCTTGAAGGGAAGGAAGAACTTCAGAAAGCATAGATAGTATGAAGCTAACTCCAGGCCTAGGGGATTATGTGGGCAATGGCATTCAATCAATCAGTCATCACATGCTGCATTGGTAGCCTGTTCATGTGAAGAGAAATTGAGGAAAGCCCAAAGCTGGGCAGATTTCCTGTGGCGAACTAAAAGGATGACATGGACAAGAGCTGCACAGGATGGGTAGGTGTGAATGAGTTACAATCTACACTGTGGGAGGGAACCTTCCACACTGATAAAACCACATAATTGAATATTTGAATTTGAGTCTGGGCCTGGCTGAGGCAAAGGGTAAGGAAAGAACCGAAGAACTATTAAAGCCTTGCTGAATCTTTAACTGGAATTTCACAGATGATTGTTCCAACTACAAAATGACAGCTTGATTCTCTGCTTCTACAATGTAGCCCATAATCCTATTCTCTGATATTTATCATTTTTCAATGTGCCTAGTGCTTTTTTATTCTTAAAGTAAATTAACAAATGTAATAGATACAGATGCCTAAAAAATTCACATAGAGAAAAAACTTGCCAAGGCACTTAGAAATATTGTGTTGTTCCTCAGTGGCTCATAACCATCTTCAAAAGAAATATTGGTAATACAACAGGCATTACGGTGACACGTGATTAAAGCCAGGAAGTAAATTACGATTTTGGAGAGATTGAGAGGTTATAGCATGCTCTTTCTCCTTTTTCATTCTTTTTTCTCCTATTTTAGTGTTTTTCATTTAAAAATGCTCTACTGTGGAGCTCTCCCTTTTTGATACAACACTCAAAAATATCTGATTGTGAGGAAAGAATCTTGAAGCTAAAGAGATGCATATGGCTACAGATGTTATTTCCTATCCCATTTTTCTACAGTATGGAAAATCTGCAGAATAGAATTTTCAACCAAAATGGACTTTAAAAAGAAGTTACTGCATCATTATTTTGGGAGCTATGAACTATAACCAGCAGGGAATCTACAGGACTTCCAAACCTGCCATTTCATCTCTAATCCTCTCAATTCTACAAAGAATTATGTGTTTTATCTCCAGAAAACACTTTGTTTCATTCTTTCTCTCTGTTCAAGAAAGCTTAGCCTAATGTGGTAGGAGTCCTTTGTTTTTCTCTGACCTTTACCCACTGGTGTCACAGCAGAGATGATGCATATACCTCCCAGTTTAATTTGCTCCTTTACACAAAAGGAACTCTCTTTGGTAACCTTTTACATGAACGTGATTCTAAAAGATAATAGCTCTTCAAAGAATTTTGAGATAATGACTGTTAACTCCCCCGCCAGATCTCCCTAAAGTATTTGACAATTAACCCAGTTTACTACTGTCTTGGAACTCTTTAGCAATGTTATCACCCTTTAGGGGAATATCTCCTAACATGGTGGTGTTAAACTTCTTTTTACTACTTTTTAATGTATTTTAGTCAATGTCCCTATTCTTCCATGTCTGTTTCCTAAAGGTGCTCATTTATTCCCGTGTTGTGATTTTTAATAAATATATGAATGACTCCCAAATCTTTCTGCGCTCAGAATTCTATGCTTCCTTCCTCCCTCCCTCCTTCCTTCCTCCTACCCTTTTCTTTTTCCCTTCCTACCTTCATTTCACACTTTTTAGATGATATTGCATTAACTAGATATCCTTCAATATTACTAAAACTAAAAATTTCCATCTACTTTTCCAACAACTGAAGTATCCCTTTCACTTCCCAGACTTCTTCACATCCTCATGTCTGCTCTCTCCCCAACATCTCCACCTCCTCTCCATCAGAAACTTGAACTCCCCTCCTGGTATCACCCTGGGGTTTAATGTTGTTTTTGTTGTTGTAGTACAGTCATTTTCAAGTAAGTCTGACTCTTCATGATCCCATTTGGGGTTGTCTTGGCAAAGATACTGGAGTAGTTTGCTGAGGGAGGATGGATTAAGTGACTTGTTCACACAACTAGTGAGTGTCTGAGGCTGGATTTGAACTCAGGAAGATGAGTCTTCCTGACTCCAGGCTCAGTGCTCTACTTACTGTGCCACCTACCTGCACCTAGACTCTAATGGGTGAGCTTTTTTTCTCTAGGTCTTATTTCCCAGCCATCAGTCTTCAAACCATGCTTCTGCCCTCCCCGACCTCCCAGTACCTTCACCATGCAGATTTCCAGTTTCTCTTTCTGTGTTGTCTTCCCTGAGGGCTGGTATTGTCTTGTTTCCATGTATTTGTTTCCTCAGTGCTTAGCATAGTGTTTGATACATTGTGTTTAGCAAATGTTCTAGCTAGCTAGCTAGCTATCACCTATCCAGCTCACTTGCTCTCTCTCTCTCGCTCTCTCTCTCTCTCTCTCTCTCTCTCTCTCGCTCTCTCTCTCCCTCTCTTTTGGAGTTTAATATTTTCCCCCAATTACATATAAAAAGAAACTTAAACATTCATTTAAAAATTTTATGTAGCTTTCCCTATCTTTGTAACTTTGGGGAAGTCTTTATCCCTTCACTGTCCACTTAATCTGCTAAATCTAGACTCTTTGTTCTTTACTATTTAATGTTTGCCCATTCATTCCTGACCACCTCACACAGTGACTTCTTCAACTTCTTCCTTACTCATCTTCCAGCCAGCATCCTTCAATAATTGCCAGAATCTTAATGTGGTTGAAAGCCATGCTGTTGGCTTTGAGTATAGTGTGGTGGAGGTAAAGTGTTTGGTGCTTTGGAGCAGGACAAGGCATATATTTGCTTATCTTCATCATTTTTATACAAGTGAAATCAAATTAAAATGAACACAAAGAAGAACTTGGAATGATAAAAATGAGTTATAAAAAAAGACATTCAGAGAGATGTCACGTCATAACAGGATTCTGATTTAGAAATGGAATGGACCTCAGAGGTCATTTAGTCCCACCACTCCATTACACTTATCAGGACAATGAGGCCCAGAGAGATTAAATGATTTGCCCAAATTCACACAGACAGTAAGTAACAGAGCTGAGATTGGAACTTGAGTTCTCTGACTTTGAATCCAGCACTCTTTCCAGAGGTATGTGGGGGTTTATGAGATGGTTGTAAGCGTAAGACTCATGGGTCTTTTTTTTTCCTTTTTAGCATCAGTTAATACAGTAAACATACCTCTACTGACTGCCTCCCTGAATCATTGCCCAGACAGAAGGGCAGGAGAAGGGAATTCCAAGAACTAAGTGGATCCAATTCACCATGTTAGGAACAAAATTTAATGAAGAGACTTAGAAAGTTAAAAGTTTTATAGTTATATCAACTGGACTAGGGTTCCCTCATTCCCACTACACTAGTCTAAACCCTTCATTTAATAGATGAGAAAACTGAAGCCTAGGGTCACATGGGTAGTAAGAGGGAGAGCTGAAATTTGAACCCAGATCCTGAGTCTCCAAATCTCATACTGTTTCCATTCTACTACAGCTTCTATTGGTCATACAGTTACTAACTAGGAGACATGGAATTTGAAGTCAGGTCCCCGGACAGTTGTTGTTTTTCAGTCACGTCTAACTCTTCATGACGCCATCTGGGGTTTTCTTGGCAAAAATACTAGAGTGGTTTGTCATTTCCTTCTCCAGCTCTTTTACAGATGAGGAAACTGAGGCAAACAGGTTAAGTGACTTGCCCAGGGCCACACAAGCTAGTAAATGTCTGAGGCCAGATTTTAACTCAGTGAGATGAGTCTTCTTGATTCCAGGGCCAACATTCTATCTACTGCACCACCTAGCTACCCCCTTGAATAGTACTCATTTGCAAATAGTCATATGTGGTATGTCAGTACCACAGAGTAAAGTTAGTGGTGTTTAGAGTAGCCATCATCATTTTAAAGGAGTGGAACCCTACTCCCTCCCAATCATGATATGGCTCCCTGAGGTACTACCCTGTGGTTTTGCATATATGTTTGTTGGGGTTTTTTGGTGGGGGCAGGGGGAATCTCTCTAATAATCAGGAGTCACTTTTCCCTTCCCTATTTAGCCTAGTGCCAAGGTCTGGGCTTTCTCTCAAGAAACTGCCCCAGGTCTGGGAAGGGTAGTGTTTCATGAGTTTAGAAAGTGATAAGTAATAGGAGAAATGTTAAAAATGCAGTACCATTATGCATTCTATTTTTTAAAATCTCACAGTTTTCCTGTCATTTTTCATCCTGAAAATAATTCTCTTCACAGTTATACTTCAGAGGAGCCCTTCAGGTTTGTAAATAGTTGCTTTTATGAACAATAGCCTATGCAAGACGGGTGGTAAGGCAAGGAATATATTTTTTTACTGTCCTAATGGCAAATGGAGAAGATAGGCTCATAAAATTCATCACAGCGGCTGGTTAATTTAATTTTCTGCACTACTTTGTAAGACCTGTTTATAGCATAAAAATGAGCAGTTTAGATGCATTCGGATTTATTAATTAGTAAATGAATTAATATGATTCTCTCCCTCTGGCTTGCATCTGTTTTTTCTGGTTTCATTCCTAGATCTAGGCCGAGTGTCTGATTCTCAGTGCAAGGCTTATTCCTGAAGAAAAATATCACAAGCCAAAACGATAATTTGTGCCCTCCATTCAGCCTGTGCTCATGGAGCAACACCCTAGAGAACAAGTGAAACAAGGAGAAGGTAGATAGTGGTTCCTTCTTACACCCTACTCCCCATCAGGAACCAATGACACTGACCTCCCGGCTGTTTCACAAACAAGATACTGCATCTCTCACTTCTAGGCGTTGTTCTCTGGCTGAGAAGAGAGCCACAGGGTTTCACTGGACTGCCAGAGGGTTCCACAATACCAAAAAAGGTTAATATCCCATGGCCTGGATGGCCTCTAAAGTAACTTCTTGCTTTAAAGCTGAGGTCCTACAGCATTATTGTAGTTATTTGTGTCTACTGTTCTGATTCTTTCTTCTCTCTTCATCAGTTCACACAAGCTCTCCCATGTTTCCAGACTTCCACCGTTCTCCACCTACCCCCATTTCCTCACAGTTACCTTCTCTTCTATTGCCCTTCAGCTTCCTTTTGTGTATCAGTCCCCTTCCCTCCCCTATTAGATTATAAGTGCCCTGTGGGTAGGGACCTTTTTTAGTGCAGTGCCTGGAACATAATAAGGGCTTCATAAATGTTTACAAATTGACTGACTAATAGGAGAAGAAGAAGGAAGGGACTTAGAGCCCCAAGTTCTGCTGAAAAAACTTGTGGGAGGTCAAGGGGTGGCATGGGTGAACTGAGCAGTAGAGTTATCACAGAGGAGGCCACAGGTGTTAAGGAATACTCTCCTTACCTTCAATACCAGTGCTAGGTAGCTGTCTCAGGCATCAGCTATAACACCAGCCTCACATGGCCTACCCATAGACTGCCACATGGTCTCGTGGAAAGAATCCTCAATTTAGAGTTGAAGTACCTAGGTTCATGGGGCAGCAAGGTGGTACAGTGGGATAGAGCACTGGGTTCTATCTTCCTGACTCAGCTTCAAGTTCAAAGTTCAAATCCAGTCTCCAACACTTAATAGCTTTGTGGCCTCAGGTAAATCACTTAACCCTATTTGCCTCTGTTTCCTCATCTGTCAAATGAGCTGGAGAAGGAAATGCAAAACCATTTTGTTATCTTTGCCAAGAAAACCCCAAATGGGTCACAAAGAGTTGGATAACACTCAACAACAATACCTAAGTTCGTATCCCAGCTCCGCCACTTACTACCTTGGTGAATTTGGGCAAGTCAAAACCTCTCTGGTCCTCAGTTTCCTCATATGAAAAATGGAATGTGAAATTCTTGAAGGCAAAGAGTTTTGGTTTTGTATCCCCAGCACCTAGAATAGTGTATTTAATAATATACATAAGTATTTAAATAAATTCTTATAGAATTGAATTAGGTAGGTTGGACTAGATAACTTTGAAGATCCCTCTGAGCTCTGTGTATATAAACTTATGTCCAGTTTACAGTGCCCTTCAATAGATAAGCTGAGCTCCCAATGACAAACCTGCTCTCCCAAAGACTTGCAGTCAGTTGGTCAACACACACATATTAAATCTTTATTATGTGTCAGGCACTGTGCTAAGTACTGGGGATACAAAGAAAGGCAAAAATATTGTCCCTGCTGTCAGAGAGCTCAAATTCTAACAGGAGTGACAACATGCACACAACCAGGCCCATATAAGATAAATACAATATAAACAGGAGATAATTCCAGAAGAAAGGCACTAACATTGGGCAGAGGCCTGGGAAAAAAATCCTACCTCCTGCTGGAGGTGGGATTTGAGCTAAGTCTTAAAGGAAGCTGGGGAAACCAGGGGACAGAAATGAGAAGGAGCATTTCCAGTATGGGAGTCAGCCAGTGAAAAATGTATGGAGTAGAGAGATGGGGGTCTTCTTCAAGGAAGAGCAAGAATGCTGGCATCACTAGATTGTAGAGTATATGTAGACAGGAGAAAAGGGTAAGATTAGAAACTTAGTAGGGGGCCAAGTTGTGAAAGATTTTAAATCCCAAAAAGAGGTATTAAATTTGATCTTGCAGGTAAGAGAGCCACTTGAATTTATTATGTAAGGGGATATGGTCAGATCTGAGCTTTAGAAAATCACTTTGGCAGTTGAGTGGAAGATAGGTTGTAGCGTGGAAAGACTTGAGAGGCAGGGAGACCAACTAGCAGGCTATGGCAGTAGTCCGTTGTTAATAGAAAAAAGTGAGTAACAGCATTTCTATCCACTGTCACTGTTAATACACACCCAATTTGGTGGCCTGGAAAGTAATTCAGCTGCTGGAGCATAAGCCAGACCTGGGGGTGGAGAGTAGACTAGAAAATAAACAGCAGTGAAAGAAAAAGCTGTGGATTCTTTGTAGCCCTGCTACAGTTGAGGCAGAGCTCTTTCCAATGAATAAAGTAATTTTCTCCAAGCTGCTAATGAAAATGAGAAGAGGGGTGATGAAAAGGTGGATGAGAGGGCACACATGGAAAACAAACATCTGGCTCCTTGAAACTTGCTTAGACTAGCCCTGACCAACACAAGGACCACTAAATAAATCAATGACTTGCCACAAATATTTCATGAATGCTGAATATGTGCCTAACGTTATGCTAGGTGCTGAACATAAATGACAAATACACACACACACACACACATGCATACACACATACATCCCGCTGCCACTCTTTAGGGAAACTACAGGGAAATGCTGAGTAATGAGGATACATAGTAGAGTAAAGGATGGACTAGGAGGGGATGTTATCCAAAAAATGGGAAGCACTAAAGTCAGATGGGGGAGGGGATAGTCACACATACCAAACTTCCTATAGCCTGACATATAATATATTAAGTAAGGTAAGTTTCAGTTACTGAACAAAGGGACATGTATTTCATCTTCAGCCCTTTCATTAGAAAGCTCCCTTCCAGTGGTTCATGTGACCCGGGGAATCTGCTCCTCAAGTACACAGGCATTCCAACAAAAAAATATTGCTCATGCTCATTAGTGCAATATGGAAGAACAAGCTATGTGAAAGAACTTTCCCAAGACATTCAAATAGTTGTATTTTTCCTTGCTCTTTATGGCCCTCCATTTTTACCTTTTTTCTGCAAAAGGTAGATCCAATTATTGCTAAATTTCATCATGACATGGCTTGATAAAATAAGGAATGTTGACACTTAATATTCTATAGGGTGCAGAGCATTTATGTACATGATATCAAAAATCAATCAAAATGTATTTATTAAGCACCTACTATGTGCTAGGTGATAGAACTACAAAGACAAAAAAATTAGTTCCTGCCCCTGAAGGAGTTTAGACTCTAGCAATGGGAGGCAGCATGAACATAGATAATTACATGCAAAATAAATAATAGATGATTTGAGGGAGATCAGAAAAGGTCCAATGTAGAAGGCAATGCTTGTGTTGAACTTTGAAGAAAACTAGAGATTTGAAGAGACAGGGGGTATATATTCCAGGCATCATTAGCAAATCATAACCTTGTGAGGTATATACTGTAAATATTACCACCCCCATTTTGCAAAAGAAGAGACTGAGGCTTAGGAGTTAATTCATTCATTGAACATTCTAAGAATAAGCTATCTTTATTAGTAGCTATGTGACCCTGGACAAGCCATTTAACTCTGTTGACCTCAGTCTCCTCATATGTAAAATGAACTGGAGAAGGAAAAGCAAACCACTCCAATATCTTTGCCAAGAAAACCCCAAATGGAATAATGAAAAGTCAGACACAACTGAAAAACAATTGAACACTATCAACAATTCTGCTGCACTCTGCCCTAGTCAGACCAAGTCATCTGGGCTGTTGTGGTTAATTCTGGGCATCACATTCTGGGCATCCACAGAAGGTAGCCAGGATGGGGAATTTCATACATGAGGATTGGTGGAAAGAACTAGCAATGGATAAATTAAAAAAGAGGAAGACCTGAGCTGAAATCCCACTTCAGACACCTTCTAGCTGTGCCATTTAATTTCTTTTTTGTCTCAGTTTCCTTATGTTTAAAATAAAGTGATTGGATTCAGTGGTCTTTAAGTTCTCTTCTATGCAATATCTGAGACTTGTGGGATGGAGGCAGGGGACAGAAAAGCTGTTTTGAAATATTTAAAGTGTCTTCAACTCTGTAAGGTTGAAATGGGTACCCGATTTGGACATAAAGGGTGATACCTTAAACAAATTAGGAGAACAAGGAACAGTTTACTTGTCAGATCTATGGAGAAAGGAAGAATTTATGACCAAACAAGAAATAGAGAACATTATAAAATGAAAAATGGATAATTTTGATTACATTAAATTAAAAAGTTTTACACAAACAAAACCAATGCAGCCAAGATTAGAAGGAAAGCAGGAAGCTGGGAAACAATTTTTACAGCCACAGTGTTTCAAATATATATAGCTGAGTCAAATTTATAAGAATACAAGTCATTCCCCAATTGATAAATGATCAAAGGATATGAGCAAACAGTTTTTAGATGAAGAAATTACAGCTATTTGTGGTCACATGGAAAAAATACTCTAAATAACTATTGATTAGAGAAATGCAAATTAAAACAACTCTGAGGCACCACCTCACATCTATCAGATTGGCTACTATGACAGAAAAGGAAAATGATAAATTTGTAGAAGATGTGGGAAAATTGGAACACTAATACATTATTGATGGGTGTTGTGAACTGATCCAACCATTCTGGAGACCAATCTGGAACTATGCCCAAAGGGCTATAAAACTATGCATACCCTTTGATCCAGAAATATCACCACTAGGTCTGTATTCCAAAGACATCATAGAAAGGGGAAAAGGACCTACATGTGCAAAAATATTTATAGCAGCTCTTTTTGGTGGCAAAGAATTGGAAAGTGAAGGGATGTTCATCATTTTGAGAATGGCTGAACAAATTGTGGTATATGAATGTAATAGAATACTATTGTTCCTTAAGAAATGATGAACAGGCAGATTTCAGAAAAACCTGGAAAGACTTACATGAACTGAAGCAAAGTGAAATGAGCAGAACCAGGAGAACAGCGTACACAGTAACAGCAACATTGTGCAATGATCAACTGTGAGAGACTTCATTTTTCTCAGCAATACAATGATCCAAGACAATTCCAAAAGACTCATGATGGAAAATGCTATCCACATCCAGAGAAATAACTATGGAGTCTGAATGCAGATCAAAGCATACTATTTTCACTTTTTCTCTTTCTCATGGATTTTCCCCTTTCTCCTGATTCTTCTTTCACAGCATGACAAATGTGGAAATATGTTTAACATGATTGTACATATATAACCTAAAAATAATAATAGTAAAGTATCTTCAAGTATTTAAAGTGCTGTCACATGGAAGAGATAAGATTAGTTCCCTCAGAAAACAGAACTAAGAGCAATGGTCAGACATTTTAGAAAGGTAGATTTAGACTTAATAGTAAGAAAAATTTCCTAATAACTGAGTATCCTAAAGGAGAAAAGACTGCCTTTGGTGCGGCAGTGCTGGGCTGGTGGTGGATATCTCCTCATTTGCAGTTTTCAAGGAAAGGCTGGATGATCATTTATTAGGCATATAGTAAAGGGAATTCTCTGTCAAGTATAGATTAGACTAGGTGACCACTGAGGTCTTCCAACTCTAAAATTAGGGGATTCTAGGTTTATATTCCATTCTTTTAGGTAGAAACAACATGTATGCAGATGAATATGCTACAAGGTAGAATGTGATAAGGGCAAGGGAGAAATCTAGATAAATGCTCTAGGAAAATCTAAGTAGGAAGAGAATGCTTTCAGGTTAGGATAGCTACCCCTGCTTTTTTACTTTAGCTGAAGCACAATATATTCTACTCAAGCCTTTTACCTTTACCCTGTGTACATCCCCCTGTTTCAAATGTGTTTATTGTAAACTACACACTGTAGGACTATAGTTTTTAATCCGTTCTGCTATCCACTTCTGTTTTATGGGAGAGTTTATCCCATTCACATTCACAGTTATGATTACTATCTGTGTCTTTTTCTCCATCCTATTTCCCCCTTGTTTATGCTTTTATTTCTCCCTTCTCCTTTCTGCTCCTCAAGAGTTTTGCTTTTGACCACTGCCTTCCTCAGTTTACCCTCTCTCTTGATTCCTCTCCCTTATCTTACCTTTTCCCCTTGCTACTTATTCCCTCCCCTTTGACCACTCCCCTCCTTTTTCCTTCTACTTTCCCCTCCTGCTGCCTGTAGGACAAGTTTGATTTCTATACTTATCAGAGTATGTTATTCCCTTCTTGAACCAAATCCATTGAGAGTAAAACTCAAATATTGCTCTTCTCCCTCCCTTCTTGCCCTCTACTATAATATGGTTTTGCACCTCTTCATGTGATATAATTCACCCTTTTCTACTACCTCCTTACCATCCCTTTATATCTTTTAATTATGTTTTTATCATTATATCAGTTATTTAATACTGACACCCACAGTTTATGTATATCTCTTTCAATTGTCATAAGAATTGTACTATTCTCAAGATTGACATATATATAAAACAATATAATCCTATATAAGCATGTAAATAATTTGCCTTATTGATTAACAAGGATTCTCCCCCCCCCGTTTACCTTTTTATGTCTTTCTTGAGTTTTATATTTGAAGATCAAATTTTCCATTGAGCTCTGGCCTTTTCATCAGGAAGGTCTGCAATTCCCTTATTTCATTGAATATCCATCTCCTTGCCTGAAAAATTAAGCTCAATTTTGCTGGGGAGTTGATCCTTGGTTGTAGTCCAAGCTCCTTTGTCTTTCAGAATTTCATATTCCAATTTCTCCTATCATTTAAGGTAGAAGCTGAAAGATCCTGTGTGATCCTGACTGTAGTCCCATGACATTTGAATTGTTTCTTTCTAGATGCTTGCAGTATTTTCTCCTTGACCTGATAATTCTGGAATTTGGCTATAATATTTCTTGGAATTTTCAATTTGGGATCTCTTTCAGGGGGTGATTGGTGTTCTTTTGATGACTATTTTATCCTCTGGTTCTAGGACCTTTGGGCAGCTTTCCTTGATGGTTTCTTGGAAGATACTGTCCAGGTTCTTTTTTTCATCGTGGCTTTCCGGTAGACCAACCATTCTTAGATTACCTCTCCTGGATCTATTTTCCAGGTCATTTGTTTTTCCAATCAGATATTTCACATTTTCTTCTATTTTTCATGCTTTAGATTTTGTTTGACTGATTCTTGATGTTTCATAGAGTCATTAGCTTCTACATGCCCAATTCTAATTCCTTTATTTATTTATTTATTTTTAGTTTACCACACATGGTTCTACATAATTTTGAGTTCCAGATTTTCTCCCCTCCCTCTCCCCTCCCTTCCCAAGATGGCATGGAATCTCATATAACTACCATGTATAACTTCACATTGAATTAATTTATACACTAGTCAAGTTGTGGAGAAGAATTATAACCAATGGCATGAATCAGGAGAAAGAAGAAACAGAACCAAAAAAAACCCCTAAAAACAAAAACAAAAGAGAAGCAAAAAAGGCGAGCATGTAGTGCGCCTCAATCTGTATTCAAACTTCACAGTTCTTTCTCTGGATAAAGATAGCATTTTCCATCGTGAGTCCCCTGGAGTTGTCCTTGCACCTTAGGTTGCTGAGAAGAGCGAAGTATATCAGGGTTGGTCCTCACGGAATCCATATATCTGCGGTTGTGCACAACGTTCTCCTGGCTCTGCTCCGCTCACTCAGCATTATGTCGTGTAGGTTTTTCCAGGTTGTTACGAAGTCTGCATCATCCCCATTTCTTATGGCACAATAGTATTCCATCACCTTTATATACCACAGCTTGTTCAGCCATTCCCCAATTGATGGGCATCCCTTTGATTTCCAATTCTTGGCTACCACAAAAAGAGCTGCTATAAATATCCTTGTACATATGGGTCCTTTTCCCGCTTCAATTCTAATTCTTAATGTATTGTTTTCTTCTTTTAGCTTCTCTATCTCCTTTTCTATTTGGCTGATTTTACTTTTCAATGAGACATTTTCTCCATTTGTATTGTGAATCTCCTTAACTATTTTGCCGATTTTACTTTTTAAATATTTGTTTTCATCAGTGAATTTTTTTCCATTTTTCCTTTTACCTGTCTAATTTGGTTTTTAAAGTCCTGTTTGAGTTCTTCCAGGAATGCTTTTTGGGCTGGAGAACAGGTCACACCCCGTTTTGAGGATTCAGATGTGGGTACAGTGTCCACGCTATCCTCTTCTGAATTGGTATTTTGATCTTCCCTGTGTCCATAATAGGATTCAATGGTATTTGGCTTTTTAGTGTGTTTTTTTCATGGTATTTCCCCCCCTGGATTCTAAAGTGGATCTCTGCTTCTGGGCCTTGGGGGGCTCTGTCCCAGGCTTCTTGTGTTGAGATCTGTGGGCCTGCTCACTGGCTTTGTGTGCTATGGCCTCTGGTTTCGTCAGGGGTGTGTGTGGGGGGTGTGGGGGGTCTGGTTGCTGGAAATCTCCTCAGGAAGAGAATGCTTTCAGCTAGGAAGATCAAAGAAGGCTTCATGGAAGAGGTGGCTCTTGAGCTGAATCTTAAAGGATGAGAAAGATTTTGAAAGGTAGAATTGAAGAGGGAGTGCATTCCTATATTTGGTTTAAAGAAGTCACCTGTGGAGGCATAGTTTGGGGGTCATCTGACTTACTTAGTCAGTGGTTTCCATGAAAAAGACTTGGACAAATACAATGGTCAGTGTTAGCATGCCATCTTTCAAAATTAAAGGACACATTCCTCTTCCTGATAACAACCAACAAACTAACCATTTAGGAGAATGTACTATGTGGTTGGATTTGTTGGGAACTATCTGTAGTGTCAAAATGTATTAAAAAAGAAGAAAAATATCTGGAGTTTTTAGTGGACTACTTGATCAAGATATTGTATAACATGGTACTCCCTCTTCCTTTGCTCCTGACAAGAAAAACTAAGGCAAACTTCGGCTGCAATATTAGAGGTAACATGTCCAAAGGGAAGGAAGCTATATATATTCTGCTCTTGATTGATAACATGGTGTTGTGCTTAGTTCTGGACATCTCCTTTTAAGGACACTGACAAACCACAGCGTGACTAGAAGAGGAGAAGCAGAATGGTGAGAGGACTAAAGACTATACCATGCAAAGATCAGATCAAAGAACTAGGAATGTTTAACCTTGGGGAGAGAAGAACTTGTAGCAGAGCTTGAGACTGAGGTGGAGAGGGGAAAAGAGTGAAACATAAGGATGTGTTGCCATTTTAAAGTGTTTGGAGGGCTGTCATGTTGAAGAAGAGGGCTGTCTTCTGAAACTTGTTTTCCTTGGTCCCCCCAAAAGACAGGAGTGATATTTGGAGAGAGGCTTTATAGAGGAGCACATTTTCTTCTACTGAGTTAGAACTGCCCAATAGTTGATTAAACTGCTTCAGGAACTAGTGTTTACTGTAGGTCTTCAAGGGGAGGAATGACTGCTTTGGGGGGGGGTGATGTAGTGGGGGATTCCTGCTTTTTTTTGCTGTAACTCAGTAGAAAGGAAGGGGACCACATCAAAAACTAGGAATTAAGTATTTCTTCATAAAAAAACCTGGGCTCACACCAAAATGGTACAAAGTAGACATCTAAAGTATTTTTGCAGAAGAGCTAACTAATCAAGGCTAGAACAGTTTTTGAGGATCTGACTGAAAAAGAAACCATCTCCTTTTCATCTAAGTTAGTGCTCCATCCAGGAATGGATTTCTTTCTGCCCTTTTATGATTGATAGCTAACCAAGTTGACTTAAATGGACCATGAATTCTCAGGAAGTCAAAACTTCATTAATTTACTTAGGACACATTTGCTAAATGCCTGTATGTCATTGCCTTCTCCTAGCAGCTATCTCTAGATTAAAAAAGTGGTTAATGCACTGTTTTGATCTTTAGGAAAACCATTGTGTGGTAATCACCATAGATCCCCATAAAAGCTTGAGCTTAAAGAACACCTTTTCTTTTTAAAAATATTGTATTCCCCCATTACATATTAAAATAATTTAAACATTGTTAAAAAGTTTAAAAAGTTTTTTTAAAGTTAAAAAAAAGAAAGGAAGGAAGGAAGGAAGGAAAGTGAGTGAAATATAATATGCTTTAGTCTGTATTCAGACAATATCAATTTCTTCTCTGGAGGAAGATAGCATGTTTCATCATAAGTCTTTGAGATTGTCTTGGATCATTGTATTGCTGAGAATAGCTAAGTCTTTCACACTTCTTTTTAAAAAAGCCTGTACAACATCTTTCAAGAAATTATCAAGGAAAACTGCCCTCATATCCTAGAACCAGAGAGCAAGATAGAAATTGAAATAATCTACCCATCACCACCTGAAAGAGATTCCAAAATGAAAACTCCTAGGAAAGAACACATTTTCTGAGTCAGGCATATTACCTCTGAAAGGATAACACTTTAAAGCTGTGTCATCTTTAATCTATAGGTCTAATATCATCAATGCATAATAATATTTATATTCCAGGCATGTAATATAGACAGATACTGTAATTTTGGACAGTAACTACCTTGTAAAACTAAATTAAAATTAAATTATTGTACAATTTGTTGTTATTAATGCTTGAAATTTCAGTCCTAGACCAAACTTGTGGTTGGCAGCATTACCATTCTTGCCATCCAGCAAAATTGATAAAGTCAGTCTGATAACTGGTTTTAGAGTGTGGGTGTAGTCTCTGCCTCTGGAGCTGGAGTTCTCTTTAGCAGGTAAAGAGGCATCAGTGTCCATCTGATACTTGGCTGCTGTTCCAAAGCTAGGGTTGCTATTATTTCCACTTGTCCAGTGAAGATTGACAGCAGTTTCCAATTCCTTGTTCTCTTCCTGATAGAGCCCCAAACATTGTGCCATCATTCATATTGATGTGAAGCTGGAATTAATCAACTACAGCAATGTTGCTCTGACTCTCTTGATATTTATAGTTTCAAAATCCATTTGGTAGCCCTCCAGGCAGCTCATAGCCAAGAACATGATACCCCATATTGAAGGTGCAGAAATATAAAAAAATCCATGTCACAAACAAGACTTATATGCTCCTGTTTCTATCCTGACTTAATCATAGCATTTTTCCCATTCTGGTAGGTGAAAAGGATCAACCAATAGTACATTTATGGCTGCATTTCTGCTCATCTTCAACAGTAATCTCAGTGCCTAGCATCTTGTCTATGTTCTGTTTTCATGTGGATGTCAGGCCATATTTGGAACATTGGCATTTTGTTTCCAAATTGCCTGTGACTTTGCTGTTCTCAGGGTTTGCTGAACTTAAATTTATAAATTCCAGGCCATTTTCAAATTGTGTTTTCAGATCCAGTTTTATTAAGTCAAATTCTTATTCTTTGGTAAACATATCCATTGCTACTTTTCTAAGGTCAGCAAAAGTAAGTAGCACAGCCATTTTCTTTCTTCCCCTGGCAGAGATGGTGGAAGCTACAGCAGGCAGAAGACACAATAACAATAGAATAGGAACAGCAGAAGTAGTCTCTACCAATTGTGAATAAGGAGAAGTCCCTCTGAGACTAAAACTAATCCACTTACTAAGAGGAGAGGGATTGGAACCTTGGAATCCGAAACTTTTGACACATAGGTTGCAGTGAGAATTGGGTGTGAAAACAGTGGCAGGATGCCAGGGTCCCATGACCTTTGCCGCAAGCATGACTTAAGCCAGAAAGAATAGTTCAGAAAGTGTCCTTGGACACAGCTGTTGCTGTGCACAGATTCATCACTGCCAGATCTCTTCAGTGTTTTTTTGCTCATGATCACGCAGTTTAGCAGAATCATTTAGCATCCAAAGTTTCTCCAAGGACACAGACAACGCAAGGGAATAATGCACTGACAGACTGGGAAAGGCACTCGGGAATACCACATTCCATGACTGTACCACCTCACTGGAAGACCATCCTGGGCTTTCTCTCTTTCTCTCATTCATAGACAACCAGCTTTGTAGTGCAAGTATGATTGGGTCAGCCTATATTACCAACAAAGAAGTTCTGTTTCTGCTGATTTTTACATACTAATTACACCCAAGCTGTTGTGTAGGAAAGAAGTCACTATCCTGCTTAAAGCAATCAGCAGCAGCTACTGCCTTCCTACCCTTGCCACTTGATCCTGTGTACCTCACACAAGTGTTTCTCTGCCACTGGCAACTTGTTGAAATTTGGCCTGTGTTCTGATTTAAGGCAGGTTTTTGTCTGTCTGTGCATCATGTAAGTTTTCTGCAGTCACTAGAATACATGATATAAGTGGCAGACATGGCTAACACAGTAGTCCTTTTTCTAATTCCTTCACTAATGTTTGTTTGCATGTCTCCCTGGGGTTTCTTGCCATGGGACCTGGGCCCCAGAAAATTTGTTCAATCTGTGTGTTTCTGGAAAAGCAGACATTTCTTGATAGTGATTCTGTGGGTCTTTGTTTATGAATAGCAGGAAGAAACAAAGGAAGCAGCCTGGGTTGTTCAGATCACACACACACGCGCGCGCGCGCGCACACACACACACATACAGTTACATCTTTTATGAGCTCCAGTTTCAGAATCTAATAACTTGATTTGTACCTAGAGTGTTGTATGAAGGCATTCTCTATGCTGTGTTTTAGGAAGTATCACACCAAAGAAAAAGATTTCTTCAGACAAGGGTCATGCATGCTGTAAAACATGACAAAGTGGGCATAGCTTTCATTCAGTCATGTTTCATGTTAAATTGTAATATGCAAAATGTTGCACGGGTATGACATTTGACAGAATTCTTCTCTGCTAAGTCATAAAGTTTGACTAATTCAGAAAGCCATTTGAAAGAAACATTCTGATTCTATCACTTAGAAGGCAGTTTGCTGTCAAAATCAGCATATATTGCCAAACACTATTATTATTTAGAGAATTGTAAAGTATCTTCATTCCCATTGTACATTTGTCTCAGTTTGTTGACTCATATTTAGATTTCTAGCATCTAAAGTACTGTGTTCTCTTTTAAATGCCAAGATCATTTATTAGGGAATAGAAGAGATACATTTTTAGAAGAGCTTATGGTAAAACACCAACCATACCAACCATGAGGTGTTGAGAACCAATCAATACTGCAAAAAGGGCCCCTGTCAAACAGTCATACAGAACTTTGTGACTTGTAATACTGAGAAACTAGTGCCATTAAGAAGGCAACAGTAAAACAAGTATGTGGTCTCTGGTGTATTACATCACTGATGTAGCATCATAAAGTGATGGTTCTCACATTTGTACTGATGGTCTCTCTTTTCAGTAGCCCTTAATTGCAACATTTCTGCATAGACATCCCAGGCTCCAGTTTACCTGCCTCTAGAGAAGTGCATCCAGCTACAGCAGGTGGTCAGGCTTTAAGGTTAGGTAGGCATTGCACAGGTTGCTGGCCACTGGTTGTACGGACTCACTACGCCACTGCTGGAGTTAATTTTTATAGCCCTCCTGGAGAATGTGGCAGCATATAACTGGTATTTCCAAACATGGGCATTAGTAATGGGTTGACATAGCTTATGCTTATGGAATATTTCAATTAGTGTATAATGACCCCCTTCCTCTACAGTAGCCCCTTCTCTCTGCTTCAGGGAACGGTAGGGCTTTTGGATTGGTGAGTGAGAGGAAGTGATGCAATGCCGCTGTGGGAACAGAGAGAGATGTCGCATTCAGCAAGAGATACAAGTATCATTGATGGTATGGTTCCTTGCTGGAGATTGCCCATTGAATCCACTGTTCCATGATGTGTTAGCTGTGGATACAGGAAGTCAGAGATCTCTATATATGATTCTAAGGAAATCACCAAACCTCCTGAGTTCTAGTTCACACTAGATCCTGAATCCATTCTCTGTGCTATGATTCCTGGATTCAAAGTTCCTCCAGAGTATTCTACCTTTTCATCTAGTGAGTCAAATATCAAATTGCCCCTCCTTTGCTTGCTCAAAGGTGAGTGACATTGGAAAACCAAACTCTCCCTCCCTCTCTCTCTCTCTCTCTTCCCTTCCCTCCCTCCCTCTCTCTCTCTCTCCCCCTCCCTTCCTCTCTCTCTCTCTCTCTCTCGCTCTCTCTCGTTCTCTCTCTCCTCCTCCCTCCCTCCTCCCCCCCCCCCTCTTCCTCTCTCTCTGTCTCTCATTCCTGGGTCCAGTTGAGTTCTATGTCTGGGGGACTTTTGGGTCATAGAAGAATATCAATCAATTAAACAATCAGCAAACATTTATTAAGCACCTACTAGCCAGGCACTGTGCTAAGTTCTGGGGATACAACAAAAACCAAAGTCAGCCCCTGCCTTCAAGAAGCTCACAATCTAATGTGGAAGATAATAAATATATACAAAAATGCTCTATACAGGATAAAAAGGAAATAATTAACATGGAAAGCACTAGAATTAAGAAGATTGGGTAAGGCTTCCTTTAGAAGATGAGATTTTAGTTGGGACTTAAAGGAAACCAGGAGGGGAAACAAGAGGAGAGGAGCTACTGGGCTTGAATTGTATTTATCTCCTTCCTTACATATTATTAGTCTAGGGGATGTAATTTTTAGGCTCATGATAAACTCCTGATTGCTATTTCTTAGTTAGAAAAGGAGGAACTCCAAGCTCTTTATCCAAAGCTTGATTTTCTTCCTACAGATATTATTTCCACAATGAACACAAATGACAAATAGGAAAGAAGCCCATTTATCTAAGTCAGTGGCAAAATGGAAATACATATGAGCATATATACCAGACAATACACCTGAGAGAGCTTTCCCATTAGGATGAGATATCTCAGTGAGGGGGTGGGGTAGGGAGAGACAGAGAAAGAGAGAGAGGGAGGGGGAGAGTCCTCTAGCTCTTACCTAAAGGGGAAATTCCTTGAACTCTCTAATCTAGCAAGCTGGGGGATGGGGACATGATGGAGCTAGCCAACTACTCTAATGTTGGCTTCTTTCCAGTCTTTTTTCTCCCTTCAGTAACCTGAAGTGTGGCTGGAATTATCTGTCTTCTCTCTCAAAGCTAGAAGCCAGAAGAACCCAAAGAGACTGGATCTCTCCTCCCTCTTGTTCTCACCAATGCCACCCCATCCCTGATGCAAGCACAAGGCATTGATCTCCATCAGAGAGTCCCATACCAATGGGTTTTGGAACTCCAGTTAAATTCAGGATGTATTACTGTGTAGGGGACAGCAGGATATTTGAAAGTGAAAGTGTTATTAAAATGCATATCAAAGTCATTTTTTAAAAAAGAAACAGTTTTAGTTTAAAAAAAAAAGAAAATTGTGTATTCATATCACAGCTTGTTTTTCTATTGCATAACTCCTTAACTTCTTCCCCATTTATCCTCATGTTAATTATCTTATTCAAGATAATCTAAAGATTTTTCCTGCTAGAAAAATACAGGGAAATAGCCTGGGGTAGGGAGAGATGGTTCACGTAAAAATAACAAATAGTAAGGAAGTTACATAGTTAAGTACATGATATGAAATCTATAAAATTAGGTATGCTTCTTTCCCAATGGAATATGAATAGAGCTAGGTTTGATCTTTCTTAGCCCTTCATACACTCTCAAATCTCTTTGTTATTTTTGTGGGTATCTTCTCTGTTGAAAACCTCTATCTCAATTTTAGTGCTCAAGCCTAGTATTCATGAATCTTTTCCTTCTCTTGGGTCTGCATTCCACTGTTCTTCATGCATAGCTCCTGTATAGACTTTAGAGTGGTACAAAAAGGCAGCCAAAATTGCAGCCAAAAATGGCTCCAATGACATTCTTTTACATCTCAGGGGAAACTCCCCATCTCATGTGTTCTTATTTCACACACAGGAAAGTCATTTTAAATCATTTCCTGACATCCTTCATAGCCACAGGTCAACTCTCCCACCATTGGCTGGGGGAAGTGCTGGAGGACTGGTGGATCAAGCCCCCAATTAGGTAAAAAGTGTGACTTTCCCAAAAGACAGCAAATAGAGAGGAAAATACTATGACCTGCCTATTGGGAAGCTGGAGTAGCTCTAGGAAAACCAACACCATAAAAACATTCAGCTCCATGCTGGGGTTGAGACTCCCAGACAGACCTGGAGTTAGGCAAAACAAAGTCTTGATCTGAAGTAAAGAGGCATTAAAGCAACCTTAGTCTATTCAGGCCTATCAGTCATCTTTGATTCTGTGCCTTTCAGCTGTTTTCCCCCATCTTGAATTTGGATCCTTTTCCAGCCTTTCTTTTCCTTGACCATCCTTTGCTTGATCTTTAAAGATGAGAACTTAGCAATCCTCTGAGTTAATAACTATGTAGTGACCTATTCCAGCTGACAGTACTGGGCACCTGAACTTCAGTCCCAATTAGGAGTCATGTCTCCTTGCACAGTGTAGCAGCACACATAGCATCCTAGACTTGCTTCGAAGCCTGGTTACAATGAGATGCCTTAATAATAACATTTTGCTGTATTTGTATTGCAACCTGTTTCCCTTCTGTCTTCCATCTATATCTCTTCATCCTATTTTTCTTTTTAAAACCCCAAAGACTAGATTTCTCTTTCTCATGTAACTTAGCTTCTTTGTCTCTTTCAGCCCCCTCCAACTTTGGAGTGATGGTGGCAGAGTTTTGAGAAAGCCAGTAAAAGGAACTAAGAATCATATAGCTTTTGAACCACCTAGAAATATTAACAATTGTTGCTTCTCCAAATTTCAGTTCCTTATCCAATAACCAATATGTATACATGGGATTTGAGGAATTGAATCATATCTGTCTTGACATTCTCATTACAAAGAATACAAGAATCCAAAAGGAAATTGTAGCTAAATGGAAGGATGGCTCATAGGTTTTAATCTTTGGGAAGGTGGCTAATGGAGTTGGCAGACTTGGTTCCATTGTATATTCAAATGGAATGAAAAACCTCATTTTATGGAACATATGGTTTTCTGATACTGTAGTGCTCACGATGGCATTTGCCAAAATACTGCCATGAAAAAAAAATGTACCTTATGTGCTGACATGTGCTGCAGAACATGAAGAATCCAATAAGACCCTCAAAATAAATCAATACATATCATAAGTATTGGTGACTTCAATACAAAGATAGGCATGGAGAAAAAATGTGGAAAAAGTATTGGAAAACATAACTCATTAGTGAGTAGCAAGCAAGGCCTTATGCTTACATGCCATATGTACTTTTTTTCAAAAGACATGGTGAGCCTTGAATAACATCACAAAAAAATTAAATTGACTACATAACAGGGTTAGAGGACTGTCCAAAGAGAGCCCAGGCCCTATGAACATGTACAGCAGACTCTGTCTGATGCAACTCCCCAAGTGGACCAGCACAGGCATAGGTTATGTTGTGGTAGAGTCTTTCAATTGGTTTCTGAGACAGAATTGAGAACGCTTACCAGATGATTCAGGCACTGAGTTAGCATGTGAAGGTAAGGAATGCTACAAAAATATCTTTTTGTAAAAGCAAACTGACATTAATTGGTTAAATGAAACTGCGGTACTAATCACTAATGACTGATATTGGAGAGAACACACTGATATGTGAGTGTGAATCAATATCTTTAGGTAAAGATTGGTGTTTGTCCTTCATTCTTTGAGAGCTCCATGATATCAGGAAGGTGATGCCATGACTTACAAGTGAATTGAATTTAAGTGAGGGAGGGCTAGGCAAAGTTACCAGCCTTACTCTCTCCTTGGGATCCATCTGGGTCCTGTGGCAAGATGTAGATTAGGACAACTGGAGATGGCCCTGGATGCAGTGAGAGACCTTGGCTATTTTTAAAATTATTTATTTATTTTTAGTTTACAACACTCAATTCCACAAGCTTTTGAGTTTTAAATTTTCTCCCTTTCCCTCTTTTCCTCCCTTCCCAAGACGGTGTGAAATTTGATATAAGTTCTACATATACCTTCATATTAAACATATTTTACATTAGTCATGTTGTAAAGAAGAATTATAACTGATGGAATGAACCATGAGAAAGAAGAAACAAAACGAAACAAAAGAGAGAACAAATAATATGCTTCAATCTGCTTTCAGACTCCATAATTCTTTCTCTGAATGTGTATACCATTTTCCATCATGAGCCTTTTGGAGTTGTCTGGAGTTGCATTGCTGAGAAGAGCCAAGTCCATCAAAGTTAGTTATCACACAGTGTGGCTGCGACTGTGTACAATGTTCTCCTGGTTCTGCTTCTCTCACTTACTCAGTTCATATAAGTCTTTCCAGGTTTTTCTGAAGTCTGCCTGCTCATTATTTCTTATAGCACAATAGTATTCCATTACATTCATATACCACAACTTGTTCAGTCATTCCTCAATTGATGGACATCCCCTCAACTTCCAATTCTTTGCTACCACAAAAAGAGCTGCTATAAATATTTTTGTACGTGTGGGTCCTTTTCCCATTTGTAGGATCTCTTTGGGATACAGCTCTAGTAGGGGTATTGCTGGGTTAAAGGATATGCACATTTTTATAGCCCTTTGGGTATAGTTCCAAATTGCTCTCCAAAATGGTTGGATCAGTTCACAATTCCACCAGCAATGCATTAGTATTCCAATTTTCCCACATCTTCTCCAGCATTTATAATTTTCCTTTTTTGTCATGTTATCCAATCTGACAAGTGTGATGTGGTACCTAAGAGTTGTTCTGATTTGCATTTCTCTAATCAGTAGTGATTTAGAGCATTTTTTCATATGACTATAGATATCTTTAATTTCTTGCTCTGAAAACTGCCTGTTCAAATCCTTTAACCATTTCTCATTTGGGGAATGACTTGTATTCTTATAGATTTGACTCAGTTCTCTATCTATTTTAGAAATGAGGCCTTTGGAGAAGTGGAAAGAATGCTGAGCTTAGAGTAATAGGACCTGTCTTTGAATCCTTAATCTTCCAATTACTATGTGGCATTGAGCAAGTCTCTTAACCTCTCTGATCTTCATGAGGGGATTGGGCTAGATAATAATAACAATAAGTTCTTTAAAATATTATATAATTTGTTCCTCAAAACAACCTGGGAGGTAGGTGCTATTATTATCCTCATTTTACTGAGGAGAAAATGGGCAGACAGAGTTTAAGTGACTTGCTCAGGGTCCCATAGCTAGTAAATAGCTAGATTTGAACTCAGGTCTTCCTGACTTCATATTCAGTACTTTAGCCACAGTACCACCTAGATGACCTATAAGGTCCCTTCCTAAGTATATGATCCTGTGATCCTAGAGTTTCACAAGATGGACAGGTGTGGATGGTTTGCAAAGTGTATGACTGGAGGGAGTACCCATAATCAATTTGATAACAGATTTATTGAAATAAAAATGTAGAATCTGGTACTGATATATGGCTATGAATCAAGGAACACAATAAGCATTGTGATTGTCCCATGGGGCAATGGAGAGCTATAAGTAGCTATAAATGTGTATCAGCATATTAATAAGTGATATACATACATACATAAATGCACACACACACACACACACACACACACACATATATATATGTATATATACAGTGAGAATGAAGATAATGGATGGAAACTCAAATGCTGTACTTGGATCCATATAGTGTTTACAGAACCGGAAGATGACAAGTAATGTGTTGGGCGGACCCTCTGCCCATGGGGGATTTATGGGATTACATGGCCAAGTGTTCCATGAGGTTAGAAATGTACGGATATACTGTGATCTGTACCACTGGTGGCAGCCCCACATTGCTGAGATAAAGAATCCATTGAAACACTGAAGTGTCATAATTTAATATTCTCACTGAACTTTAAAGATATAACATGAAGGGCCTTTGTGGAGTAGAATAATACATGATCTAAAGACTGACCATCTTTAAAGTGTTTATCAAATATAATCCTGTTCATGTTATACAGAAGTACATAAAGTACGTTATCATATGCTCCATCCTGCATGTGTCTTCAGAGCAAAAATGTAAAGTTCATCAAGACAAACCACTCTCACTTGATTTAGGTATATACCATCCAGGCCTATGACATCTCTTCCTTCCCCCTTTTGAACATTTTACTAGTGATTAACTCTTTTCCCAGAAAGGAGAGGTAGGAGTAGGAAGAGGATGTGAAATTAAAATCAGTCAGTTCTATATCATATTAACATTGTTGATTGAAGGGTAAAAATGAACATTATCCCACAAGTCCAGAGGATTGCAGACGAATCATACTACCTTCCTCCTGACAGAGAAGTCAGACTTAAAATTCAGAATGAGGCATACCTTTTTTGACCAGCCAAAGTAGTTATTGGCTTTGCTGGAATCTATGAGTTTATCATGATTTTTTTTGTATCAGGTTGGGAAGGAGAGATAATAATTGCTTTATGTAGACATATATGTATATAGAAATATACTATCTATCTATACACACATACATACATATTTTAATAGAGGTTATGGGCCAAAATGATGTTTTCAATTTATTTTGTGTATCCCCATTAGAGCTGATAAGAAAAGATAACCATAATTCATAATTCATTGTCTTTGTTTGAACACTTGCAACTACTGAGCTAAAAAAAGATTTGTGAAGGATTAAGAATATATCATAACGTCTATGAAATGAGAAAAGAACAAATGTTTTCGAATAATCAAAGTTATTTACCCAATGCCAAAACAGCCAGTAGTTTCAATCAACTAAAAGAAATAGTCAGTTAAAAAAATCATGAAACCACAATTTTATTCAGTTGACTTGGTCAGTTCAGTCAAAAAGATTGCTTCAGTAGGCCTGTTTCGGCAGAACATGAGTGTTATGGCTAAGCATTGCATCATATTAAAAGCAGACCTTCACTGACATGGCAAATGCAGGTGTTAGTCATATACATTCCAAGAGATTACAGGAGTAATTTAAGTACTTATCTTTCATAGCACATCAGTTTAAAGAATACTTTTGTGGTTATATTACCTTTCACCTTGAATGCAGTTTTGTACCCTTTCCCTGAACTTATTTTTCTTACCTCTTTCCCCTTTCATTCTTCCTCTTCTCTCTATCTCATTCTCTTTCTCTCCTTCTCTGTGTCTCTCTCCCTCTATCATTTCATCCATATGAAACCAAAATAATAAGGCAGAAAGTGAAAACTAAGCTAAACATCCTTTTTCCTTCTCAAGCAATCCACAAGCAATAGCTAGCATTTATATGGTGCTTTAAGGTTTGTAAAGCTCTTTAGATATGTATCATCTCATTTGCTCTTTACAAGGTATGAGGTAGGAAAAAATTATCATCTCCTTTTACAGATGAGAAACAGAGTCCGAGAGGCTCAGTGACTTACCTAGGGTCATACAACTACTAAGTGTCTGAGGCAGGTTTTGAGTTCAGATCTTCCAGACTCTAAGTCCAGCTCTCTCCACCATCCTGTGCATCCACCATGCCTACTCTCTGCCAGGCACTGCACTAAGTACTAGAGATATAAATGCAAAGAGTGGAATAATCCCTACTCTCAAGGAACTTATCATGGAGAAATAAGAAGCACATGTATATTATATCTTATAATACATACTATACTGCATCATGTATGTAATGAAAAAATATAAAGAGAATAAATACCCAATGAGGAGACTGGTCAAACAGAGACTGGTCCATAGAGTATACTCTATTTGCCTTTGCTGGTAAATGATAGAAAACATATACAGATATTCACAGCCTTGTCAAAATAAAATGTGTAGAATGATGGGGAGCCCGTTTATCACTACAAGTGGTTAAAGTGTTGGTATGGTGGAATGATGAAGTTTTCCAATTGGTTATGGATATGGAAGGACTGATGACTTATGAGTTGCTGACTTGGAACTGAGTGTATATATAAAAGGAGTGATCTGCCCCTCCCTAGTTCCTTTGCTCTTTTCCTTCCTGTCTGTAAATGAGGCAAGAACTGTTGTGAGATGCTGGGTAGGGGAGTGGAAGCAAGCTGAATTTCTTCACCCAGCCAACCCAACAATTTGGGTTACCAGTGGAGTTCACTGGAGGCCCTAGCAGTGGCTGACAGCAGTCACGTGGAAAGCCTGAGGAAGTTAACAGCTTCAGGGAGTGTGACCCCTAAAGAGATAAAGGCATGTTGTGTACTTTAGAAAGGCACTGATCTTCAGTGACCTGAAGAAATATATTTCTAAAGCGGAACTTCACGAGGGCACTATGAGAAAAAGACTTCAAGGTCTAGGAGTTGGGAGGTACCCCTTTGCCACACATGTCCTCTATATCTACACTGTCACTGTATTTTAAGCTTGAGTCTTCTTTCTCAAGGACCTTGTGTGTGCAAGGGAGAATACACCATTGAATTTGAGAGAATTTTATTTAGTTTTTTGTAAAATTTTAAAATTTATTTTAAATTTAAATACAAAATGAAAAAAGAAAAAAAAGCATTTCCATATACACAGCAGAACATAAGAGAGGATTCAATATAGAACAATAAATTTCCATTTCAAGAAATCCTATATAATAAACACTACACATTGTTTTCAAAGCTTCCCAGTTTTTCTTTGCTTCCTTATAGGTTTTCTTTTGTTCTCTGCTGTGTACTTTTTACTTTATTTTTTTATCCCTCCCTTTTCCCACCTTCTCCCCAAAGAAGGCTACAATTAAGCATGGAGATATATATATATATGTGTGTGTGTGTGTGTGTGTGTGTGTGTGTATACATATATACACATACACATATGTGTATATATAGACACACACATATGTATATCTATAAACATACATACACATATATATGCACATACATACTCATACATGTATATGTAATACCATACTCTGCTCATTTCCACTTGTCATCTATTCCTCTAAAGGTGAACAGCATCTTCCTTCATAAATCCAAGTCTTTCCATGTTTTTCTAAATCAACCAACTCATCATTTCCTTTACCACAGCAATATTCCAACCTGAGAAACTGTCTGTGAAAGTTTTCACCTCAATTTTCTGCATTCCTTCTTTTCTTGGCTACATAGATTTTATTTATGCATGAAATTTTTAATTTAAAATAATTGAAATTATCCATTTTACACCTCAACAATGCTCTCACCTTATAATATAATTTAAGGTCTGATACCATTGAATCTATTTCCTTCACATCTTTTCCCTCTGGTTTCTTTGCAGTTCCTTATCTTTTGTTCTTCTAAATGAACTGTATTATTTTTTCTAACTCAGTAGGATAATTTTTTAGCAATTTAATTGGGATAACATTGAATAAATAAATTAGGTAAAATTGTCATTTAAAAAGTTATATTGGCTTTACATACCCATGAATAACAACTATTACTTCAATTATTTAGGTCTGACTTTATTTGTATAAAAAGTGTTTTATGTTTTTGTTTACATAGTTCCTGTGTCTGTTTTGGTAGGTAAATACTCAGATATTTTATACTGTCTAATTGTTTTAAATGGTTTAAAACAATATTGAATAATATTGCTAACAGTGTATTTTCTCTATTTTTAACTTCTGATTAAATCTATTTTAATTTTAATTTTGTCTGAGATCATGATTATTACTCCTGCTTTTTTAACATAATAAATTCTACTCCTGCCCTTTATTTTATCTTTGTGTGCATCTTTCATTTTTATGTTTTCTGAAAGCAGCATATTGTCAAATTCAAATTTTTAATCTGCCATCTGTTTCCATTTTATGGGTAAATTCATCCCATTCACATTCTAAACTAGACTTATTGTTGTGTATTTTCCTCTGTCCTATTTTTCCTCACTATCTTTCTCACCCTATTTACCCTATCCTTCCTCACTCCTCTGCTGTAATTCTACCCAATACCTTGTCCTCCCATTCCTCAACCTACCTAGCCCTCCAAAAAGTCCCTCCTTTATCCTCTCCCCTACCCTATCCCCTTGCCCTCCTATTTCTTTCTGAATTTAGAAGACTTTTATACCTTTCTAGATATATATGTTGTTTCCTCTTTAACCCATTCCTGATGAGAGTAAGGTTCCAGCACTACCCACCCTCCCTGCTACTAGCTCCCTCTGTATCAATTTTTCTTTTAGGCCTCATTTGTATGAGATAATTACTCCTTTTTATCTCTCCCTACACAGTTTCATTTTTTTTTAGAATCACCCTATCATACTCAGCTCAGTCTAAGACTCCAAATAATGATGACAGTCATAAAAGTAATATTTTCACATATATGAAGTAAACAATTTGACCTTATTGAGTCCCTTATAATTGGTCTTCAATGTTTACTTTATATTTTCCTTGGACATATGTCAGATTTTCCTTAAGTTCTGGGTTTTTTTTGTCATAAAAACCTGAAAGTCTTTTAGTTTGTTAAATATACATTTCTTTTCATTCAGGGTTATACTTAACTTTGCTGGGTAAGTTACCCTTGGTCGTAACCCCAGCTCTTTTGCTCTATGGAATATAGAATTCCAAAACTGATAGTCCTTCAGCATAGTAGCTGCTAGGTCTTGCATAATCCTTGTTGTAGTTGCATGATATTTAAGTTTTTTTTTTCCTTGTTGCTTCCAATATTTTCTCCTTAGCCTGGGAACTTAAACTTGGTTATGATATTCCTGTAAGTTTTCTTCCTGAGATCTCTTTCAGGTGGTGAATGGTGGGTTTTTTCTATTTCTGCTTTGCCTTCTTGTTCTAGAACTTCAGGGCATTTTTTCTTGATAATTTCTTGTAACATTGTAAAAAGATTCTTTTTTAATAGTAGTTTTCAGGTACTCTGAGTATTCTTAGATTATTTTTCCTTGATCGGTTCTCTATATTGGTTGTTTTTCTGATGAGATGTTTCATCTTCTCTTCTATTTTTTTCATTCTTTTGATTTTGTTTTATGCTTTCTTGCTGTCTTAGCATGTCATTAGCTTCCCTTGCCCAATTCTAGTTTTCAAGGAATTATTTTCTTCCTGAAATTTTTGATTCTCTGTTACAAGTTGGTTGACTTCCTTTCATAATTTTCTTGATTTTCTTGGATTGCTAATTTTTTTTCTAATTTTTCCTCAATATCTCTTATTTGATTTTTAAAGTCCTTTTTAAGTTTTTCCAAGAACTCTTTTTCTGCTTGGGATCATTTGATGTTTCTCATTGAAAAAGGAGTAGCTTTTTTAGCTCCATTATTTTCCTCTGAATATGAACCCAGACCTTCTCTGTCTCCGTAATAGCTATCTATGGTAAGATTCTTTCTTCTTTGCTTACTCATTTTATTTGTTTATTTATTTATTCATTTGTTGTATTTTGTTTTTAGTAGCTATTAATGTAATCAAGTTCTAGTCCTGAGGTACGGGGAATGATGCCCCAAGCCTCAGGTGCTCCTTACTGTTATTTTCTGAGGTCTGTCCCGGGGCTCAATCTTGAGTTCTCCTCTCCACTCCAGGCCATGGCTAGTGCCCCCAGCCAAACTGTCCCACGAATGATCTTGCTCCCTAGAGTCCCTCCCGTGGCTGCAAACCACAGCTGTCCTCTCTTCCCTAGAACTGAAAGCAGGGACTCTGCTCTCCTTCAAGTGCCCACATACAGCAGCCCTGCCCCTCTGCTACTGCACTCAGTGGGTGTGTACTAGCCCTCTCTCCCTGCAGCCACAGCCCGGGCCATGTCTAGTAAGCACAGCTATGCTTGGCATCCCTCGACAATGGAAGGTCCTTCAATCTTCTAGTACTCAGCCATCAGACCCCCACACTGTCTACAAGGTGAAAGTTCCTGAAGCTGAGGGTACCTCCCATCCCAGGAGCCCCCAAGGCTTATTGTTTGTGGATTCCTTAGACTTGGCCTGGAAGTCTTTGCACTTCACTCAGGCTGAACCCCCACCCCTGGAGGTTGGGTTTTTCCTGGGGTCTTCTTAAATTGTCTTAGGAGTACGACTGCTTTATCCTGTGTTTATTTCTGCTGCTCTGAGGTGCTGTTCTGTCTTTTTTTTTTTGAGGAGGAAATTTGGAGAGCCAAGAGATTTCTGACCTACTCAGCCATCTTCCCAAAATCCTCCCTTGAGAGAATATTTTATAACTGTTGTCCCTACTATATCACCTTAATATCTTTTTCAAAAAGCTAGTATAATTTTGTTGGCTGACTAATAATGGGGAGCACACTGGATGGGGGCCCATTAACTGAAGTTTTAGAAGCTACAATTCTTAGAATTTTAGTCACCTGAGGGGAATAGTAGTCACCTACCCTCTGGGTATCTAACCTGCCAAAGTGAGAGTTGGGGAAGTGAGCCCAGGATTTCTGTTACCTCTAGGATAAAATATAAACTATCCTTTTTAGCTTTTAAAGCCCTTCACTACTTGATCTCAAAATATTTTTTGTATTCCTATACATTGCTCTCTCACTTCATACTCTGCGATCCAGACAAACTTACCTCTCTGTTTCTCACACGTGGTACTCTATTTCCATCCCCAAGCATTTATAATGGCTGTTCCCTGTGCTTGGAATAAATTTCTCAACTATGTTTCAAAGAATGCCTTTCTTCCTATAAGCCATAGATTAATATACATTTGTTTGTTTTTTCTATCACCTCTCTCCCTGCCTTGTATTTGCAGTACTGTTCCTTGGCTCAATTTCTCCAACTCTCACATGTATTGGCAACTACCCAGGGGGTTGGATCATGAGCCAGTATATTCTTAAGAAGGTTGAGAATAGGTTAGAAAGGTAGGAGGAGGACCAGAAGAGAGTAGGGTCATCAAATCCCAGACTGCAGAGAGTATCCAGAAGGAAATGGTCAATCGTGTCAAACACAGCAGAGATGTCAAATAGGATGAAGACAGAGAAAATGCCATAAGATCTAGCAATTAAAAGATCATTATTGACTTTGGAAAGAGAACTCTTAGCTGAGTGTTGAAGTTAGAAGCCAGATTTGCAAAAGGTTAAGGAATGAGTGATGAGAAAGGTGAAGGCAATGAGTATGGAAAAGTGTGGGGGTTTTTCCCCTAGCAGTTTGCCTGAGAAAGAGAAAATGAATAAAAGAAAATAGATTGAGGGGATAGTAAAAGTTAAGGAGACTTGGGAATGTTTGAAGGTAGGCAAAGAGGGGCTGTCTATTAGAAAGAGAAAGAGGGGAGATGATTGAGGGGGAAATCTACTGGAGAAAATTGAAAGACATGGCATCAAAGGCACATTAAGAGAGGCTGGCCTTGGCAAGGAAATGTACTACTTCATTATCAGAAACTATAGAAGAGGAGGAGAGAGTGGGAGATGATGTCAAGAGGGTTTTAAGTAAAGAGAAGGGGACAAGACATAGCTCAGATGTCTTCAATTTTCTCTGTAAAGTTATTGGTAAGGAGCTCAGCTAAAAGAGGAAGACGTAGAGGTGTGGGAATCTTGAGGATAAAAGAGGTCTGGAAAAGCTTTTATAGGGAGTGAGAGAGAATGAATTAGAGAGGAATAAAAGGATTGCCTTATAGTGAGGGTCCATTTGAAGTCACGTAATACAGTTCTATGGTGTATACAATCATCATAGTTGTGTCTTCCTCTAGTTCTATTGGCCTCTTGTAAGTGGGAGCAGAAGAGAAAGTCAGTAGGAGTAATCCAGGACTATGACTCGGTATAGGAAAAATGATGATATCACTATCCCCTTCTAAATCACCAATTTGCTTGACATTTTCCCCCACTACTAACTTCTCTAGTTGAAACCCAGAATGATAGAATACCGGACTTGGAATGAGAAAGACCCAGCACCTGTCTCTGACACTTGAAAGCTATATGATTTTAGTCAAATTACTTAACTTTTCCTAGCCTTTGCTTCTTCATCTGGAAAATGGGGAGAATAATGTTGGTAGGATCTACCTCACAGGGTAGTTGTGATGTTTAAATGAGATAATGTTATATGTGCAACCTTTAAAGCACTATACAAATGTTATTGTGTTTGCCAATCAAATTAACTAAAGAAGGTTTTGTCTTTATGTAGATATAGCCTCTTTCTCCAGTTGTGTCTGCATAGCATTAAAACTAAAAGCTAAACCTATTCTCTGCAGTGCTAAAAACACCTGGCCAATTCAGTGAGTTCAGTGGTTGTTTTTAGGTCAGTCAGCATCTGTTATTTAATGTCACCAGTCGATTTGGCATGGAAGGAGTATTAGATCTGGGAGCCATTAGTCCTCTGTTCAAGCTTTCACTTTGGCACTTTATACGTGGGTGAATTTTGGCAAATTATTTCATATTTGGAAGATGGTTTTTCTCACCTGTGAGATGAGTGGGTTGACTTAATTAATTTCTCAGACCCCTTCTAGCTATAATTTTTTAGCTATGATTAATTTTTGTATTTCAGTTAAGCATGTCAGCATTATGTGAACATTATTTTTCCCCTTTTACATTCAGAATATATGCTTAACTGGAAAGAATGCTTAAACCAACACAACAGCAGTACTAAGAATTTTTTAAATAGTGTATATGTACTTTCTTTTGTTTCATACTTTGATACAGTGCTCTAATAATAGTAAGATTTCAAAACTGAAATGATGAGAGATAAGAGCTACCACAAATACTGGAGTATTCTACTCCAATATCTCAGCATACTATGGAGTTGACTCTGGGTCCCTAAAGGCTCTGGCATGCCCTATGCAGTGGGAAAGGATATGAAAGCAGGCCTGCTGCTTTGCCGTCCTAGGAACAGCTGAGCTAAATATGGAGAAACTCATCATCAATCAGCAGGTGATGAAAATTTTGGTTATGGCAACACAGGAAACAGATAAAAAATACAAAATGGCCCTTGGTCCTGTATGACTCTCTTCTGGGTTCTGTGGTAATGTTGGCAGAGTGGCAGTGACAGGGTCAGAGTATTACAAAATTCCTAGACTGTCTACAACTATTAATTTAACTGTAAGCACTCTTAATACATGAACTTTGTTCTATGACCACTAGCTTTGTTTGACCACTGGAGGAAGTGAATCACATTTATACTGGCACAACTTTATAGATGAAAGTAGAACACATAAAGAATTTGCAGCTAAATGGAAGGACAACTACCGAGTTCTACTGAGAAAGACAAATAAAGGTATTTATTTCATCATGTGCCCAAAGGCAACAAGAAACAAAATTTAATGCAACATTTGGTTATTTCACCATACAGTGCTCATAATAAACATAAAGCAAACAAGCCGACCATGAAGATGACTGTGGCTTGTGTATCAACATCTGGTACAGAGGATGAAAAATTAGAGAAATTCTACAAAAATGTTAACAAGATCTACCCAAGTGTAATGTTAATGAGATATAAGATCTTCCCCACCCATTAATAGGCCTCATGTGGAGCCCATTAAGGGAAGCTTGCTTAGGGGAGGCTTGCTTGTAGGAAGGCTTTCACACCTTTTGGTACTAAGCTAATTAGGCACTGAGTCACAAGATTGTGATGCCTTCTGGCTCTGAGCCTATTAGCCAGAAATGTATACATACTATGGGGAAAGGTTTTGCTTTGGGGGTTTGCTTATGAGAAGGATCTTTTGATTTCCTGGTCGAGACTCTGAATAGCTGTATGTTCAGAGTAGCCATGTGTTCAAAGGTCCCCAACTACACAGATGTAAAGGCTCTCTCAATCCAGTGATGTATGTAAAGTGTATAGCAATATTGCTTTGCTCAGGCAGTTAGAGCCCTGTCTGTTGGTCTTTGTGCTAATTTCTCTGCTTGTATTTTCTCTGCTTATATTTTCTCTGATGTTCAGGGTGCTGACTTTTCCCCTGAACCAGTGAATGTAATTAAAGAAAATTGTTAACCCCTTTAAAAGCTATTTTTCCTTTAAAAGCAGATCAAAGAACCTGTGCTAGCAGGCCATCCTGGGTATGCTAGGGTGCTTGCTGTTACACCAAGTCAACATCTAATTTGTTATTCTTCATGATTTCAATCAAAAGGTGGACAAAGGGAAAAACAGTGAAAATTATATTGGAAAATGCCTTGAAATAAAAAGGCCACAGACTTAGAGATTCTCCCAGAAGCTTTACACCTGTCCATAATGAAAACTTTCTTTAGGGAGAAAGTAGAAAAGTGTTGGCTCTGTCAAACACCAAATAACATTCAAATACTCAAAAGAATCTATAGTCATACTAATGTGTACATTCCCTCTAATGATGCATGTGGAAAGCCATCCACAGTTGGCTATTCTGTGCTACTCTTACCTATGCCTTTCTATAAATTTGCCACAGGTGGTCCACTCAACGTTGTGGTAGAGGGAAGGGGTCCTTCTTGACATCACAACACTATCAATGGAGCACATGAGTTCCATTATCCCTAATGATAATCATTATCCCTTACTCTCTCCATATAAACAATCCATCTTACTGTTTTTTGCTCATACATTCTTTGATTTAATTTAGTTCAGTTCAACGAACTGTATATTTATCAAGAATCTACCATGTGCCAAGCAATCTCAACAAAGACAAAAATGAAATAATCCCTGCTCTCAAAAAATATATGAGATGGTAATATCTCATTTTAATAGCATCTTCATCATGAAAGAAAAAAGTGTGGAATTATAATAAGAACATTGTAATATGTTCCAACTTATACCTACACGTGCCTTTCCTTTACCTTCTAGTAAGGTAAATAATTTTCAATTATTTGGAGACTGTAATGTTCCATGTCAGGTCAATGCGTAACCTATGCACTGAATGAGATCATAAGAAAAATGAAATTGACTGCTTTATAGCATATAGGTAGGAAATTACTAGTTACAAGTGTAAAGGTCATTGAGGATTTAGCTATCTGTGAGAAATCACATCAGTTGGTTATTGCAAAAGTGAAAATCAATACCAAATTACGAGAAGGGATACAGATGAGAAGAAGATGCTGTGTAATTATAGCAGCGTCAGCCTGACCTCTTCAAGTGATCTATCAACTTTGAGAAAAGAAAAATGAGCAAAAATAAAGATGAGGAGGCTAAAACAAAAAAAAAAGAACCTAGAAATCACCTCAATAAGCAAACATTTGATTTCTTCATCAGGTGGAGAGGTGTGGCAACTAAGGACAACACCGGTTGTATTTTAACATCAGTCTCACTCTCAGCCCTTTGAAGACAGTGCTCCTGACTTTATTAAATCACCTCGCTATCAAGACATTTAACCTCCCTGAGCTTCAGTTAATTCATCTGTAAAATGGAGATGATAGTACTTGCTCTAATAGATAGGGTTCTTGTAAGGAAAGTACTACATAAACTGCAAGTCACTCTCCTAAATGTGAGGTATAGTTACTATCGAACCCAAAGGATTGGCTTTTCATGGGAATTTCTGTCTCTGTACTAGCAAGAAAAAGGTCGTTCCATAGCAGACTGGTGGAAGAAATATTTGGGGCCAGGTCTGGCTTACACATTAACTCGTGTAGATCATTGCCTATTCCATCCACACATAGGGTCAGTTCTACTCTCTTTTAAGAAATGAGTGAAATATCCTGAAAAGTGATTATTTCTGGAGAAATTTGCATTTCTGTCTTCGGGGAGGTTAAAATAAATTACCGAATGATCTCTAATAAAGGTTTGTCATACCTGGTTTCAAAAATATTAAAAGCAGAGAATAAAATTAAAAGGAACAATTGAAGCAGAATTATTTTTCTCCTGAGAGTTTTAAATATTTTTGGGGAATAGCTCCTCCCCATTCCAATTTATTCAAGCAAGGACCATTTGCAAGATTCTAATTCTGTTGATCCATATGACATGGGGAGGGGAAGGAAACAAGCCAGGATGAAAATACATATACTGTATATTTCCTTTTCCGGCTCCTTTTTCATAAAAACAAACAAACAAACAAGCAAACAAAATTAAAATGGAAAGCAGGAAATGACAAGAATCCTATGCCTGCTGGCATTTTTCTACTTCCTGAGAGCTTTTATTTATATGTTCTTTGAAGAGGCAGAATTGTTTTGGGTTTGAAACATACAACTAACAGTCAGGGCTTTCCAAACCCTAATTATGACTTTGTTCTTGATTCTCTATGTGGCCTCAAGAAAGTCATTCAGTCTTCTTGCCTTGGTTTCCTCTATAGCAAAAAAACAAAAAAACAAAAAAAACCCCCAAACACAATAACAACACTGACCTATTTCTCCAGGGTGTAGTGCTTGGAAGAAGATTTCATAGCATGGTTCTTCAGGGAAAGAATTATGAAAAAGAAGAAAAGAGAAACCTTGTGTCAGGCTGAAAGTCTTTTTGATAATACCAATTCAACTGATTTACTTGGTATTTAATGTCTACTATGTGTTGAATTTGTGGAATAGAACTAAGAAGGGGTTAGATTGTAACTCATGCCTCAAAGTCTGTTTTCATGGGACTCTCCTCATTGGTAAAGACTGATTATTCAATGTTCCCTGCCTGCATTAGGGGTGGAGTTGGTGAGAGCTTGACAAAGAGATCCTGGTCTAGCTTCTATCTTTCAGAGAGAAGATAGGGATTCTAGACTGTCTTCAGATCCCTGAAGGAAGACAAAATCTCTGAGAAGAAGCTGATATGTAGAGAAGTCGGCATTTCAATCATGTTCCTATCCTAAGTTTACTACACTAGAGACTTCAGGAAGTCTCCCCTTGGGTGAGATCTGGGGACTTTCTCTCTTGGTGGAGCTGAGATATCTCAGTCCCAGTGGGAGTGTATTATCTAGTATGCGTTCTCATCTGTGTACCTTCTGTGATTTCAGTGTATTGTCTAGTATGTTTTCTCACCTGTATGCCTTCTTTGATTTCTGTTTGCTATTATTGATTTGGAGAAAAATGAGTTTATTTCCCTTGGAGAAGGGCTCATGGAAGAGAGGCTATACAGATATATTTTTATTCCTCCCTTTGAGCCACTTCTAGACAGACCTATGTAGACACATAACCCACATGGGCAAACATAGTATACAACAACATCCCTTTACAGGATAATGAAGGGTCGTGCCTTGAGAATATGTGGTAGAAACTGTCAGTAATTAACATCCTTCTGCATGTTGGTAGTGCAGTGGATAGAGAGCAGGTCTGGATTCAGGAAGTCTCAACTTCTTGAGTTCAAGTCTGGCCTCAGACACTTACTAACTGTGTGATCCTGGGCAAGTCACTTAACCCTGTTTGCCTCAGTTTTCTCCTCTATAAAATGGAACTGGAGAAGGAAATGGCAAACCACTCTAGTATCTTTGTCAAGAAAACCCCAGAAGGGGGCTGGAGAGTTGGACATGACTGAAATGACCAAACAATAGCTATAGTTTCTACCTTTCCATTAGACTGTGAGCTCTTCGAGAGCAGTGACTGTTTTTTTTTTCCTTCTCTTTATATCCCTAGTGCTTATAATGCCTAGGGGCACTTAATAAATGCTAGATGACTTATTGGCTTCCTTCAAGTTGCAGTGCCAGGAAAAGAAGAGCTTGGCTATGGCCTTTTCAGTATGTCTGGAACCTGGTTCTTTCCTTACAATTGTCAGAAATAAAGGGAAATGCAGAGTGGACATGGAAATCACCACGCTTAAGACCCATAAATTATACAATTAAAAAAGGGATTTTGAAAATCCTATTTGAATATATTTTAATAGTAAAGGTCACTGAAATGTATGCTAATAATGCTTGATTTGGGAGCTATGCCTGATGTTTGGAGGAAGGTCTATGGAATTAACTTACAAAAACATAATAGTTGAATTGGAGAGCCTAAAAATAGAAAACTGAGAAAAAGTGAAGGCAAGACAGATTGTCTTAATATATATATACATGCAGCCAATGGTAAAGTTACCTACAAACCCCAGATGAAATAAAACAGTACCTGTGTGGCCTTTACAATGTACCTGGTAAGATAAATTATAACACCTGATTAAACTATGAAGTAAAGTAATGGGGGGTAGGGGGGAAGGAGTACTATAAATGGAGAATTACGCTCTCATTTATTGTTAGACTATCAAATTCAGCAGAGAGATGTATATAAATTTAACAAACCCTAGTCATATTGAATAAATCAATTCATACTTTTCATCTTTCTCGCTAAAAATAGCATTTCTTCTTTTCCAAAATATGTTCACATTTTCCACATATTTACTTTCTTAATGAACACATAGATGCATCTTTTTCCCTATTCCTTTACATTATCCAACAAGTTCTATGGATTATCCCTTTGCGATATTTCTCTTAACTATCTACTATCCCTTCTTCTCATTCCCACTGCTTCCTCCCATATTTGAGACCTCATCATCCATTTCGTGAAGCATTCACTCCAATCAAGTCAAGCGATTCATTGCCTTCTGTAAATGTTATACTGACCCCTCTATCTAAACATTGTCTCATGTGTTCTGTCCTTACCTAGCTGTCAGAAATGAACAGCAGCAACAACAGTACTTAATGTGTATATGGTACATTTGCCTAAAGTCATGCAGAGAGTAACTTTCTAAGGCAGAATTGGAACTAATTTCTTCTGACTCCCAAGTCCAGCACCCCGTCCACTATGCTGCCTAGCTGCCTGGATTCTACCGACTACTCCTCTCCATTGACTAAAATCCCACAAAACCTTCTGTACAAACTGAAATTCTACCTTCTTTGGGAAATCATTCTCACCTACTACAACCCTCAGAACTGGATCCTTCCTATCAATTGCTATACCTTGGATTGTCCATACCACTTCCATTGGCACACTTAGTATAATCAAGCCAATTTGAACTGCAACCAGCCTTAGAAATCTAGTCTAGTCTGCTTACTTTACAGATATAGGATCAAAGATCTGGAGCTAGAGGGGACCTGCCCTCAGAGGTTGTCTAGTCCAATCCCCTCACTTTATATATATAGCTCAGAGGTGGGAGAGGTCAGTATCCTAACATGATATGCTTGATCATCTCAGATGTCATTTTCCCAAGAAGACAATGAATGTTGTTAAGGTATGGATAGAGCCTAACTAGACATGTTGATACCCAGAACAAGTGCAACCAACTATTCCTGAGGCAAGTAGCTCAGAAGATACCTTCCACTGATGAGGTAGATGGGGATGACCTGTGGATGGGGGGAACAAATAAAGTCCTAGGACACTGACTTGAGGCTGCAGCATGGGAGATGGTTAGCAGTGCAGAGAAGAGCAGGAGTTCTCCTATCATACGGTCTGGTAACTTCCTATTTTAACTAATTATTCTTTTTATTTGGGTGCTAGCTCTATTGGTCTATGTGGCCAGAATACTGCAAATGCTTTTAGCACTGATTACATTTGTTACCCTATGGCAAAGCTCAGGGAGCTCCAGCCCAGTTATGGCTGTGGGTACAGATAATGTCTTCTGTTTATTTTATATCCCCTTGGAATACAGTAGAGTGTTATACTTAGTCAGGGATTGGGGACGTGGAATAGAATGGAAGTCACCTTCTTACCCTCAAGTCAAAAACCAAACTATCCTGGAGGATTCCTCCAAAGGGTCCCTTCAACCTATAGGACAACCCATACACTTTCCCAATAGATCCCTTGCCAGGTCATATGCTGATCTGGATGAAGATCTGAACAAAAATATCTCTAGTGGTTCCCTGAAAGAGATAGAGTGCCCCATTTCTCTGGTGAATACTTGCAAAACCCATTATGCAATCCAGATGGTGATCCAAACTCGCCCAACAATTAGAAAAGCAGGCTAGCTCATAAGAAATACGACAAATTCACATGAGCGCTGAGGATATGTAGGGTTTCCCAAAAGAAATTCAACACTTGGGGTTGATTGGATCAAACTTGCAGATCCTGGACAAGATGCTACTTGTAGGCTAGGGGTAGTCCCTCCACAAGAGAATCCTGTCCTGGAGTCATTACAGAGCCCTACTTCATTCCGGGAGAGATCTGACCCCCAAAATAGGAAATTAAGTTTCTCTTGTTCTCTCTGGCTTGTCAAGCCCCAACCTAAGAGTAAAAGTCAGAGGAAAATCTCTAAAGAAAAGCTTAGTTATAGATCAGGAGAGGAGAAATCCTCTCTCTTCTTTTCTGAAAGTTCAAAGAAGAGCTGGAAGGATCCTAAAATAAAGCTCTCAGAAAAAATCTATCTGCAACTCCGCTTATAAATGTAGGTATATATGTACCTATGTATAACATGCATCACCTATGTCTATGTCCATATAGCTATATCTATGTATACTTCTAGGTATCTATGTCTGTGTCTATATCTATATATCTCTCTATATCTTTTCTTTGTACATATTGGTTTATATGTTGACTTGGCCATTAGACTATAATATCAGGGAGCTCCATGAGAGCAGGGACTGGTATTTTGCTTTTCTTTTTATCTCCAGCCCTAGCACAATTCCTAGCACATAGCAGGCCTTCAATGAAGGCTTATTGACTGACTGTCCTAGCAAGCTCACCACCATTAACCCTTATCCTGGGGCCCTGGATTTTGAAAAGCTTTTGGTCTTGTTAATTGGACTCTTAAACTTAACCAGAAGACATTTTGTGGCCTAGTTAATGATTATCTAATTCGGACAGGAAATTTCTCCTTAGGAAAGTTCATTTTGCAGTACAGGAGTCTGATTACTCGTCACAGATAATGCCCTTTTAGATATGAGGCAAGAATGAAATATTTCAATAATAGGCAATTTTATCTTAAAAATCTTGTGTTTACTTTAAAGGATTGGTCGTCTAAAGCTGGGCTGGAAATAGTCAACTTTAAGAACTCTAGGTTTGAAAACAGGTTCTCCTTCTGCTGCTTGGCTGAGTGTTTTTCCCCCAAAGGGAAAAAAAGCTTGCTAGGGCTTGTATCCTTGCTCCACCCTGGAGGAAACTGCTAATTTCTAGACACCTCAAAATGCCTAGCGAGTTAATCAGAGGATTTTTATAACTTGTGCAAAATGCCTAAGGGTCTTTGCAGAGTATCTCTTCTGACTTTAAACATTCCATAAAGGGTGAATTCATAAATACTGGTAATTTTGAAAGAGGATATCATGGTGATTGAAACCATAAAGTCAGAAGATAATGAATTGATAATTATTGCTTTGATCCACCCTTCTGTTCTTCTTCTTCATAACCACCCCCCCCACACACACAGTTATTCTTCAATCCAGTGACTTTGGCCTCCTTGCTGTTCCTTAAACAAGATAATCCATTTCTCGAATCCAGGCATTTCCCCCTGTGTCTCCCTCCTCATCTTTGTTTCCTGACTCCCCTGCTTCATCCAAGTCACAGCTAAAATCCCACCTTCTCCTGACTCCTCTTAATTCTAATGCCTTCTCCCTGTTGAATATTTCCAATTAATCCTGGATATAGCTTGTTTATACTTAGTTATTTACATGTTCTCTCCCCCTATTGGGTTGTGAGTTCCATGAGAACAGATACTGTCTTTTATTGTTCTTTGATTTCTCAGTATTCAGCACAATGCCTTATTGATCAAATAGCATAATAAAAATGAAGGCTTATAAATATAATTTATTATCATGTTAAGGACAATGCAGAAAACCTTGTTCAATGTCTTAAGAATCTGCTTTTGTGTCTACAATCACAAAGATTACAAAGGTTTGGAATAATTAGTGTTGGAGGAGTTGTGAAAAGATAGGCCCACTAATACATTGTTGGGAACTGTGAGTTAGTACGAGCATATTGGAATTCTGAAAATAAAGTGATTAAAATGACTATGTCTTTTGACTCATAGACTTCACTAGCAGGCATGTGCCCCAAGGATGTCATTGATTAGAATAATATCCCCAAACACACACACACACACACACACACACACAATTTAAAGCAGCACTTTTTGTCGTAGCAAAGAAATTGGATACAGTAGATGCCCGTCAATTGTTTAATGGCTAAGCAAACGATGGCATTGTGAATGGAATAGAATATAACTGTTTTGTAAGAAACAGTGCACATGATATGGAGAAGCACAGAAAGATTACATGAACAGATGCAGAATGAAGAAATTATGAAGTAATAAGAAAATATATCCACATTGATTATAACAATATGAATTGAAAGAAAAACCACCACAGAACAGAAGACGAATTCTGTGAATAAAAAACAAGTTGCCTCCAAGGGAGAGATATGAGAAGACATTCCTATTCCTTTGCAGAGATGGGAGGTCCACAAGTGCGGAAACTTGCATATCGTTATCCCTTCCACATCACCAGGTGCTGTACCCCCTGCTATCTGGAAAATCTGCATACAATTTTTTGACCTTCCTTCATACCAGAGAAGAAGTCTGAATTATTATGGTATTAAAAAATAAAATATGTTGACATCATACAATATTAGAAATATATTTTGTGCATTTCCGAGTTTCTAAAGTTTTTGTGTCTTCTGCTGGCCTTCTCAAGTTGTCTGCAGCTTCTGCAAAACTTCCTAAAAATTCCATTTAATTTCTTATGCTGACCCATGATATATTGAAACCATAATGAGGAAAGTCATGATGTGGAAGAGATAACTGTATTCTCAAATTTTTTGATGTATGAACTGGTTCCACTGATTTTTTTCTTCTTCCTCTTTTTCTTTCTTCAAAAAAATTCTTTGTTTAAAACTCCTTTGAGTGGTTAGAAATTTTTTCAAAGATGGTTTGTATTATTATATAACAATGCATATTAGTTTCTTTTTTAATTATTCAATTATTGATTTCCACAAGATTTTGAATTACAAATTTTCTCCCATTTCTACCCTCCCCCCACTCCAAGATGGCGTATATTCTGATTGCCCCGTTCCCCAGTCAGCCCTCCCTTCTGTCACCCCACTCCACCTCCCATCCCCTTTCCCCTTACTTTCTTGTAGGACAGGATAGATTTCTATGCCCCATTCCCTATATATCTTATTTCTCAGTTGCATGCAAAAACAACTTTTTCTTTTGAGCATCTGATTTTAAAACTTTGAGTTCTGAATTCTCTCCCCTCTTCCCTTCCCACCCACCCTCCCTAGGAAGGCAAGCAATTCAACATAGGCCACACATGTATCATTATGTAAAACACTTCCACAATACTCATGTTGGGAAAGACTAATTATATTTCCCTCCATCCTATCCTGTCTCCCTTTATTCAATTTTCTCCTTTGACCCTGTCCCTTTTCAAAAGTGTTTGCTTTTGATTACCTCCTCCCCCATCTGTCCTCTCTTCTGTCATCCCCACTTCTTTTTATCCCCTTCCCCTTACTTTCCTGTGGAGTAAGATAACCAATTGAGTGTGTATGGTATTCCATCCTCAAGTCAAATACGATGAGAGCAAGATTCACTCATTCCCCCTCACCTGTCCCCTCTTTCCTTCCAACAGAACTGCTTTTTCTTGCCACTTTTATGTGAGATAATTTACCCCATTCTGTCTCTCCCTTTCTTCCTCTCTCAATACATTCTTCTCTCATCCCTTAATTTGATTTTTTTTAGATATCACCCCTTCATATTCAACTCACCCTGTGTCCTCTGTCTATCTATCTATCTATCTATCTATCTATCTATATCTATATCTATATCCGTACATATATATATATATATTCTCTCCAACTACCCTAATACTGAGAAAGGTCTCATGAATTACACACATCATCTTTCCATGTAGGAATGTAAACAAAACAGTTCAACTTTAGTAAGTCCCTTGTGATTTCTCTTTCTTGTTTACCTTTTCATGCTTCTCTTGATTCTTATGTTTGAAAGCCAAATTTTCCATTCAGCTCTGGTCTTTTCACTGAGAAAGGTTGAAAGTCCTCTATTTTATTGAAAATCCATATTTTGCCTTAGAGCATTATACTCAGTTTTATTGGGTAGGTGATTCTTGGTTTTAATCCTAGTTCCTTTGACCTCCAGAATATCATATTCCAAGGCCTTTGATCCCTTAATGTAGAAGCTGCTAGATCTTGTGTTATCCTGATTGTGTTTCCACAATACTCAAATTGTTTCTTTCTGGCTGCTTGCAGTATTTTCTCTTTGACCTGAGAACTCTGGAATTCAACTACAATACTCCTAGGAGTTTTCTTTTTGGGATCTTTTTCAAGAGGTGACTGGTAGATTCTTCCAATTTCTATTTTACCCTCTGATTCTAGAATATCAAGGCAGTTTTCCTTGATCATTTTTTGAAAGATGATGTCTAGGCTCTTTTTTTGATCATGGCTTTCAAGGCATTCTTCTCCTCATTGGCTTTTTTGGAGCCCTTTTGACATTTGGAGCTCTTTTGTCTTTTGGGTTAGTCTATTTTTTAAGGTGTTATTTTCTTCAGTATTTTTTGGGTCTCCTTCAGCAAGTTGTTGACTTGTTTTTCATGGTTTTCTTGCATCTCTCTCATCTCTCTTCCCAATTTTTCCTCTACTTCTCTAACTTGCTTTTCCAAATCCTTTTTGAGCTCTTCCATGGCCTGAGACCAAATCGTATTTTTTCTTGGAGGCTTTTGATGTAGACTCTTTGACTTTGTTGACTTCTTCTGGCTGTATGTTTTGATCTTCTTTGTCACCAAAAAAAAAGATTCTAGAGTCTGAGTCTGGGTCTGAGTCTCCATCCTTTTTTGCTGCCCGGCCATGTTCCCAGCCAACTACTTGACCTTTGAGCTTTCTGTCAGGGTATGACTGCTTGTAGAGCAGAGAGTGCATTGTCCTAAGCTTTAAGGGCTGCACTGCTGTTTTCAGAGCTACTTCTACTCCACTGTCACTGCAAGCTCTGCTACAGCAGCACTCCTCCTCCCCGAAGAACCACCAACCAGGATTGCGACCCAGATCCAAGCCGGGCAAAGCAAGCCCTGCACTCCCTCTCTGGTCTGCTGCTTGATTTTTCCACCATGTGAGCCTGGGACTCCAGAAGCAGCTGATGCTGAAGCTCTGGAAGCAGCCACAGGAGCTTCCTGCTACTGCTGCCACCACCACCACACCACCTTCACTACCCCCAAGGCTGGGGTTGGGCCACTTTCTAACTCTAGCAATTTTCCCACTAACCTGCTCTGTGGTCTTTGGCGTTTGTGGGTTGAGAAGTCTGGTAACTGCCACAGCTCAATGCCTGGTCTGGTCTGTCCCTGTGCGGCTCACACTGGCCTGCGCTCTGTTCCTAGCACCATGTGATAGACCCTTCCCGGTGACCATCCTGGCTGTCCTGGCCTGGAGACCTGCTTCCCTCTGCTATTTCGTGGGTTCCAGAGCTCTAGAATTTGTTCAGAACCATTTTTTACAGGTGTTTGGAGGGATTTGGGGGAGAGCTTAAGTAAGTCTCTGCTTTTCAGCCACCATCTTGGCTCCCATAACAATGCATATTAACAGCTCTCAGGGAAAGAGATGGGAAGAGATTCTGGGAAATTTAGTTGATATAAAAACAAAAGATATCAATAATTTTTTTAAAGATGAGTCCTTGCTTTCGTGGGAAGCTTGTGGTCACTAAAAGAGCTTCACAATTTCCTGAAGGCAATCCAGCCCACTCACCTCTTCTTGTACATCTCTACATCCAACTCATTGTCCATCTGTACTGTCAGTCTCAAGCATACATACATAATGGTAAACAAGGTATATAGAATGTCCATCCAAATATATGTTGAAATCTGACCACATCAAAGAAGCTGCTGTGTTCTATCAGCAAAGCATAATTACAGTAGCTCAAAACGAATGTGAGATGCACAAATTTAGAGACATCTCCACTCCAAATGTTCATATGGACTATTTGTGCCTGACCTGTGGTAGAGCTTTCCAAGCCCATATTAATCTGATCAACCATAGTTGGACACAATGTACTTGACTCCAACATACTGATATAACTTTGGTCTTCTCTGAGCATAAAAGACAACAACCAATGTTGAAATCTAGGCAATAGACATTTTTCACTTATTTGGTCTTTCCTGTGTAGATGATCAAGCCAAACTCTTTTGAGTGATTGGAAATTTCTTCTAAAACAGTGCACATTGTTCTGGTGTTTGGAGCAATCAGCGCAATGTCTGCTACAGTCAGGAGCATCTAAAGGACCTCATCATCAAGGCCCCTCTAGTTTGTACTCTGGGTTGGATCTCCTCCAACAAAGTGGGATATATCTTCTATGGTTTTTGTCCATGTTTCCCCAAAAGTTTGCCATAGGAAGGGGAGGGGGTTCAAACTATCTGCTTTTCTCATCTTTGTCCTCTTTAGTCTCTTTTCTACATCCCATGTCCCTCAGGGACTATGGACGTAGAATCCAAATGTGGTGCTTCCACTGTCCCTGATGGAGAAACAATTTATTATAATAATTTTTTTACAAATCTTTTCCATTTTCCTTCTGTCTGTTGTCTTACTTCCATTTCCATCCTTAAATGCCCTTTGGGATGTCTTTGTTTAGTTGGATGTCTTGCCAAACATTCTTTAAACTGGTTTTACCCTCCACTGCTTCTCTGTCTTATGAGACAATACTTCTCCTAACTGCCAGTCATCCTTCTTCATAAGATTTTACAAATAATTTTATATTCTGGCCCTATGTTGCCTTTGGCAGCTATCTCTACATTTGGCAAGTACGTCAGATGTTTGCTGACTAAGGTACTTTCTGGGTTTTTTCAGTCTCATTGTTGTAACAATTAATTTTCTTTGGTTAAACTTTTCCATAAAATTATTATAATCTGTGTCAATGTCATTTCTGTTACCCATTTTACATTTTGATTACAAATTACTTCTTTAAATTGTACCTCATGCATTTTTTTGTTTTTATCCTTTATCCTTGCTTTTTACTATGATCTCAGTTCTGAGAAGTTAATAGTCTGAATGTAATCAGCTAATTCAAGGATATCTCCCAAATCAATGGTTAGCATTTTTCTGTCTGTCTAAATATAATTCATTTCATTGCTATGTTATTCGGTGTACACCATGTCCAGTTCCTACCAATTCTCAAAGAATATATTTGTAATATAAATGCATGAGTTTTTGTGTAACCTCCAAATCTTACTTCTTTCATTCCTTCTTCCTGAATCATGATTTCACATATATTTCTCCCCATCCTCACCCTTTCACACCTTCCCATTGAAATCACACAGTATCATAGCATACGATGATTTTATTTGAAGGGCTTTATCAATTTCTTCATATGGTTTCTCTACCTCTTAATTTTTGGTAATTGATATTGTACATAAAGTGCTTATTTTCATGGTGTTCTTTTTGCAAATACTCATCACTAGTAGTTCAATATATAATAACCAAATATCTCATGAAATAATATTTCTTATTGCCTTTGGGCAGATAATAAAACCTTCCCTGCTAACTCCTTTCTCTGCCTTTCTAAGGAATAACTGTGAGTCAATCTTCCATTTAATTCTAACTTCCTCCTTCTTCTGGTTTTGTTGATAGAAAAAATATTAAGATCGACAATATCTCCAGCAGTACACCCACTCCTTGGCTACTGGGCAAAGATCTTACATTTAGAGTATCGATAGTGAAATTAAAATTTATACTCAAAAGGCCAAGTTAATCTGTGATCTCATTCATCCAGGTATTCCCTCTCATGATACAGAATACAAGCTGTCCATGCCCACTCATTCTTGGTGGCTTTTGTCCATGTTTTCTCACAATTTTTTTTAACACAGGGAGAGTCTCCCCAATATGCTACAGACCTTTCTCATTTTTTCCTGACATTGCAAAGATTGCAGTAGAGCACTTTATCTATGTATCTGTCATTATCAGTCCTGTTAAGTGACTAGCCTATCTTTTCTTCTTATAATACAATTTCTGGATAATGTCCTTTACTTCTGTTCTTTTTTGAAATTCCTCATTGGGTATATGTTATATGTTATATAGCCTGCTCACCACTACCCTTTCCATTGCCTATATATATGATACTCATCTTTAGTTCTTTGGAGTCAGTGATGCTCCATGTCTCACTTCCATAGCAATCCTGGTAAAATGTTTATATTGAAAAGATGGACCTTTGCTTTCATGGGAAGCTTAGGGTTAATAAAGGAACTTTACAATTTCCCCAAAACTATCTAGCTTTGTCAATCACTCATTGTATATCACTCATGTCTTTTTAGGATGTCCATCCAAATGCATGTTTGAAATCTAGACGACAGACTTTTTTTATCCACTTGGTCTTTCCTGTGTGGATAGATAGATAGACCAAATTCCTTTGAATGACTACAGTTCTTAGGAGAATGTCTTCTGCAAACAGGAACATTTGGAAGACCTCACCATCCACAAGAAATCCCTCACTAACTTGAAATTTTTATTGGCTATCATCCATCATAATGACAGATACCTTGGTTTCTGTCATACATCTTCCAGTTTTATGCTTTGCTTAATTTTTATTGGCAAAGGTATAACTGAACAGGATTATTTCTATTTTGACTTCTTCAAAGGAGTCTTGTATGACCCAGATGTATGGATGGGAGACACATTCCCATAAAAGAGCTCATAAGGCAGTATTTTGTTCTCCTAATTTAGCTTTTCCATACCAAATAAACAATAAGCACAATGGGATCTCATATTATCTATATCTTTTAATTCATTATGACATGGTAAAGCTGTGGCCCATTGTGGAATATTGTTGGCAAAAGTCTTCTTGTTCTCTACTGATACCTTTATCAAAGATGCCCTCAATTAATGTATAGATGATTCTTGTGAGGATTTTTTTTGGTAGATGAAAGATGAGTAATATAGATTGATAATTATTACATAAGGTATAAAATTTTATCTACACTTTTGGCATTTTCTCCTTAAGTTGCTTTGTATCTTGATCTTTTGATGGTCTCACAATTGTGTTGCTTCCAGCATGGGTGCCTTTTGTATTACTTGGTCCAGTTCAACTGCTTTCCCCAAATAACAATATTAGATATTTTTTCTATTTTGTTCAATACTGTTTTTACAATGTTCTGAAAGCAATAATAGGTCATATAGCTATACCATTACACAATTTACAAAGTGTTTTTCTCATTAAAATCCTTTAAAATTGTTCAAGGAGAAAAAATGGCCTCTGATACTAATCTGGGCTGGAAAAACTCCTGGGAACACTGGTGTAGTAAATCAAAATTCTTTCATTGATAATTAGGAATAGATTTAATGGGAACAACAGTTGAGAGATGAGTTAGCTAGTGTGGAAGACTTGGAAATGTGGTTGCTGCTTTTCCTGATTGGAAGATCATCCTAAAGGAGTCATGCTGCAGACTCCAGCATGTTGCCTCTAGTTGCCTTTTCTTTCTCTCTCCTTTTCCCCCTTCCTCCGCCTTCCTGTCTTTTTATCTTCCTTCTTGTCTTCCTTCCTGTTTTCCTGTCTTCTTGTCTTCCTTCCTTCCTTCCTCCTTCCCTCCCTTCTTTCCTTCCTTCCTTCCTTCCTTCCTTCTTTCCTCTTTCATCCTCTCTTTCTCCCTTCCTTCCTTCCTCTCTTCCTACTTTTCTTCCTTCCCTCCCTCCCCTTCAGAGAGGAGTGAGAGTGTAATGGAGATAGTTAATGCCTTCTCTCTGATAAGCTGTAAGCAAGCTAGTTAAAGGATGGAGCTAAGCCATATGCAAGGCTTTTTTACTTGGAAGGAAAATGTTGCTTTAAAGCCTTGAACAAGGAAGAATAAATGAGAATGTTTCTGATGCTAATACTAATGATAATAGCTTGCCTATTTAGTGCTTTAAGAATTATAAAATGCTTTATCTTAATAACTCTG